>NW_024531821.1:1181269-1520141 GCF_017590135.1 Pyrgilauda ruficollis
CCCCCCCAGACCCCAAATCCCCCCCCAGACCCCAGACGCCCCCGCCCGGCCCCGCTCCCGGTTTCCCTCCAGCATCGCCGCTTTCACAGGAGCTCCCGCTGGCTCTGGGTGCGGCCGGGGGTGCCCTGTTTTGGGGGAATTCGGGCCATTTTGGGCCATTTTGGGCCATTTTGGGCCATTTTGGGCCATTTTGGGCCATTTTGGGCCATTTTGGGCCATTTTGGGCCCATCCGCCGCAGCCGCGGCCGCCGCTCGGCGCTGCCATCGCGCCCCCTGGCGGCCGCGCCGCGCGCCGCGGGCACAGCGCCCCCTGCAGGCCGCGCGCGGCTGAGGGAGCGGCCGTGTCGCCGTGGCCGGGGAGGGGACACCGCCACCCGCGACATTTCCACGGCACTGCCCGGGCACGGACAGCACCGCGGAGGTGATCTGGGCGGATTCACGGTGACAGGAGTCTGTTGTCAGCGGCTGGCCCTCGGTGGTGTTGAGCGCTGTGTCCCTCACAGTGGGACTGTGTCCCGTGGTGTGTGGGTGTCACACAATGGCATGGGATTGTGGAATGGTTTGGGTTGGAAGGGACCTTAAAGATCACCTGGTTCCCCCTCTGCCATGGCAGGGACACCTTCCACTATCCCAGGTTGCTCTGAGCCCCGTCCAACCTGGCCCTGGACATTCCCAGGGATCCAGGGGCAGCCACAGCTGCTCTGGGCATCCTGTGCCAGGGCCTGCCCACCCTCACGGGGAACTATTCCTTCCCAATATCCGAACCTAAATTTCCCCTCTTTCAGTGTGAAGCCATTCCCCCTTGTCCTGTCACTCCAGTTCCTGATGCAGAATCCCTGTCCTGCTTCCTTGCAGCCCCTTCAGACACTGGAAGGTGCTGTGGGGTCTGCACACAACCAGGCTGAACATCCCTAATTTTCTCACCTTGTCCCCTTAGGGAAGGTTTCCCAATCCCTTTTTCAGCCTCCTGGCCCTCAGGTACTCTCCTCAGTGCCTGCTCAACACCTGACAGGAGGAGCCAGCTGGGGGTCAGTCACTTCTCCCAGCCAACAAGGACAAGAGGAAACAGCCTCAGGTTGCACCAAGGCAGGTTTAGATGGGATATTAGGAAGAATTTCTTCACTGAAAGGGTGACCAAGGAGAGGCTGCTCAGGGCAGGGGTGGAATCACCATCCCTGGAGGTGTTCAAAAACCATTTAACGTGGCATTTACAGTTTAACAGTGGACCTGGCAATGCTGGATTGATGGTTGGACTCAATGATCTTGGAGGTCTTTTCCAGCTTTAGGGATTGTGTGATTCTCCAATGCTGGGATGGCAGGACAGCACTACAGCCACCATCTCCTGCAGCGGGAGGCTGAGCACTCCTCGTGGAGACACAGGATACTTTGGGATGACTTCAGCCTGATTTGTTTATAAATTTAGAATTTGCCTCCAGAGCTCGCAACTTGGCATTTTTCACGAGACCTAAATATACTCCTTGAAGGCGTGAACTGTTTCCATAATAAAGCCTTTTGGAATTGACTTGTGAAAACTCATTTAAAGCTGTATTTTGGCAGAGTGAGGGGAAGTGCTGACTGCAGTGGTAGAGCTTGTTCACAGTATAGAGGGAAGAGCTGAGAGGAAGGGAGTAGAGAAGGGCAGCTAAAACTACCTGCTACTAACATCACCTTACACGGCCCATTAAAGATCCTGTTTCCAACAGTTTCACCAGTTTTTCATGCTTGGGTTGGAATTTTCTTTATCACATTTCTGGATCAGGCCAAACTTCTACAATAAATTTCACCCAAGAGGATTTTTTTCTGGGTTTAAGAATAAAGTTGTGCCACAGATACAACTTAACCTTGAACAACTTTCCTTGGAGTGTTACAGATTTTTGGCAGGTAGTTTTTTGATGTTCTCAAAATATCTGGAGGAAAAAAATCAATCACATCAGAAGATTTGGGGAGTTCACATTCAGGAAATTCAGGAACAATTTCTTAAGCAGGGGTCCCCTTAGATCTGATCCATCAGAGGTGTGTTCAGCTCAAGACTGAACAAGATTTCCACTGAAATTACAACTCCATGCTGCTGCAGAGCAGATCAGGGAGAGATGCCTACAAAGAAAGCTGGCAGGCTGCATCCCGCAGATAGGGAGAGTGTAGGATTTAGGCTCTGTAGGTCTGAGGAAACACATAAAAAAACCATTCACTAAGGATTATTTATTAAATAATACCAGAATTCAGCCATCCGTGCCCACCTGGATAGGATCTGTGCAGAGATGCAGTAAGTTACACACCCTGCAAAGTCCCTTTCTCATGTCCCTCTGCTGGTTTGGCCCAGGATGATCATTAGGACCTTCAAAATGTGAAGGCTGTAAGAAACCCAAGAGCACACACGTTTCAAGTGATGTCAGAAGCCTCGTCCCAGAGGCTCCTGTCAGAGCATTTGGTGCTCCTTGTGCCCAGGGCTGGAGGGAGCCCTGGAGCCCGGGCAGTGCCCAAGGCAGGGACAGCAAGGGCAGGAGGCTCAGGGCTGTTTCCAGTTGGGTTCTGAATAACTCTCATGGGTGGAGACACAAATGCTCTGGGAAACCTGTTCCAGTGTTTAGTCACCCTTACAGTAAAGTAGATTTTCTCATGTTTAAATGAAATTTCCTGTGTTTCAGTCTGGGCCCTTTGTCCCTTTCGCTGTCACTGGGCACAGCTGAGAAGAGGCTTCTCCAGCCTGAGCAATCCCAGCTCCATCAGCCTCTCCCAGAGGGGCAGATGCTCCAACTAAGACAGTGCAATTACAGCAACTCTCCCCAAATTCCAGTATATCACATTATAGGATCTGCAGTGATTTCACCATCCACAGAGATTAACAGATCTATACTTACCTCCCACTGAACATATGGATTTGAGCTACTCTAGCTCCTCTGTCAGCAAAATGGCTAATTTTAATGGAGGCAATAGGAAATATTATTAAATAATGCAAAGGAAACATTGCATTGCAACTCCATGAAAATGGCATTGGGGTTTTCCACCTTTATCTGGTAATTACCAACTTGAGGGCTCTGTTGAAATGCAAAGTGATGTCTTTCGTAGCTTTCAAATACATCCTGTGATCTAAACGCCAAATAATTTTCATCCACATCAACACTGGCAATGAATATCCTGCTTAGCCAAAAAATTACAGTAATGACACCTAAGCTGGTGCCCTGACTTCAGAGAGGTCTTAAGCAACACTTCACAAACACAGTGATGTGAAATCTCCAGAGTCACCTGTGCAAACCCATGGAAACTGGAGTTGCATCATGAAAAAATAAGATTGCAGATAAGGTTACCTGCTTGTTCCACACCTCTACTCAGTTGAACTCACAGAATTTAATATATTAACTTTTTTTGGTTAAGCCTGAATACTCTTCATGGTAACAAACCTAAGGGACAATGAGAGGAATCCCCTTCCTTCTTGTGCATTGCTCCCACTGTAAAACACCTTTCCTGTAGCTGCAAATCTCCTGATAACTAAAACCAGAGCTCAGCTCTGCTGGAGATACTCCACATGACCCAGAGAACCCAGCTCAGCATGGCCAGCACTCCAGCACTGGCACCAGGAACCACTCTTCCCCCAAAAGCCTTCTACTTCTGAGTGCCAGCAGCAAGAACCTGTGAAAAATGAACAGATGCTGCTTGTACCTTTTGACTTTTCAGGGTGGAAGCACATTTCAAGCAACCTTTTTCACTGGCACCATCTGAGAATATTGGCAGTGTGGTGGAGGGAGATGAGCGGAGAGATCTCCAAAGCCTCCCTTGGAATTACATCCAGTAAATTCCATTTCCTCCACAAGACTGAACCAGCCCTGGGACTAGTTCAGGTCAGTGTGACCCATTTCAGTTTGAAAACACTTCTTTGCAAAATCCCTCTCTCAGAAACAAACAAACAAACAAACAAAGACACTATCAGGAGTAAATTTACTTAGCAGGATGCTTCATGGCAGAAATAGATGTCTGAAGTTGCCAGCAAGATGCTAAAAGTGAACATTCTGTAGGGACAACATTAAAGCAAGCCCAAGTGAGTATGAGAAATCAGAGTAACACACAGATTTTCTTACAGAGCCAATTCAGAGCCTGACATTTCCGCCCACACAGCACAGCTCAGTGACAGGCAATAAGACACGGCAGCAATATGAGCAACAGGAGACTCCAGAGGAATAAACAATATATTTCTTCTGTCAACAAAAATATATGCCTCTCTTTATTCCTTTCCTAAGTCTCCCACAATTATTAATGCTCTGGCTTTGTGGGTTTGTGTGGCAGGGGGGCTGCAGGGGTGGCTTCTGTGAGAAGCTGCTGGAAGCACACAGAGCTGGTCCAAGGGGGTAACACCTCTGGAAAACAGATTTAAGAATGGGGGGCAGAACTACACAGCTGCAGACAGGAGAGAGGAGGGAGAAAGTGAGAGGAACAGCTGTGCAGACCCAGGATGAGGGGAAGGAGATGCTCCAGGTGCCAGAGCTGAGATTCCCCTGACACCCAAGGTGAAGCCCAAGTGAGGCTGAGCCCAGGAAGAAAGGAGGGTAACGCGGCTTGGGTATAAACATTTCATTTCATTGCGGCTTGTAAACAAAACATCAGTCACAGCACAGTTCAGCCTCTCCCCACTTCAAGCCTGAACACATAAATTAACTTCTCTTCAATGTTAATGAATATTATTCTACTCACTTGCTCCTTGATCTATGAAACACTTATTGTCTCACTTCATAAAATACGTTTCCTGCACACCAAGCATTTTTCTCAACAACGTTCCTGCTCATTAGTATAAGGAACAATATTTTATCTGGTTTCACATATTGAAAATCTGGGACCAGGCTTTCAATGAAAGCACTGGAAAATGTGTGAACAGGAAGTAGAGGTTACTAAGAAGAGAAACTACAAAACTTAAAGGCACTGAGTGAGGACAAATTTTCAGGAAGTCACAATAGTCATGACAGGGCAATCCTAGGAGTAACATCATCCACCTCAGACTGTTCTACCAAAAGACTGTGTTTGTTTTTCAAACTTTCACCTGAGTTCATGTCAAAATTAGTCCAATACAGCAGTGAAAACCAGCACAGTGTTCTTCTCCTTGGAAGATCACAGACAGCTTAGCATCATACTCAAAATTTTTACCCTTGCTGTAGGTGAAGGAATTTAAATACAAGGAGGTGTAAAAAATGACCGTGTCTGTTCTGAGCTGGGTTTAACCACTCGTACTCACTGCTGTGAGGAGTTCACCCATTCCACAGGGTTCCACCAGCACCACTGACTTCCTGTCACACACAGTAGGAACCAGAAAACAATCCTACATAACAGGGGAAAAAACTAAAAGCCATGATAGTTTATTATTAATTTCAAAATCCAGATTTTGGATTACAAAGATTCTGGAAGAGAGGGAACATTTGTCAGTGCCATCCTGAGCCTTCTTGCACAGCTCTTTCAATCTGCCCTTTTCCTCCTCAAGGAGGACTTCCAATAAATCTCACACCTTCCCAGCATGGAGGGATCCTGCCATGACCCCTGGGAGATGACACAGATCATATTTGTTCACAGCCCAGCCCAGCAACATCCGCAGCTCAGCTGAGTGCCTTGGGTGAGACAAAAATGTGGAGTCCAAATTTAGAGAAAAAAGAAGAGATCCTCTCTTAATCTGCTCCACATATTCAGCACAAGAGACAGATAAAAGAGGCACCACAGTCACTGGGAGGTCAGAGCACTCAGCATCTTCCAGGAGGTGATCACCTCCCTGGACCAAGGCATATTCCTTTTTCCCTTAGGGGCCTCCATAACTTTCCCCCAATAAAATGAAACTGCAGTTATCCACATTAACTTTCTCTAGGCTGAAGCTTTCAAATGTGAATCTTTCTGCCTCAGATCAGAGGGTCCTGATGCCATCACTAACGAGTGAGAAACTTCCAGTGAAAATTTATTAAAAATCCACTGTGGCTTAATATACTTCAATAAAACTCACTCTTTTCCTCCTAAAGAAAAATTCCTCTTAAACCATAGGTTCTCCTGCTGCTTCAGTTTTCTGGAAAGCCCATGAAGTTAAACCCATCCATGGCTGCTTTGGTTATGCAAATTCCAGCCATCAGAGTTATATAAGTTCTTATGCAATGAAAAGAAACATAATACACAAACCTGCTCATGTCACTGAGAGTTATTTACAAGAGCTATAAATCAAAGTTCTGTTTTGCTTTATATTTAAGGGCCTACTGCACAGGCAAAATGTCATATATGCCCAAAATTTGCTTTCAGCCACTTCCCCCTCCCAAAGAAAAAGAAAACTACAATTCAGCTGCCTGCTGAAGGCTATTCCTTAGTCAAAGTCCATGCAAAATTGTATTAGAAGCTTTGAAGTTAAAACATGAACATTGACTACCAGGGAGGGCCCTAAAGACAAAGACATTTACTGAATGTAAATGTTCAGTGAAGACAAAGGTCACCTTCTACTTTCCCAAAATCAAACCATGTTGGAAACTCTACATCCTGCTCTCAGGTTTTGCTTCTGAGCCGAAATCTTTTCATGGAAGGAATCAGCAGTGAAATGTTATTAACCTTGGTGATTGATTACGTTGTAATTGCCAAGTTATGATAACCTCAGAGGCCATGGGACGCTCAGCAGAGCCTCAGCTGGTGGGACACAGGAATCTGATTCATCCCAGCTCCAGAGCAGATGGGGCATGAGCAGAGGAGCTGCTGGGCAAGCCAAGCCTCCAGCCTGCAGGAAATGAGGTTTTATCTCAGCTGATGGCTTTGGGCCAAATCAAGCAGGAAACAAACCCTTTTGAAAATGCCCACAAACTGGAAATTCCCAGAAGGGTCACTTCAGAAACATCAAAACACCATTCCCAAGGCTGCAGCTGATCGGTGACATTGTCCCTAGCAGCAGCAGCAGCACACAGCAGCTGAGGGAGCTCCCAAAGCTCCCTGGCTCCTGTGCAGAGGGTGCTGAGGACACCCTGGGGAGGCTGCCCAGAGCCACAGCTCCACGGCAGGGAGTGCAGGAGCTCCAGCAGTCCAGCCTCAGCCAAGCTCTTAGTGCACCCAGCCATGGAAATCACTGTGGAGTTCAGGCTCCCAACTCTTCCCTGCTTTCAGCTTCACAGCCTTTGGAAGAGGTAGCCCAAGGCCACCAGCTGGAGTTTTGAGCCCCCAGACCCTGGACAGAGAACTCCACGGCAGAGTTGCCTGGGTTGAGCTGCTCCAGGAACCAGGAAAGAACTCCTCAAATGGGATAAGTTCAACGAAAACATGTCAGGATGTGCTATTTCCAGTGAAACTTGGACCAGTTAATCTCCAAAGGCTTTACTCTCCACTCCAAAACCCAAAGGCTTTACTCTCCACTGCTTACCTTCATCCAAAGTCTTTTGTATTTATGACACACAGGGAAAAGAGCTTATCCAGACCAGCTTTTGGATCATGAGATAAGCGTCTGACACCATTATTTACAGATAACAGAAACTCAGCAGCAATGCCTTTGACTGCTCTGTGTGCCCTGGTTGTTCCCTTCCACCTCCACACCACAAGGAGCCTCCTCAGATCTCCTGGCAACTGTTCACAGAGTTGAGATGAAGAAATGTCAAACTTTGGGAATAAGCTGGAGTTTGTGTTCTTATAGAAAGGTAAATTATGCACTGAGAGCAGGGTAAAGCAAAGACAAAGCGTGACCTCTGTATTTGCACATCTGCTTCAGTTCACACTCCAAGGGAGATTTGTTATTAAAAACTTCAGGTAACTGATCTGCATTTTGAAGAATGTGAAGGAGAAGCAGTGCTGCCCAGGAGCCACAGCAGGACAGTGTGACACTTGCTCTTGGTTCTGCAGTGAAGATTAAAGTCTTCAAAGAATCAGTTCTTTTCTGAATCTCTACTCTGTGATCCAGTGCCCTGAAGGTCCCTTATTTACTTCTCACCCCTTTTAACAAAGAGGGTTTCAATGAAGTTTTTCATCTTTATCCAACCCTTTTTCTCCTTGTTGAGCACATTACTTACTTGGAGGTATTTTAATGCAACACTGCAATTACATTTCTTCTGCATTTTACACTTAAATTATCACATGAATTAAAAAAGAATGCACAGAGGTCTGTGTGCATGGGGATGGTGGTCTGGTTTGCAGAGCTTGAGCTGGGTTCTTCTCCAGGCCCTTTTTTCAGCAGTTTAACTGCTCTGATGACCTTTGTTCCCAACTGTACCTTTGAAATCTGGTCACTACAGCAGAAAGCCAGACTTCCTTACCCAAAAAGTCAAAAATTCAACCTGAATCAGCAGCTTTTCCCCACTGCAACAGCTGTTCTGGCCCAAAGTGATTTGAAAAATGTAAGAGCCTTTCAAAGTACTGCCAAATGAAAGTTCTGGATTAGTAGATCCCAACCAATTAATTATCTCATCATCACCCTTTAGACTGAAGGAGGTACATAGGGGATGATTTAAGGCCATACTTATCTTTTATAATTTCTTTTAAAACAGCCCCACAGACAGAGGTCTGTATTTATCCAAAGAATCTTAATGTGTTGGCTAAACTTCAGGCAGAGATTTAGGTTAATGCAGCTAATCTATCCTGTTAAAGTAGCAATTATGCATCTGGAAGAAAAGTGTTTCCAGGGCCCCTGAAGTCTGTGCCAGTAAAGCACCAACTGCAGCTGCAATTTACAAGAAAAGAAAAGTTAGAGCAACAACTCTACAATTTACAAACCAGGATTATAAACAAAATATTCCCAATGCAAACATTTCATTGATAGAATTGTGGGGACAGGGAGATCATCTCATTTAGTAAAAAAAACCTCAACACCCGTCCCCCACCCAAATCCCACGTGTGACTCTAAACATGTGTTTGAAAATACCAAAGAACTATGACATTTTTGTTCTGCCAGAAAAATGATCACATCTCGATTGAATACTTTGCCTTCTCATTTCCTTTTCCAAGCTGAAATGTCAACTATTTTAAGTAAAATCCGAATATTACCCAACCACAAACCAGAAGAGAACCTTGCTGCCGCAGCTGTCCCTGAAAAGGTGCATTCCAGTTCCACACTTGCAGTTTTACCATGAAGAAAACAGAGATGAAACCTTTCCAAGTGCTTTGCTGCCTAATGACACCATCACCAGCATGTTATTAAAGCTCAACACTCTGACACTGCAGTCATTATATCTGCAAACACCAAGACATTATGGCAGGAGAAAACAATCCTTTTATTGAAAGCAAGGAGGTCTCACTGTGACAGGTGAATGTTTTACTCCCGAGATGAACCCCATATACATAACTATTTTTATGCAGTTTTCATGTTCCATTTACACAATTTTCTGGCTTAAAAGGCTTTAACAGTCAATCAAGGGTTCAAGTATTAAGCTGCAGAACAGAAGAAAATTATATTGTGTTATTGAAGTCAGGTAGATAAACAACACCTCCTGATTGTGATGGTACCATTATGTGCCTCAGGATGAACAGAGAGAGAAAACATTCACCTGGTTTCATATTCCAAATACTTGCTGAGATTCATGTATAAATGGATGAAAGAACAGAGAGGGTTATTGTGTAATATTTTAATATCATAAAGTCAAATTTATGCAAACCAAGAAAAAAGGAAAGTGGGGTTTATGTCTTGTGTGGAGTTCTGCCTTCCTGAATTTGTGTTTATTATTCTGACAAGCTACAAAAATAAAAGATATAAATACAGAGACAACAGTAAATGTGTATCTTTTCTTTTGCAAGTAAACTGTCACAATATTATGCTCATTAAAAAGCTTTCTAAAACTAATAGCTCAGTGAAACACTAGACTTAATGGCTTGAGATAAATATCTTGCAACAGAGCTGTTTAAGCCACTGTAAAAACAAACCTCTTAAACAGCAGAAGCACAAACACCAAGCAAACAACAGAGAACCTGTGTTCCCTGAAGTCACTTTGCAGACTTGCACTGACTCCAGGAAGAACTAGATCAAAATAAAAGCTTTCACTTTGTTTATATTTCCTTTGGGGCTGAATCTTCCTTTATTTCCTTGCTATACCCAGCCAAAGATGGACTCATCCTAGAGGAAAAAAGTGATAAAAATGAGTTGGTACATTCCCATTAATATTTAAAAAAAATCTCTATATCAAGTGGGGCAAATGAAAACTGTTCAGATGCTTTAGATTGTACTTTAGACCACCACCAGGGAAGGATTTGGCTCAAGAAGAAGGCAAAAAACCTCCCTTTGCCTTGGCAAGGCACAGAGCCCTCCCTGTGAGGATGGAGCTGCTCTGGCCCCAGATCTGAAATCTTGAAAATATTTGAGCTCAATGTCAGTAATACTTTAGAATATAACTGACACTTATTATAATAACACATTAAACAAGATCAGTGCATGTTTTTAATATAAATAATTTAATATTTTAGGGGGTTTTTGGCCTTTAATAGACTGCCTACATACCCTGTCCAGGTATGCCCCATTCTGTGACCTCTGGATCCTGTCAGAGCCTGCAGGAGAACATCAGGTGGAGGAAAATCATCATTTGCAGTCACATGGAATCTAATCTTAATTGCAACATTCCAAGGAGTAAATAGGTAGCATTAAAATTTAAGTAGACTTTTGTTCTCTCAAAAAAACCTATTTATAGAGGCAATAAAATGCAGCATTAATTTTCTAGATTTATTAATCTAGGGAAAATAAAAAAGAAGATAAAAATGAACCCAGTTTATACAGACTTGTTGATCCCTATCTAAATAGCTTCTAGAATTATTCCATTTGCTTCTTGATTAATGAAAAATTCAGATCAATAGGAGACTTATCTCCTAGATTTGATGTTAAGCAAAATCTGCTTATTAGAAAGAAGGTATTAGAATTGATGGTTTTCACTGAAATAGGACTTAATAGGAGATTCTCAGTAAAAACTCCTGAGAAAGGGGGTAAAATTACAATTAAGGATAGAGTAGGAGGGGAGGAGGAGGGATTGGTTGGTTGGTGAGGTTTTCCAAGTCACTGGAAATTATATATAAAGAAAATGCTTTTTCTTTACAAGAAATAAGTGGCTGAAAAGGGGAAAAACCCTGTCCATAAATCCAAGGTTAAACAGCACATAGTGATCCATAACAAACAGAAAAGCAGCCATTAGAGTAAGATGGCAAATCCACCCAGGAAATCATATATAAGCAGAATTTGGGGTTTTTTTTTCTTACAATAACTTTAAATCTAATAACCTATTAAAGATTTATCCTCCTTTTTTCTCAAACTTGTTCTTCTTTTTCTTGAAATCAAACAGACAAATCCAGGAAGATTTTTTTTTAAATTCACTGTTCTACACATCCATGGATGTGTGTGTCTTACACATAGATATCTGTCCAACATATACATTAATAGTTTTGCACACACACTTCTGCAAAGATCTCAGCTGTGGGAGAAAGCACATGGAACAATTTCCATGGGAGGAGAGATTTACTAGGTTGGAACATCTTAGCACAAAAATATGACAGAGGCCAATGGAACCTTGAATAGGAATATGAATAGCACATGATGAATAATTAATATCATGTAATAATTCCAGAATTAATCAGGAACTGGGTTTAAAGCCAACAGAAGAAGTGTTTTTGCACACAATGCAGAATATTTGCACAATAATTGCAGAAGAAGTTGTTGAAGCATATTTCAGTGAAATTTCTCCTCCTATTCAATGACATCCACTGGGGTAGAGATTTCTGTTCTGAACCAGAATTGCACTTCTTTTGTTCTCATGAAGAAGATTTTTGAGGGTGTATTTTCTTGCCATGTGTGTGGAAATCTAATCCAACATTCTACCAAATAAGACACTGCCTGGATGGTCCTACATTTTGGGATCCACCCCAACATGCCCCCATGTGGAAAACTTCCATCAGCACCAATGCAAAGGAAGAAAAAGTGCTGTGGCTGAAAGTGGCATTTTAAACTTGCCTGGTAGCTCTTCATGGATTATATATTCTTCTTCCTAATAATTCATCCAACTGTGAAGCCAGAAATTCCAATTCCATTTGTAAGCATACACTGTATTATCTTAAATTGTGCAGCAGCTACAATGCCTCTAATTGAAATTGGCTGAATGCAGAGCACCAGTTTTAATTCCCAAGTCATTTTCCAGTAATGAAAGAGCTGCATTCAGGGCACAGAGTGAGAGCATGTTCCATGGTTTTGTTAAATTGTGTTACAGTAACCTTTGGGGAGCATCTAATTTATTTATTGTATGTATAAAATCAACCACTATTTTCCTACGTGAAAAAATGAATTATTATTCATACAACTACTGCCTTGGACCCATCTGTGAATAAGTTTAATTACATATTTCACATGTTCAGAAAAACTTGCAGATGTTTGACGTGCATGTCTTTAATGTCAGGCTGCAGCAAACACTTCCACCATCCTTCCTCCAAATTAACACACACAAGACCCTCCATGAAACAAAGGAGTTTTTCCAAAAAAGCTGGAGGTGCCTGAAGCATGGAATGAATTCCATTTGTGAGTTGTAAAACCTACTACCCAAAAAAACCCAGCTGAATGGACCTTAAACCTTGGAATCTTCACTTGTATTAATAATTTGTTTTCTCTAGTAAAATAAAACATTAGCAGTTCATTTCCTACCTTCTCCATCAAACTGGCTGCAGGTCAACAGTCGACTTCTGAACCTTTCATTTTCCTCAAGCATTTTTGAAATCACTTTCCAGACTTTGTGCCAGACTTTGGACTGAAAGATAAAATGTGAAGCATATAAAAAGTTTGCATTAAAACATCTATAGGGCAGAACTCTGAACTCTCCACAATGACTATCAAGTCCAGCTGGGTTTTTCTGTTGAGGACTGGGAAAGAAGGGAAGAAGGAATGTGGGATATATGAAAGAATCACCTCTATTTAAAAGTCAGAAACATAAATACCTCCATGATTTTTCACATGAAATCTCCACCTCCTTTCTTGCCTAGAACTCTTGTGTTTATCCAGGACTTGAGAAAGCTCATGAAAACATGTGTAGAGCCATTAAACTCTATTCAAAGTCATCCAAAATGGGAGATAAAAAAAGATTGTGTAGTTTTCCAGGAGCAAAAAGTTTCCCATGTGGTCCCTCAGCAGCAGCATAACCGAGGCCCAAACTCAGATTCCAGAATAGCAACGCTCTTGCCTATCTCATATCAAATCCATATTCATTTGTTTTATAGATGTTGAAAACCTTTATTTTAGAGGCATAAAGCTCTGTCTGTAGTGAGGAGGTTTCAAACTTGTGCATTGGAAAGATTACATTGGAATTGTGGACAAATGCATTCAGGCAGAGGTGGCCTAACAAATAGAAATGGCTGTTGACACGCTGATGTTTGGGCTTTTGCCAGACCTCATCTGAGAAACTTGCTTAAATCTAAAGGTAATTCCTTTCTTGAGGACGTTTATTGCTAAAGCATTCTATATATTCCTCATTGTTTTTGAAGACTATTCAATGCACCAGGAGAGCCATATTCCAGGATGTTATTAGCTGTTCCTCTACAGTTGGTAGCATTTTGCTGTTTTTAAATCAAGTATCTACGACATGGCTCTGTTCTAGTCCAGCTGATTACTTGTACTTCACACATTACAGAATCTCATAATGAGTTACTGCTTAACAAATGTTCCTCTTAAAATTTTAAGCATTTGTCGAACTACTGAACAGGAACAGAAACACATTTGTGAAGCAGAAAGTAATTCTGCATTGCTCCAAGGATGGCGTTAATAGCTCAGGTTCCTGCCTTCGCTTATTTGTAACCCGTGGGATTTCTTTGTTTAAAACATGAGAGGAAGAGGAGCTGCAGATCTTTTTCCTGCTGGGTTTCACCCCAAGGTGTGCTGCACCTTGGCCCCAATCCAGCAAAGCATTTCAGTACAGGCTTTTTAAGTCAACAGCATACTCTCATTTTTCAAGGTAAGCACACACTTAAGTGCTTTATTGAATAAGAGCCAGAATTTTAAAGCCTCCAGAGAGGGAAGATAATACCATTTTTTCTTTTCTGTAAGTAAGGCTTTCAGTAACAGGCTACCAATTCCATCTTTTAATCTCCCTCGTGCTCTCACACCCAGAGAACAAGCAGCTTTCTCAAATGCCAAGGCAGCTAATTGACCTGCCACACTTTATACCTTTTTCTTCTTTCGTTTAATGACTTTATCAACGTTTCTTGAAGGGATGGGAAAGTCAAAGGTGTCAGCCTTAGCCTCTCGAGGGTCACCTAAAAAGAGTTTAGAAAGCATTTTTTGAGTATTTAGAATATGTTCCTGAGGAAGATGATGATCACTGGCACAGGTTGCCCAGAGAAGTTGTGGCTGCCCCATCCCTGGAAGTGTCCAGGACAGGTTGGATGGAGCTCTGAACAGCCTGGTCTGGTGGAAAGTGTCCCTAGGAAGGGGGTGGAACTGGATGATCTTTAAGGTCCCTCCCAACCCAAACCACTCTATAATTCCGGAGGGATCCTTATTTCTGGTCACCTTACAGGGTATCAGTCCTTACATCCTGCAGCTTGTTCCATTCTTTACTTCATTAGAACCGTGGGGCAGGTGAGTGTCTCTCAAATACCACAAAACAGATTTCAAAACTACACAGCACCCACACATTAGACGACAGGCTTCAGGGAGCTTTTAATTCCCTCTCTTTCCCAGAACTGGACACAGCAATCGAAGAGTGACCTCGCCAGTGCCCAGAAGAGGGGAAGAATCACCCTCGCGGGTTTTGCTGTTCCTGGTACAATTAAGACAACGCTTGAGCCACATCCGGCCCTCAGAGAACCCGGCACAGGGGGGTGTCCCGGGGTCTCACGTACCGCTGCTGGTGCGGCCGCCGGCTCTCGCCTCGCCGCCGCTGCCCGCTCGCCTCCCGCTGCCGCCCGGGCCAGGACTGCGCCCGGTCCGCGGCTCCGGGGCAGCCCTCGGGGCCCCAGCCCGGCCCGGGGGGCTCTGCCCGGGGCTCTGCCGCCAGCCCCGGCCCAGGCGGATCACGGTGCCGCAGCGGTGCGAGCCGAAGCTGTTCACGTACACGAGCGGCACGGGCGGGCGGGCGCGGCGGCCGGGCTCCATCTGCGGCAGGGCCGCGGGCATGAGGGAAACCGGGGCTGGGGGCTGTGAGGGTAGCCGGAGATTGAGGCTTAGTGAGGAGAGACGAGAGTTGGTGAGGGGAGCGGGGCCTGAGGGGAACCGGGGACTAAGGCTGAGTGAGGGGAACCGGGGGCTGAGAGGAGCCGCAGCTGAGGGGCGGCGAGGGGAGCGGGGGACCGAGGGGTCGCTGAGGGGAGCCGGGGCTGAGGGGCGGTGAGGGGAATTCAGGGGTCAATGAGGGGAACCGGGGACTGAGAGGAGCCAGGCTGGGGGTCTGTGAGGGGAACCGGCGATAGCTCAGTGAAAGGAGCCCAGGGTTGTGAGACCAGCCGGGACTGAGAGGGCAGCGAGGGGTTGGTGAGAGGAGTTGGGGTCTGAGGGGAGCCGGGGGTCGGTGAGTGGAGCAGGGACTGAGTGGCTGCATGTCCCCCTGTCCCTGGGCCAGGGCTGGAGTTTAGCATACATTACTGCTGCCCGAAGCCACGTATTGATACATTTCATGCAAGTTATTGATCTGTTTGTACCAGTGCTAAGAGGACTGCGGGCTGAAGGTTTTTTGATGGCTTGTTTGTCTCTACAGCGGGGGAACCCTGGCATCCCTTTGGTGTGGGTGCTGCTGCAGTGCCTGCACTGACACAGGGATTTCCTCTCCAAACAGTGCACCCGCTCCAGCCACGTGCTGAACAGTAATGAAACATCAAATACCTTATTGACCTTCAGGCAGCAACAGATGTGTGACACTGACAGGATGCCTGGTGGGTCAGTCCAGCCCATGCAG
The DNA here is from genome assembly GCF_017590135.1 of Pyrgilauda ruficollis. NCBI lineage: Eukaryota > Metazoa > Chordata > Aves > Passeriformes > Passeridae > Pyrgilauda > Pyrgilauda ruficollis. Next base: position 1,197,088 of record NW_024531821.1, read on the forward strand.
ATGCTCAGGGTCCCATTGCAGCCATGGGTTTTGTTGGCTACGTACGGTGACAACTGGCATTCTCAAACCACTGAAGAGCTCAAGTCATAGAATCGTGGAATGGTTTGGGTTGGAAGAAACCTTAAACACCATCCAGTTCCATTCCCTGCCATGTGCAGGGACACCTTCCATTATCCCAGGTTGCTCTAAGCCCCATCCAACCTGGCCTTGAACACTTCCAGGGATGGGGCAGCCACAGCTTCTCTGAGCACCCTGTGCCAGGGCCTCACCACCCTCACAGGGGAGAATTTACATCAAGTCCCACTGATGTTTTCTTTGTCACTAAAATACTGCTCCAGATTACTTCCCAGAGTTCAGTTTGCACAGAGTTGCAAATTACAAATAATAAATTCTATGAAAATATCTGTTTTTCCTAATTGTTTCAGCAGCATGGCAGCATGAATGGTGTTGCCCTCGGGAATGGATGCAAAGAGACCATGAAGCAAACTGTGGTCATTCCCGAGGCTTTGAAGAGGCTGAGGGTCCCTGTGTGTGTTCAGAGAAGGGAACGGAGCTGAGGGAGCTGGAAAGGGGCTCAGCCTGTAGAAAAGAGGCTCGGGGGGAACTTCAGGCTCTGCACAACTCCCTGACAGGAGGGGACAGCCAGGTGGTTTACCATGACAAGAGGGAACGGCCTCAGGCTGTGCCAGGGGAGGCTCAGGTTGGACATCAGCAGGAATTTCCCCATGGAAAGGGTGCTCAGGCACAGGAACTGCCCAGGGAGGTTTGGAGTGCCCATCCCTGGAGGTGGCTCTGGGCTGGGGACAAGGTGGGGATGTGGCACAGGCTGGACTCGGTGATCCCGGAGCTCCTTCTCCCTCAGCGGTTCCCGCGCCGGGCCCGGCCGGTGCAGTGCGGGCGGGCCCCGGCAGGTGGCGGCCGCTCCCGCGGAACCGGCGCTGCCCGGTGCCGCCGCTCCGGCCGGGAGCGAGCGCGGCCTGCCAAGCATCCCTGGATTGCCGGCTCTTGTACACACTGCCCGCAAAAGGCATGTCGTGAATGCGGCTGCAAAAGAGGAAAAACAACTCGCAGAGGCACAGCCTGACAGAGTAATTCGTTGTTTCCTATTTATAAAAGGGCATCTCATGCAGGCTGTGGACTGAAAAGGAGGTTGTAGGTTTGACACAACCACCGAGTCAGGAGCCTTGAAATGAACTGTGACTTCAAACATCAACTGTGACCTCCTATATTTGGGAAAGGTTCTTCCCCCAAAGGGTGCTGGGCACTGCCCAGGCTCCCCAGGGAACAGGCACGGCCCGAGGCTACCAGAGCTCCAGGAGGGTTTGGACAGCACTCCAGGGATGCCCAGGCTGGGATTTTGGGGCTGTGCAGGGATAGGACCTGGATCAATGTGGGTCCCTTCCTCTCAGGATATTCTGTGGTTCTACAATTCTCAATTCCACTCCTCCACAAACCCAGACTCCCTCCACTGTCTAAACCTGCACTAACCAACTGTACCAGAGGGGCAGCAGCCAGTGAGTTCAGTTAGAGATATTAAACCCAAAAGCTTCATTAAAAATTGTTCCTGGCCTACAGACTTCCCCAGGTGCATCCATCCCAAAGCCCTGGTAAAGAAATCCCTTCTTTAGCTGCAATGCTGCCCACACCACAACCCCCCACTGAATGCTCACACACAAACCCAAAGAGCCCCGTGTTCATTCCATGACTGTCTCCGCATTGTGCAGGAACACTCGCTGCTGTATCTGCCAGGGCAGGAGCTGCCTGTGCCAGCTGGCAGCTGCTTCCTTCCTCCGGCCTCCTCAGGGCACCACGGCTGCCAAGGCAGTGGTTTCTCAGCACCTGTACTCACAGAAATGCTTCCACCCTGCTAATGCAAACACACAGACCTCGTGGGGCACATTTTGTCCACTTTTCCCAACAGCACGTTGCCAGCACTTTGATCTCAAATGCAAATTCAGCTCAGATCCTTTTTAGGATCTGCTGCTACCCAGCAAAATCAGTGCCACCTAAAATCTCTCTGCAGATCTGTCAAGTTCAGCTATTTTAGCTGCACACTGCTCTTCACCCACCTTTCCACATGTGTGAACTGACTACCAGCTGGCCACTATCTCTGTATTAATCACCCTGAACAAACATCTCAGCTTTTCACCACAGCTGCAACTGTCTGGTTAAAAATAGCCCAGATTCCAGCTTTCAGCCTGCACCTCATTGTGTGTTTGTTGTGTGCTTCAATGGCAGCTCCTCCATCTCACCCCTTGGTTCCTGAATTCCATTGTTTCAGTTTTGCTTTGGCCAAGGATGTGTCATCATCTGTGAGCCCTGACAGTCCTTTTAAAATGAGGCAGTTTTTGGTGCCTGCAGCTGATGCCAAGGAGAGGGAAGGAAGGAGCCATTGGAACATTGCTGCACGCATGGTCAGAGATTCACTGAAAAAACCCACCCTTCTGCTGCTGGGGGAGATTCGGGTTTCTCTGAGCATTCTTTGCAGTGGAAAGTACTCACATGATTCCACAGAATTCATGGAACCACAGAATGGATTGGGTGGGACCATTAAAAATCATCTCATTCTGGCCCTGCCATGGCATGGGACACCTTCCTCTGTCCCAGGTGGCTCCAAGCCCCGTCCAGCCTGACCTTGGGCACTGCCAGGGATCCAGGGGCAGCCACAGCTGCTCTGGGCACCCTGTGCCAGGGCCTGCCCACCCTCACAGGGAACAATTTCTTCCATGCATCTCACCTAAAATTACCCTAAAATTCAACGTAACTCTGGCAAGGTCATTGCTCATTAAGTGTAACATTGCCTTGATCAACTGCAAAGGGTGAATATATAGGTAGGACTGAGGGAGGACTCTGACACTGAACAGGGAAAAGTGTGCTCATTCTGACAACAGCTACACTCAGACCTTGTTAATTACACCCTCAGCAGTAGTACAAACAATTATTCTATCGCCTTCATTTTCACAGAATATTTAATAAGTCACTGGAGTGAGGGATTTCATTAGTATGTGGTTACTGCACAAAAGACACTGGGGACCATTTATTAGTGTAACCAGGAATCATTATAAAAACAAAAGTCACGACTTCTGCTAAGTCAAAGCAATGAATTTGCCTTCAGTTTCTTCTTACTTCTTTCATCATTTCGCCTGCCTCTCAGTTAATTGTGTGAGCAGTAATGGGGCAGCAGAGAAAAATGGAACAGCACCTGCATTTCACAGCAGTGAACCTGCACAGCTCCCACTGCTTTACAAACCACACACATGGGAATCCCTTCCTCCACACCACTCATAAGGAGAAGCCAGTTCTCCCATCTCTTCATGCTGTGCATAAAAATATTTAGCAGACTATAAACTGTGTTACATAAAAGTCTGAGCCTCCCCTGGAGAGATTTCCACATCACTGAGAAGATCCATGGGCTTTACAACAAAACCCACGTCAAGGAGATCAAAACCCCTGGCTTAGCAGAACTTTGTGCTACAGTATTTCAACAGATTGCCAATTGGAAATAAAACTGTGGAGAAAACAAGGAGACAAAATGAGCCCTGAGATTACACCAGAATAACACAGCCTGATTTGCAAATAGATGAAGCAGAAGGCAGGTGAGGACTTCACTTGCTCTGATTTCATTTTCCAAATGAAAAATGAACTAAATGTGCAAGCTATCAATATTTGTTTCCAAATCAGAGGTAGGGAAACTCTACCAAGTTTTAGGCTGCAGAGTCTATGATATTAAAGATTAAAAGTCTCCATTCAGGGGAATGTGCAGTTAGATTCTGAGAGAACACACAGCTGAGGAAGTTCAGCCCTACCTGCCATAACCCTCCAGATGCTGAAAGAATCCTGGCTCATGCAGGATGTAAAATGCAAAAAACACTAGATCATCCCCAGATTCAGCATTAAAGTGGATAACCCAAGACCAGGCACAGAAAGCTCACAATTTCTTACTTGTCCTCTGAGATCTAACAGGATCCCAGGCCAAAGTGTGACCACCAACACACCTGGCTGCAGGAGTGCCCATCCCTGGAGGTGGCACTCAGTGCTCTGGGCTGGGGGCAAGGTGGGGATGGGGCACAGCTTGGACTCGATGGACTCTGAGCTCTTTTCCAACCCAAAAGGTTCTGGGATTCTCAGCAGCAAGGCCACCCTGTAATGGCACTGAGCATTCCCTCCTCCTTCCCTCCCTCCCACAGAGACATCAGGATGCTGCCAGGAGAGGAGCAGAGCAGGGCTCTGTCTCCATGGATTGCTCCCTCTGCAGAGAAAATGGAAGCAGTCACTGCTTTGTTCTGCCCTCACATTCCTCCACAGACACCCCCTGCAAAAGCAACGCTTGAGCAAATTCCCTTTCCACTGAGTGAAGAGCTGGGCTGATTTTGCCAGTGTGTACAGAGCAACATCTGTCCATGCACAGCTGGCCCACTGCAGCAGAGCTGGGGGCTGCTGTTGCTGCTGCTTGCAGGAGAATGCCTCAGAAACGTAAGGAATCCCATTTAAACTCAGAAAAATGAAACGTGCTCCCAACCCAGCCCAGCACTGGGTATCAGCTTAAAGCCACAAGCATTGCCTTGCAAAGTGACACTTGGCCAAAGTGACAACTTAATGCACAGCAAGGCCTGAACAATCCCTGAGCAAACTGATCCTGGTCTGTGAGTCAGCAGCCATGTCAGATGGTGATTTACACCGAGCAAACATTCTTTTCAAGCCTTGGGTTGGACAAAGCTGGCAGAGATTTCTTTTTTTTTAATGCATTGCTCTCCTTCCATGGATTTCAGATCTGGTCTGAGTTACTGAGGCACAGAGTGTGTGTCCACTGCATCTACCCCATCACTGCCGTTTAAAACCAATGTTCTTCTCCCTTGAAAAGCAAAGCAACTCAAAGTTTTGGGATAAAGAAATATCCCACAGCTGACAGCAACAAAACTACATCCATTTTAAACACTGTTGAGAATACAAACCCAAAAATGTGTCCTCACAGTCATCCTTGACCTATGCTGTGCTCAGAGGATTTAATCTCAGCTTTCATGACTCACCAGATTAAATTTCAGGAGGAAAAACGTAATCAAGCACTGACTTAATACATCTCTGTCTTTTTTGTATACCAGGAGGACTGAGAACTTTGGACCAGCAAATTTCATGGAGGAACCTTAACAGAACACGGTCTCCCACGCTCCATAAACAAAGTGACAGAGACAGCTTCCCTTAGGGAGAGATGCATTCAAGTAAACCAGCATTTAGTATCCAATTGTCTCTCTGACAAGCCCTACAAGAAGTCAGGAAATTGTAGTTCCTGTGCCATGAAAACAGGTGATATGTGATGGCATCAATCAGAGCATGGGGGTGCAGGAAGACTTTCAGTGGTGTATTCAGAGCACTGATTCACCCCCTTCAGTTCCTCTGAGTGCACAGACAGCTGTGAGGATATTCTTATCCCACAGGCTGTTTTTCACTCTGACAAACTGAATCAGCTTATTTCACACAGAGGAAGGGATGGCAGCTTTTCTCCTCATCTCCCCCTTCCGAGGCTATGGCTCGTCCCAGATTCCCTGGAGCCGCACTGAGCGTTTTGGGAGCAGCAGCTGGAGGGTCAGGGCTGAGCAGGAAGTGTCCCACAACAACCTGACAGCTCAGAGCACGTCCTGGAGATCAGCTCAGCCTCTAAATCAGGGGGAGATTGGGTCCATCCACCTCCTGCACCGGCCTGGAATGTGGCAGCTCCTTCAGTGCCATTGGCACCCGAGAGGGCCCCTGGGGACTGTGCTGGAAGGAAAAAGCTGGGAATCACACACACTGGAAATTCTGGAATTCCTCCCAGCAGGGCTTACCTCCATCTTCTGGAGTCTGCCTGTAGCATTTACTTGCAGCTTCAGTGCAAAGTGAAACCCAAAATGGATTTGTTGTGTCATTGCCCAAGAAACTTACCAGCAATTCAGAATCAGCCCACCACTCCCAATAGATTATTTGGAGTTTTGAATGATACAGACCTTTACCCTTATTGATTTCAATGTTTTACACTTTGATTAGTAAGAAAACTTAAACATTCACCAAGGATTCTGCAATCTTCAGAATAGGAGGATTCTAGAATGAATATACACTGTAATTCCCAACTGTAAATCAGATGTTGGACCCTGAGAAACTCTCTAAGTTTTCAGGACTTTGGAGTCAGGCAGGGAGTGCCCTGTTTGTGAAGGACATTGCTGGTTCCACCACCACGGCATCCAAAGCCTTAAACCTTTCATACTCCAGGACCAGATTTCAAGTCTGTCACACTTGTGAAAAAACACAAACACATAAATAAGCATATGTTGTCTAAAAGACCATTTTCACTTGAAAATAATGTCAAGAACTGTGGCTATTTCCCAACAATCCCAGTGCAGGGAACAGAGGGATAAAGTTTCCCAGCCAAGTCACAGCTGGAGCTGGTCAAGAGTGTCTGGTGCTGCCTGGCTGGCACCGAGCACTGAGGAACTCCTGACTCACTGGGCAGGCAATGCACCTCCAGCCACTCCTGATCCCAGCCTCCCAGCTTTCTGTTCTAACAGTCATGGCAAAGGAAATTGGGAATATCTGCATGGAACCACCAGCAAAGCTTCCCATTGCTGTTAAAAACCAATTTCCCAAGGCTGGAGCTGCTCCACGTGCACCAGGTGAAGGCAAAAGCAAGTGAAGGGATCAGAACTAATCCTATCAGAGCTGCAGGACCTGCATTTCGGGAGCACCCACACAAAGGAAGGAGACTCACCATCCACTGAACATTTGCACCACAATTCCTTCAGTGATGGCACTGGAGATTAGCAGCACAACTCTGGGATTCCTTAAGCTGCTGAACAGCCCTCCAAGAGCAGATCTGTAAGGTAGCAACACTCCACACAACTTTCCAGGTATTTCAAGTTCAGATATTTTATATTAAAGGCTGAAACGAGCAAGTTCTCTAAAATGTCAGATGCCTTCCCTCTGTTACTGTCAGATCACAAGCGTGAAACAATCAAAGAGGATTCCCTGTCTGTCCCTGCCTTGCTGGGCTCTGCTCTGGCCTCGCTCTGGTTCTGTCTGTCCCACTGCACCGTGGTCTCTGGTCTCTCTCTGGCTGAAGGAGCTGGGATTGTTCAGCCTGGAAAAGAGAAGGATTTGGTTGACCCAACGGTGGCCTTCCAGTATCTGAAGGAAAGATGGAGAGAGGACCTTTACAAGGGATGGAGGGACAGGACCCAAACCCTTGTGGGGTTACCTGTGCCTCGGTGGTTCTCTCCTCAGCTGCTGCATCTTCACCTCCCCAAGGCATCTTTGCTGCACTTGTGAGCAGAACAGGGCAGCAGAACTTGCCCTAAAGCTCTTTTCACCCCACACAGCTCAACAAAATTCCCTCCCCAGCCCCGCGAGCTTCGGCCACAAAGGAACGAGTTCCTACAGGAGGCTCAAAAGAAAAAGGTTAAGAAGAAACATTGAGTTAAAAGTTTTATTCATTCAACATCTCACATTACAAATATTTAAAAATTATATGCATACTGGTATAAATAGTCATTTGCAAACTATTTAATAACATTAATTTTCACTAGCACTTCAACAAATGAACTCTTTAAAAAAAGTAACTTGTGTTATATAACTTAGAGTAGAACATACAAAAATATGAACTTAAACGTGAAAATGACTTTAATAAAAAATGAATTACCCTTATTTAAAATGCTATAATAAATACTACAACCTCCCCATACACAGTAAAAACTATATGGAAATTCAGCCAAGTAGTACAATTAACTGACATACTTAAATAACTTTTCCTTCTGATAATATGAGCAATACATTGGGGGAAAAACATATTAGGGATTAGTAAAAACTAGACACCCACTTGCTAAAAGTTTCACTTCCAAAAAATATAACAAAAAAATCTGATGAAAATTATAAAAACTAATTATACTTTAAAATTTAAAAATATAAAAAATAAAACAGTTGAATACAATATTGTCCCAATTCTTACAATGCTATCACAGTAGCTTTAAAATAAGATAATAAAATAAAGCAAATGACCAAAACGTTTTATTCCATTTTTTTTTAAAAATAATCTCAAATTTACATTAGTAGAAAGATTGATTTCTGATTCTTTTCTTTAGAAACACCAGCAAGAAAGAGGATTTACTAGAACAGTAGAAAATGACATTTTTAAATGTCTGCAATTAAAAACAAAGAATTACACTGCAAAGATCTTCCAGAAGTCTGAAATAGGTATTGCACATAACTTGAAGTTAACTTGCCACAATCCATCACATTCAAGTTTTAAATCACCTTTGAACAGAAGGTTTGAACTCTTCAAAAACACAAGGGGTGAATTATCAAGTCTTTCCAACAGCATCCTTATAAAACGCTAAATTCAGTCACTGCAAGGTTGAAATTTGCATTCTGCAGAGGTCTGTGTATGGAGAAGTAGAGACTATACCAAAAAAGCACGGGGCAGTGGGGTTCCTTTACATATAAAATAATCAGAAACACTTTATTTTACATTGCAAAAATAACCATGGAATTACTCTGTCACTCCCCCGGGAACGCCGCTGCTCATTAATGACACCCCCCCCACCGGTAGCTAATTACACGTTAATGAGCCTGGGGCTACACGGTAACCCCAGAGAGCCCCGTGCCATCAGAGGCTTGGCCAGCACTGTTGAAGCACAGAGTAATGGAGAGAATTGTTTATGCCCTGTAAATCGAAGTGTAACCAAAGGATCTGTAAACACGCTTGTCACACAATCACAAGTGAATATTAGTAGAATAACGATTTCTTACATTAGTCATGCATACTAACATTACATGCCTGCCACCTAGCAGGCTCTCTTTTATTCTTTAAATATAATTTAAAAGAGCAGACACGGTTCTGCATCAAACACCTAACATCGATTCTTTATTAATAATAAAAATGGCTAAACATTCACCAAAAACGTCTGCATTTGTGTATAATTTTTAAAAACTCAGTAAGAAGCGGTAGACAATTTTGATGGTTCTTGACTTTTAAATTTCTACACTATATTTATGCATTTAAATTTCATGGGTCTAAAGACAAGTGTCATTTGTCACTTTCATGCTTTTTCTTCTTTAATTCTCAACTTTACATATACTATTTCTTAAATTATATGTACACCAAATACCTGGTGCTGGGCTAAGATGTTTAAGCAACATGCTTTCTTTTCTCTGCAGATTCTAAAATAGCATTGCCAGTGCACAACATCCATAATTCAAAATGTATGCAGAGCACTGAAATGTATAAAAAGCAGAATATAAGAAAATAAAATTTATTAAAATTATTTATATTAAAAAATGAAGTATATGAAGATCTCTCAGTAATAAAAGTACAAAAAGCTACTCTTTGCAATATGAAAAATTGAGGTATTGCATAAAGAGATATCCCGTCAGTGAAAAGTGTGCCTAAAAATGCTCACTGTTGGAAAAACAAGATATACAAAAGTAGTGCATAACAAATATACATTATGTGCATGACAAAATAAGTTAGCTACAAAAACACTGTACCGAAATTCAGCAGGTCATGTACAAAGGGAAAAAATTATTATTCAAAGCTAGTTCTCAAACAGTGTTATTTTCTTGTAATGGAAACCCACCTCACCTGTTTGCTGGGTAGGATCGGCACAATAGCACACCCCAAGCCACCTACAAGCATTAAAAAAATGAAAGGAACATTCCAACTAGAATTATGTACTTCAGAGAAAAAAAAGTCCCTGACAATCTACACAAGAGCACTCTGCATTTGCATTACTGTTGTCAATATTTTCAGGGATTTCAGTAAAAGCAGCTCCCTTGCTATACTTGACTAATAGACAGCAAATGTCTCCATTTTGACCTTTGGAACTTGGTAAGGTATCAGTTCATTAAAGCCTGTATTGAACAGAAAAACTGCTTCTCATAAAGATAATGGGGGCTGGGGAAAGGGATGAGGGGGGCTTTGAAGGGAGCAGATGTTTTCCAAGCAGTGCCAGGGCAAATCTTTGGTTTGGGAGACTCTCGGGTGGTCCCAGGCCCCGGGGGCCGGGCAGAGATTGCCACAGAATCACTTTGTTTGCACACTGCTACATCCTTGGTGGAGAAGTTGGCCAGGGCATTTAGTTCAAAAGTACTAAAAATAAATTTTCAGAACTACTCCTTCATTGATCTGTTTCAAACTAAACCCTCTGCACCCACTCGTCAGCGTTCGGTTCGCGTGTCCCGGGCTGATTCTTCTCAAGGCAGGACTGAGTTCCAATAAAGCCGGCGTTAATTAGCGATGTTGGCACTTCCACCTGCGTGTCTTTATCTCCCCACAATTAGTTCTGAAGAGCTGGGATCTGAGCTGGGATTCTTTCTACAGGAAGAGTAAGAAAGGCATCTGCACACTTGCACCATTCCGTGCACAAAATTCGGCCGGCGGTGCAGAGCGGGATTTGGAAACGCCTTGGGTTCATGCCTTCTGTTACAGCTAAATTTGAGGGGATCAAAAACTGACTTTACAGCCAAGATGGGAAACCAATAAGCAGCCAATTTGAGTTTGTGTGCCACAATGGAATAGCAAAACTCCAGTAAAAATCAGTGATATCCTTGAGGTATCTTTAGGTTTTCTACTTTTTCATGTCAAAATGGAGAGCAAAGGCTGGCCCCTGATGAATGTTAGTATATTAGGATATAGAGTTATATATAGCCATCAAAAATAAAATCTATATATTTATCCTTCAGGAGAGGAAATGCCAGTTCACTAGTTGTCATTACTCTAGCTTTGGTAGGATATCTAGGGCTGTAACCAGACAATTGAGTTCTCTTAAAGAAAAAAAAAGTGCACTCCCCCCTCAGTAGTAACTTTACTCAACTTTTACATTCAGGAATTCTTAAAATGTAATCATTTTGATGAAAATATAGTAAGCTCTGCCTATCTCATTAGTAATTTGGATGTGGGTGGTAGCCAGAGGCACGGTCAGATACACACCGAGCTAAAATTTCAGCCTCAAAACCCTTAAAAGAGTTTAAAAGAAAAAAACAAACAAAAAAGATCATTATTATAGTGCTGCTTCAACTTTGCTCATGCATTTCTGTTGCTTTAAACATGCTCTTTCCTGTTGGTAGGTAAATGTAACTTCATCTGTTGCTGGAAAAATCCAAAAACAAACAAAACAAAACCAAAAGAAAAAAAAAAAAAAAAAAAAGAAAAAGAAAAAGAGGCAAAAACAGGCTTCCCTGGGGGAAAAGTGTCAGAACAGACTGATAGTGTTATTGTTACACGGTTATTTAATAAAAGTATTATTATGTTCTTTATTAACAATAATTTAATTAAAAAACCAAAATACTCTATTGTTTCAATTCTCTTCTCTTAATAGTTTTTCTCTCCTCTAAGAAAACGTTGCAGGAAATTAAGTGTTCTCTCGGTAGTAAAGACAAGAGAATGCAACTCACTTGCAACATGTTATCGATACGAAAAGGAGTTCCCAATACAGTTTTCAATGACAAGATTCTATAAAATACCCATTATAGGTCATTCTTTCATTAGACTATTGTTAAATTACAGACTACTACAAAAGGACATGCTGTGAGTGAGGGGCGGGGTGGGGAGGAACAGAAGAGTGCACTTAATTGGAGGCTTGCAAATGAGCGATCCTTTAGTTCCAGCGGAATGAAATATGTCTCGGGCGGTCCCCTCCCTCCTTCACCAGGGGCTTGTGGAATTCCCTGCCGGCACGGGAATGGATAGCAGCCCAGCAATATTCACAGTAATACTGCAGACACGTCACGTTAGCACAGAAGAACGGGGCGAACTTCCCGCCGCAGCGGGCGCCCTGACACTCGTCACACAGCTGATCGTCCAAGACATATGGCTTAACTTCCACCTGCAGCCACAAAACGAGACAGGTTGGTCATTCTTCAGTGCAAATTCTTAACTCCACACCTGTGTTTTAGCAGGGTAGCCAGCAGTTATGCAGTAGGGAATGCTAGAACCAAGATTTCCCTTGTGACACCTGAACGTGGCTGTTGAACACCTCAAATTCCACTTCTACCCCCTCTTTGATCCTTCAGAAAAACCCCAGAAATCAGTGCTGACCATCAGTCTCACACCTGCTGTCACCGATTTACAGAAAGGCTCAAACAATGTATTGACTGACACCAAAACCTCGGATAATTATGGGAGTTATTTTTGATGCCCAGTTAAGCTCTGTCCCTTTCAGGCAGAAATGGAAACTTTATACAACACTGTAACTGCTGATTAAATATGCACATGTCTGAATTTCCAGCATTAAGACAATTCATTTATTCTCTAAATAAACACTTCATTTCTGTATTTTTTCCATGGCTTAGTCCTCTCATCAAAAGGAAATCCACCTGATCTTGTTGGGATCTAATGAGAGGCTTACCACAGGACTGATGCCCTCCTACGCTGCTGGCATTAAGGGCCAGGTGATGAGCAGGAATTCAGAACAGCAGAAATAAATATAGGTGCAAATTCCTGCTCTAGAATTGTGAACCTTCTCTGAAGTTCATTGAACGTGATGCTTTCACCACGATTTTCAAACACCCAGGCTGTGTCTGATATCTCTGCTGTTATCTCTGCATCTGGCCTGGGGCTGCTCCCCTCTGCACCTCACAGGCCTCGGACACACCTCAGGCAAATAAGGACATTCACAAGATGTTGGGTTTTTAAACCCACCCAATTTTATCACAGCCCAGATGGCACTGCAGTAGTTTGATGTCATTTTTGCTTACAGGACACATAAACTGCTCAGACAGAGCACAGCAGCCTTTTTAATGACATGTTTTTCTCCTCTTGCAGTGCTCGAGTTGCATTTCCCAAAACCCTGCCCTGCCAACTCAGTCAATTTGTAGAAGAGCAGAAGCAGGCAAATATTCCTAACACCACATTCCCCATCCCCTAATCTGCTCTGCAGTGGGAGGTTGGGGATTTTTTGAGGAGTGCTGCCTTCTCCAAGTGCTAAAAGGACAAAGATGCCACACAGGCCTCCTTCATGTGGTGATTCTGCTCCATTCCCTCTGCTCAGCCACCTTCAGAGGCCACACTGCAGCTCAGGTGTCCTTGTCACATTAATTCCGAGTGTGACAGGGCTGGAACTGCTCCCTGAGCTGGGCACAGAGGATTTCCCAGCTCCAGGGAAAGCCTCAGTTACAGCAGCTCCATCAGGCCCACTGAACCCTTCCTGTGCATTATCTCAGAGCACACCCTTTAGCAGCACCTCCTTGCCTAATTTTACAGGAAATCCCTTCTTGTTACTGTTTTTTTTATTATTAGTTTTATTTTTCTTTTTACAGAAAAACAGTATTGGGAAACTAAAAATAAATAGAACCTTAATAAAAACTAGTGTTGTTGTATTTTTACCTCCCTCATGCACCCGATTTCTGTTATAATGATTCCTCTCTGAGCATTATCTCCCCACACAAAAACTGCACAAAAAATGAGGAAATAGGGAGTGGTGGGAGAGAAGGAAGGGGAAATAGATTGCAAAATTTTTTTTCAGAGTTTAAAAGTACTTACTTAAATTTGTAGTCCCACCAGCTTCAATGGACCTATTCACCCAAGTGTCTGCTTATGCAAGCACAAGTTGCACAAGGGCAGCCCAAATTATTTGTTCAAAGCTGTACAGAACTTATTTTCAGAGCCAAGATTAGAACAAAGACATTCCAATTCACAGGCCCACAGTCAAATTGTTGTTACAATTCTTCTGCTTTATAGCCAGAGCAGAAGTGAAAAGATAATGGGCTAATCAGCCAAGTTTGGAGGTTTTCCACTGTATTAACTTTAAAATTAAGATCAGCAGTGACAGTCATGTAGGAAAAATCCAGAGACAAAGGATGAATTACAAGAAGAGATGTGAGCATCTGAGTTTCCCAAAACTGTGGTCTGAATATCACTGTAACTGGCATTACATTTTAGAGAGATGAAGAGGGCAGAAAGCAAAGTGCTGATCCATTTGGCATATTTCTCTAATTTAAAATAATAAGGAATACAATAATAAAGGAATGAAATAAGCAAGCACAGCCTTTGCACAGGCTGTGGAGGGTGGCTGCAGGGCACAGTACCAAGCTTACGAGGCATTACCAGGATGCTCCTGGACACCCAGCACACATTGGGGTGGTTCTGCCTCTTCTCCCAAAGGAGGCAGAGCAGGATAAGAGCTGCCCCATCCTTGGCAGGCACCTCCCTCCCTGCATCTCACAACCACCACAAATCCTTGCAGCGGGAGCATCTGAGGAGCGCAATATTCTTAGAAAAGGCCAAGGCAGCTGCCACACTTCCCACTACACTCAGCAACTCATGAAACTTTTTTTCACAGTCACCTCCCACGTGCCAGCACCACCAGCTCCCTACCACTCCGCTTTCACCCCGTGCTGCATCTAAGCAGCACTAAAAACGGGATTAACCTGCTGTAACACTGCAAGCACACCTCTGAGGCAGGGAGGCCGTCTGCAGAGGAGCAGGGGGGAGCAGGCCTTACCCGTTTATCAATCTCTCCGTGCTGCAGCTGGACGAAGCGGGCGCTGATAGCAGCAATGTAGCTCTGTTGGTTGGAAAATGCCACCCGCCCAGCTCCCTTGGGGTACTTCAGCTCGGGGTCGGTGTCGATGCCGGCGTAGCAAACCCCTCCGTAGAGCCGGTCCATGATCATCGCCAGCTCCACTGCAGCACAAAGCAAAACCAAACAGGGCTCTAGGCTCGCTTGTTTCTCTCAAAGCACCACCTCAGGATGGCTCGTGTCCCCCACTGTGTCACCACGCTCAAGATTTCCCTCGCTGCCAGGCTCGCTTCCCCCAGTGCTCCCCAAACCAGGCTGCACATCCAACATGCCCAGTGCTGCAGTGTGTACCTGCTCGTAAAGGCCGAGGAACACCACCAACAAAAATGGTTTTTCTTGGGTCAAGAGGCTGGGAACCATCCATAACAAAATCACTATCACTAAGGTTCCAAGGCCGGATCTGAACCTATGGACAAAAAGCCTGGTTTTTTTAACCATTCACAATTCAAAGTGTCTCAGTAATATAAATTACAACAGCGTCCTACAGAGAAGAAAACTTCTTAAACAGCTGTACTTTCTAAACTCTACTTGTTCAGCAATCATTTCTCAAAATGAAATGGTAACGAGCTCTCTTAAGACAGACCATCTGAGGATGCTAAATTTCATCACTTCCTTGTTACCCAAATTTCTGGGGAAAAAGGCCCTCACCCTCTGCTCACACATTTACCTAATCATGACTGAGCTGTGCTGTACAACCCCCCTGGTCACACAGATCTGCACTGCTCCTGTTGTCCCAGCCTTATCTCAGTGCAGCAGGCTCAGAGATGCCTGTTCAGCTCCTGTGCTGCTTTGTATTTGGTTACAGCTGGCCAAAATTTGAAGCACAGGACTAGAGCAGAATTCTCCCCAACCACTGACAGACTTGTGTCAGCCCCCCAACCATTTGTATATGAATAATTTACAGTTCAATGCCATGGTATGTTTTTTAGGATTTATCTGTTACATATAACATTCAAACAATATGAATTCTACATGTTCATCATTAGCAAGCATAAAATACCTGTCTGGAAATACATCTTTTTCTGATAAAAATAAGCATGGTAACTAGACTAAAAAACTTTCTTATGTCTAGTTCAAAAGTAGTAAGTTGGTCTTTTCTCTTCTTAATTTGACACCTTAAAAGAAATTTTAACATTAACATTCTGAAGACAGAAAAAACTGCATTTGAAGAGCCCAATTTGTGATTATCACTCAGGAATTGTGCAGGGCCTGACAATTCCACCTACCGGTTTGTCTTTGATAGTGGGGCTGGAAACACAGAGATAGAGCTTTCCATCTTCTTCAATGCATGCATCAATCAGTGCCTGCACAGAGCTTTCATCTTGGAACAGCAAAAATGCATATCCTGGCCAAGGGAAAACACAAACATCAATGCTGCTGTCTGTTTGTCTACAGGATCAGAATTTAACTCAGAATTGGGTTTGACATCACGCTGCCACACAAGAAGGGAAAAGATTTAAGGTGCTCTCAGCACACATTTCCAACCCACAAGTGCTCTGGTTGTTCTTCTAAGGGAAAAATCCTTCCCAGCTGCTGTGGAAGGCATTTAGTGCCTTTAAAAAGCTCTTACTACATGTACAACAACAGGGGGAAAGAGAGAAAATGGAATAAAGTAAAAACAGGAAGTTAAGGAAGAATTCTTTTAGTGAATAATAACTGCAAAGCCATATTTGAAACTTCACCAGTTTAGAACAATCCCAAGGATGAAATTCTTTTTTTCCCCCTAAACACTGTGTCACTGCCAGACCAATGTTGTGCTTTGTCACAAAAAATTATTCTAACATGCTCATCTTATTGGTTTGCAGTATTTACCTTTAGGAGGAAAATAAGATTTGCTCTCTGCCTTGTGTGGCCAGTCTACAATCAAAGGTCCAAAGCGCCGAAAACTTGCAGTAATCTCATCTGGAACAGGAGAGAAGGGAAAAGGCATTAAAATAAACTGAACTTAAGGCATTTGAAAGACACTGATTTCAGGCAGCTTCATCCTATAAACAAACATTCTGTGACCCTCCAGCTTCAGCAGCTCACAGCAGTGCTCAGTAGCTGATGGGGGATCTTTGTGACAAGGCAGAACACTCCTTATAAAACAAGACAGGCCAAAGCTCAAACTTTCCTTTCTACTTATAAATAAAAGCTCATAACCCACTAATTCTCAGGAGCTGAGCCACTGCATCTATACTGTTATAATAATCAACTGCTCTCAGGTGACATGAAATTCAGGTTACTATGTCACAGCAGTGCATTACAAGCTCTGACACAAAAAAAAAGTGGGGATTAAAACAATTCTGTGATTAAGAAAAAAACTTTTCAGCTTTATTGTTGCATTTCTTCTAACCACTATCCCAGCAGGCTCATACAGACAGAACACAGAGCTCTGGTGAAACGAAGCTTCAGAACACCTGTACCTGGCTGTTAAATTTTATTTTAACAACAACTGTAGTATTCTTCCACGTGTATTTGTGTGTGGACCACCACAAACCTCTGGTGCCTCAGGATGCCCTGCACAGATTCATTCCTGTCTGGGTTCTCACCATGCACAGGTCAGGAGCTACCACAGGACAAAAATCATTGCTGGAAACAACCTCAGCTACACAGGAGTGACCAAGTCCAGAGCAAGGACTTGCTACCCCACACATACCTTACAAAACTAGGAGCAGCTTTTCCTGCTGCTGACTTCTGGGGCCTGTACAATGATTGCAATGGATTTATGAGTTTCCACAGGTGATTTTGGCTTGTTTAATTCTGCACTTTTGTACTTTTTTATCCTGCTGAAGTCAGTTTAATCATGACAATGTGATTTTGTTCTTCAGTGGCAGTACAACACCAGGGCCTAAACTCACAAGAAAGATCCATTTCCATATCAAAGCTTGTAGAGAACACCCATCCCTGAGCTGGCAGACAAAAGGCTCTGCCCTGGCTGGGGATTTTACCTTCATCGATGTCCGGAGGCAGCCCTCCCACAAAGACCTTGCGGGAGTAGCGTTCCACGCGCTCCCCGTTCTGGTGGGAGAAGCAGTGGGGAGACCCCAACCCGCTGTGCAGGCTCTGATCCCCACGCCCATCGTCCAGGAACCCATCCTCCATCGGGAACAGCGAGGACTGACCTGAAGAGGGGGTTGGAAAAAAAGAAAAACAGGGAAAAAAAACCATACTAACAGAACAAAGCGCACACTGTTGGAATAATTGGGGAAAATGCACCAGTTGCTGCATCAGCAGAACTGGGAGTGATTTGCCCTCTGAATGAGCAGTTATGTTCTCGATTTCATTGCACCCTTTCAGTTTCCAGCATCATCCAGCAGCTCAAATGCTTCATTTCAGAGGAAAGGTTCTTCCTCATACAAACCAGGATTTCTAACGGGTGCTCGAGCTGACTGCTTTCCATAATATTTTGTGTTTCCAATGAGGTTTCTTTTAAAAAGTATTAAAAGGGAAGGGAACAGCCAATTTGGTTTCTGGGGCTTTCACAATATCAAGCCATCTATTCCATTTTCCAGTGAACAGCTTCTTGCAGGGAATAGATAAAATTTCAAGGTGAAAATGGGAAAACAAGAATTCTACCACTTAAATATATTACACATTTAAATTACCTGATATCAAAACATATCATAAACCACCCACTAGTAAATAACAAAAATAACCTGAGGAAAACATTACACTGTCATTTACTGCAGACTGGAAATTTTGTCCCCCCTACAACTTTACTTCAGTGTTACAACAGAGTTTTGTTAATGGCCTCACTCTAAGAGAAAATGTAAAATGAGAAATGTTCCCCTCGCAGTCCAGCATCTTTCTATGACAATCCTTTATCATAGATTTCCTTAATAATATTTCTTTTAAATAAGGTTCTTTGTTATAAATGCCACTGTATAATATCATAAATAGAGCACAGGAGCTGTTCTCTGCCATGAATTCCCTCTTTAATTCCAATATTCAACAGCTACACAGCAAACTGAGACTTCTATTCATTTAAGGAGCATTTTAGGAATAAATATATATAGGGAGAGTAAGTAATGAGGCGTGCTGCAAGTTCTAGGATACATTTCCTTTTGTCTATGATGTGATACACTGTGTCTGTTTTTTCAGAATTCATCCCAATCTACCACAGAAATGTACTGGTGAGGTTAATTTATCCTGGTTTTGCTTCCTCCCCTTGAAAGAAAATGGTTTTAAAAAGGAAAACATCTTGAAAACAGAAAATCTGACCAAGATACAGATATTTTCTGTGACAAAAATCAAACAGCTAAGAAGCTGAAAGGAAAAAATAAAAGCAGTAAAATCCACAGTCCATAGAATTTCTATGAATAAAAAATTGAAGGCTCGGTCAGGTTGCCTTATTTGAAATTTCAAGAATCTTTTACACACCTTTAATAAAAATAACAGTCAAGTATAATCAGACCTCTCTCTGTAGCTGGGCAAACCTCATTCCTACTATGATAAAAATATTGTAATATTGACTTCAACGTTGTTTTTCCCTAGGGAACTGCTGCACTTGTGATTTGTTTCATCTCTTAAGACCCAGTACTGCAGGTATCGTTGGGAGGGAGCAATTCCCAAACCTAACTCCCCTTTCCAGGCTCCTCAGCTGCTGCTGGAGAACTCCACACACACACTGAACCCAGCAGCTCGGACACTCACTGTATTTATGCTCCATCAGCACCCAAAATTCCCACAATAAACTCCTCCAGCACTGGCATTCATAACACACACACAAACACACACACAAACACAGCCCCCCAGGGTCACAAACCATCCAGGTGATGTCCACTGTGATCATTTCAGCCTCAGGTACTCCCTAATCCACTTAAAATGCTCATTTATGGCATGCAGACTATGTAAATGTATGTGAAACTGCTCCCTTATAAGCTTAAAGTTTGGACTTTGCCCTCTAGTAAAAACTGAATGTTATTTCTCCCATGAGACATTGTCAACATTAGAAAATTAAAGAGGAATATTGTTACCTCGCCTTCTCCCATATGTCCTTGCTGCATGTTAAATGAGAAAGAAAACAGCCTTTCAATCATTGTTATAAGGACCAAAAGACCTCGTTTTATTGCCTTTATACTGACTCAGTGATTCTCAAGCCTTTGCAGATCCAGGTCATTTAAAAGAAGTGTTCACAAGCTGCCCCTCCCACCCCCCATGGCCTCCTCAGCCCAGCTCTGTTACTTACTGATAAACCACGGTGACAGGAGCCTGACCAAGTGGATGTGGATAATCCAAGAGACTTTTGGAAGCGATTTCAGCCCCAAATTTGCACATTTATTTATTTATTCGAGCTATTCCTGGGGGTGTGCCTATAGGCAAATGGATCTTTCCTCATGCACCAGGCTCTCCCTGCCTTGCCAAGCTCCAGAATATTCCAACACTGCTCTCCACCCCAGCTGGAGGAGAAGCCCTGACACAAGGAAAGGGAAAGACTGGTGTGATACTTTCTGTTTTGAAATCAGGTTGCTTTGTACAACCCATAAAATCCTCGGTTCAATTCTGACTGGCAAATAACCAGCTGAAAAACTGAAAATCAAGGAGAAAATTGGGCCACTGAAGTTGCCTTCTAGATTCTCTCACACTAACCCAGGACACTGTGCTGGAATAATTTGTTACCCACTCATTCCTACTTTTCATGTTTCAGAACAAATCAATTCTAGCCCTACAAACAACAGCATTTGCTGTGCTGGCTTGCAAAAACCCATTGTCAGAGCACGGCCAAACTTTCTAATCAAACTTGCACATTCTTTCTCTTTTAATCTCATTAAAATCTCTTTCTGAAAGCAGGCCAACTGTTTTCAAAACTTGGATTCTTCCTGGCAAGTGCTGTGAGAAACTCTGAGCACATCATGTGTTTGATTTTGCTTCCCCATTCAAAATTGAGGCCGCCAATTAGTTTAAGCATTTAAATATTTGTAAACCACAACAATACAGGAGTCATTTCCTCTTTCCAAATAAAAATTGTATCAATCCAATTTACTTCATGATTATTTAACATCCATAAGATCATTTCACTCCTCTGGTAGAGACTCACAATTAACACCAAGAACACAAATTAACAAAGTCCTGGTCTTCAGACTGGAGAATATTCTTGAGGCTTTATGGGAGAATCTTAAGGGCTGAGGGCCTTTATAAGTACAATTTTTCCATGTTAAATTTGAATTTTGAAACGCAGGAGGCTGATACAGTCCTCAAAGAAGAAATGGAAGGAAATGACAGAGCATCAGCAATCTTGCTGTGTCCCTGCCTGAGCCCAGCAGCCTTTGCACGTTTCGGAGCACATCAAGCACTGTCAAAGCCAGCTCTGCCTATAAAGCCAGAAAAATCCTGCTTGTGGTTTCTGAATTACTGACAAAACCACACAGCCTCCTGCTCCCTGCACACTCGCTGCTGGCAGCAGCACCCAGACACGATTGCACCGTGGATGTGAGACCACAGCTCAGGCCAGGGGACTCCTCACAGCTTCCCCACCTGAGGCACTCCAGACAAGAGGACTTTTCTCCTTTACCAGGACAAAAAAAACCCCAAAAAACCTTAGCCACCAGCTAGGAATTATTTCCAGTGCCAAATACTAGGTTTGGAGAACAAAATACTATGATTTTTTTCCTCTTCCTCTTCTTAATTTGCCTCTTGTTTTCAGCGTTTGCTTCACATCTAAGCCACAAAATACCAACATCTGACATTCCAAAACATTTCTCAGGAGCCACAGTTTATAAACTGGCCCAGCACAGCACAGATACAAACTTTCTCTGCTCCCTGCATACAGGGTTCATCACACGCCATTAATTTCACACAATGTGAAACTCTGTGAAATACAAACAGCATTGAGGCAAGGAATGCTCTCTTGGCAGGCCAGGAAGGCAGCTGAGTCCCCCCTTCTGGCTCTCAGAAATTCAGATTAAGAGAAGGCTTTGCTACACGAGAACCCAGCTAAGCTGCTGCACAAATTAATCCTTAAACTGCCACCGAGCACAGGAAAAGGTTTAATTTGTAGATCACAACACTTGCTCATCCTTTGCTGAGAAATGAGACAACTGCAGCCTTGGTTTGGATTCCTCAAGGTCGGTTTTCCCTTCCCCATTTCTTCAGTGCTTCAGATAATTGCATAGAGGGCCCAAGATTTATTTATCTCGTGAGATATCTGAGCAAAATTTTGCTACAAAACCTAAAAAATACAAAGTGTTCATGCAACTGGTTCAACTGCTCATTAATAACCAATGCAGAGACGTTTTGCCAATAAAATCAGCCTGAAATTTAAAATGCTATTAGCAGCTGCTTCAATTATTTTGCTCAGCCCTCCCTTTATTTCTGTGTTGGAAATAAAGCCATAGAGAAAGTCAATAATCTTTTGCAAAAATCTGCTGCTTTTACTTTCATTTTAAAGAACATCAGGAATAATCAACCCACTCAGATTTTTTTTTTGTCTTTTCCTCATTTGAGACACTTAATAGGCTCCTGGCCGCTTCCCTTTCTCCTTTCTTTCTTAAAAATTCATATATTTTGTGTTGATACCTCCAATTAAATGTGCTGAGCTCTTTTCCCTCTAGAGGAAGAAGCACCACAAAACCTGTCAGCACATTGGGTATAACCCCACAAACACACTCTGCTGAAAAACCCTGAAAAATGCTGCAGGGATCCTAAATCACTCAAACCCCAACCCTGCTCCAAGTTTGTGCTGCACAAAGTGTGCCCGGGTTGGGCACCTGGTTCTGGTTGATTCCAGGTGTATTTTGTATTTATACCATCAGCAACTGTTTGTTAAATATTACACAAATGGAGAAAAGTGCCAGAGGGCAGATTTTCTTTTTTTTTTTTTTTTAAGGGGTATAATAAGGTTTTCTCTATTACTCTATTCCAATGTTCCTGACATTGGTGAGCAGTTGTTTATGTTGGAAATTAAATATGACCAATATCAGAGAGTTTCAGGCTTTTACTGAAACTGGGAAGGTGATTTGGGGCCAGGTTTGTCTTTTGTTTCCCTTGGGACTTAACTTACAGAAATAGAAGTATCAAAGTTCCACAGGATTATTTTAAAAGTGAGCTGGATATCCTTGAGTCTACCAGAGAAAACATTTTGATTTGCCTGAATTTTACTTTTAAATTATAGAAAAATAACTGCAGCACAATCTGCTTTAGCCATTATACCAGCAGAGCTTTTTTCCTATTTTTTTACACTCAACTGTGCTTTGCAATTATATCAAGATTGCCAATGCTGTGCACAAGGCCATTACAAACATGAACTCTAATATTTAACTACCTTTTCCCCCCAGTACTCTCTGAGGGCAGGCAGGGCTGGTTCTTACTCCAGAGTGAGATTTTATCATCACTTTGTATTTCACAACGTTTCACATGGATCACATGTTTGCCACAGGTAAGAGGGCGTTTCACAAGAGGTTCTGTAAGGTCACCTCAAGCCCTGTTTCACCAGGGAACAAATTAAACATCTCCTTAACCAAACCAAGGGAAGAAAATTAAGAAAATTCTAAATAACATCTCCATTTAATGCATATTTGGTTAAATTAGCTCTATTAAATTTAGAGACCCAAGCAGAGACTTTGCAGAGAACTGTACACACTTTGTTAAATCAGAACATAGAAAATTTCATCTACCTGCATGTATTACACACAAATATTTCCTTCCATTTAATAGGGCCTTACAATTTAATTCTTAGATGACATTTTCAGCTTGAAAGCAGATAATGTCATGAAAAGTTGTGTTTGTCCTCAACTGGAGTGATGGGACAAGGGGGAATGGCCTCAAACTGACAGAGAGAAGGTTTAGATTAGATTTTGGGATGAAATTCTTCCCTGTGAGGGTGGGGAGGCCCTGGCACAGAGAAGCTGAGACTGCCCCATCTCTGGAAGTACCCAGGGCCAGGTTGGACAGGGTTGGAGCACCCTGGGATAGTGCAGGGGGATGAAACTAAATTACCTTTAAAGTCCCTTCCACCCCAAACCACTCTGTGACTCTGAGGTTCTAAGGCAGGCAAAAAAAGAGTGCTGTTTTTTATGCATTCCTTGATTTCAGTTCTAAAACACAAAAGGATCAGTCACCAGTTCCGTGAGTGTTAACTGAGACATTTGATGTGTGCAGAAATGTTGCCCAGCTCAGGCACTTAATCTCATTCCAGGCAAATTATTCCAA
The DNA here is from genome assembly GCF_017590135.1 of Pyrgilauda ruficollis. NCBI lineage: Eukaryota > Metazoa > Chordata > Aves > Passeriformes > Passeridae > Pyrgilauda > Pyrgilauda ruficollis. Next base: position 1,220,754 of record NW_024531821.1, read on the forward strand.
GCACATGATGTGGAATTACTGCATGCTGACTGTGGAACAGCAGCCCATCCATGGCAGCAGCCCAGGACACCTGATCCAGGAGAAATGCTCTCACTGCAGAATAAACTGAACAAAATGCCAACACATCTGCACTGACACTGAATGTATTCCATGTCAGAACTTTGTATTTTACAGTCCCAGCCATCTCTGACACTGTCAGATGAGATCCCTGTCCTAAAAATGGTTTTCCAAACCAAGCCACTAAAAGGGAATATGAGAGATTCCCTTTGTGGATTTCAAACGCTACCAAACTTCAAAGAGTGAAAACTATTCAAATAATCTTAAAACAGTCATAAAAAAATTAAGCAGCTCTGTATGTACATCTGAAGAATGTATATTTGACACACTTTCAGCAATGTCAAAGTCAGCATGAAACCAGCAAAGAAGCCTAAATTTTGCTGCACAGTAAAACCAAGGATTAGCACCTTTGGAATGACTGATTCTGCAAAATTAAGCAGCAGAGTTGCCAAAACTTGTACTTTTCCTCCTTATTTACTTCTAAAGAAACACAATGTAAAAAGAGATTTTAAAAAACATGTTGTTAAATACAGCTCTACCTTATGTCCAAAATGTCCAAACAAATGCTGAAAAACAGGAGTACTATTGTAGATGCAAATATTATGCTTTATTTCAAGTAAAGCCAGATGCCTGAAGACAAGTATTTACCATTCCTTCTGTCAAGAACAGGAATAAAATGAAGTTTTTGTTATTCCATAGCACTCAAGTACAGGTCTGACTAGAATTTTTAATTTTCAGTTCCAGGTCACTGTCACAAAACAACTGACAGACAAAAAGTAAACAGGTTTCTTTCCTTCAGGAACCCTGTGGAGAATGATCCTGCAAAATCCTTTGGTAAGTAACACTGCTTTACCTGTGATTATGTTGAATTAATTGGGTTCACATGGTAGAAAGGTAGAACCTGAGTGAGTGGCAGAAAGCAGATTCTCAGCATAATAGCTGCAAACAGGGAGTGTTGACAACTTTCTACATCAAATAAGCAGGGCTGGAGAGAGGCTGAGAACACTGAAAGGAAAGTGACTGTTTCCAAGGCTTGTGCCATGAGCTGCAAGTTTTTATGGCTTTAATCTGCCTGAAGAAAATCTGCCCCACTGAGAGATTGGGCAGTCACAGCCAGGAAAGAATTACCCTTGGGAAGGAGTCCCCACGCTCTTCTTCCTCTCTGGAGACTTTCCAAAGCCACCTGGATGTGTCCCTGTGTCACCTGCTCCAGGTGAGCCTGGGATGATCTCCAGAGGTCCCTTCCAGCCCCTGGCATTCCCTGATTCCCAGGCTGCAGGGACAGGAGGGAACATCCTGCTTCAGCTCTGCCACTCCAGCTCCAAACCCACCTCTGCCAGGAGCTCGAGGTAACTCCTGGACTGGGCAACTGAGCCAAAAAGCCCTGGCCATGCTTCCAGGAATTACTGAATCCCAGAATCATTTGGGTTGGAAAAGGCCTCCAAGGCCACTGAGTCCAAGCTGTGACTGATCCCAATTTTGTCACCCAGGCCAGAGCACTGAGTGCCACGTCCAGGCCTTCCTTGGAGCCCTCCAGGGATGGGCACTCCACAGTTCAAGCCTAAGGGTGAAGGGGAAGTGGGACAAAAAAGGTTAACTCAGTGTCACTGCTTTGCTGCTGGGTCACACCAACAGGGTCCCTGGACTGAAGGAACCTCCAGACAGGATTTTCCTCCATTTCCACAAGCACTTAACTACTCCTGAAATGTGACAAACCCAATTCAGTCTCCTTCATCTCAAAACTACAGAAGCTTCAAAGGTAACTTTGAAGTTTCTTTGCTATCAGACAGCAGAACACAGAGAAATTTCCTAAACCAACCTGCTACAAATCCTAGACACAGCTCCAGCTTTGTCTACCAGGGATCAATATTTGTTCCTTAATTCCAATTATATTCCAGTGGGATACTGCAAATCAATTTAAGTGGGAGCTTTAAATATTGTGTGTATTTGATTACAACTCTTCTCCAGGATCCCCCACAGGGTGTGAGATAAGAAACCAAAAGCAGAGGAGCAAATCATGGAGTACAACCAGCAGCTGGAGACTGGATCTTAGTTGGAATTATACTGTATTTCAGGATAGCAGGCACCCTGCTGCTCATGGCACTGAGCTTTATTTTATATTCACGTATGACTGCTGGAGAATAGACACCAAGTTATAAAAACATCCCATCTTTTGCCTCAATACATCTTCCAGTTTATGATATGGAATAATTGGCAGCATTTATCTTCTGAACACTTCAAGTATTACTGTATTCAATTGAAAAATAAGAAATGAAAGGCAGAGTTTGCAGCTGGGAGAAGGAAAAGCATTACAGGAATCAGCTTCTCAGCCACAAAACTACTTCAAACGTGGTAACTTCATTAATGACAGAATTTCTGACAGGAGGGAAGGGAGGAATGGGATGTCATATGCTAAAAATTGCTAGATAAAATGTATCTTGTAAGTGACAAGAACAATTTATTGAACCTGGTAGAGAATTTATTGAACAGAGACTTATGAGAAGGTGTAAAACCTTCCCAAATCTCTGCTGTCATGGTTTGTATCACTGTGCTCCTGGCCTCTTTATATGCAGCATTTCCCCCCAGGAGCTCTGGTATCTGTCCACCCCATCAGCAATTCCTGCACCAGGAATTCTGTCCAGGCTTTTTCCTGGATCACCTGCCTGAGACTTGCAAGAACTGGATTTACACTGCAAGATCTAAACCTGCAGTTCCTTAAGTACAATAATAGGTTCAAAGCAACTTATTTTTGTCTGTGGAAGGAATGATCACAAGACAGCCTGGAATGCAACACGAGGCCTTGGTTCCTTTTTTAACCATCCTCTTAATTCACTCCCAAACAAGAAGGGAACAGGAACACAAGCAAGTCAACAGCAACCCATGAGGAAAGGCTGAGAAAAGTGGGATTGTTCAGCCTGGAGAAGAGAAGGATTTTTGGGGTTACCTAGCTGTGCCTGAAGGAGCCAGCAAGAAACAAGGAGAGGGACAATTTCCAAGGGATGGAGCTCCAGGACAAGGGGGAATGTTTTCCCACTGCCAGAGGGCAGGGTCAGATGGGATTTTGGGAAGGAATTGTTCCCTGTGAGGGTGGGCAGGCCCTGGCACAGGGTGCCCAGAGCAGCTGTGGCTGCCCCTGGATCCCTGGCAGTGCCCAAGGCCAGGCTGGACAGGGCTGGGAGCAGCCTGGGACAGTGGAAGGTGTCCCTGCCATGGCAGGGGTGGCACTGGATGGGCTTTGAGGTCCCTCCCAACCCAACCCATTCCATGGTTCTGTGATGAAGCACACTCAAGTCCCTGCACTGGAACATTTCCCCATTTCTCATTTTTCCAGTGAAGAGCACAGGTAGGACACTCATTTTCCAGTAACATCTGACTAAACTGTGCTACACACTTCCCCACACTCAATCCAAATGGGAAGAGAAAATGAAAACATTATTTTAAAAGAATCCCCATTTCCCCTGCCTGGATTCAGAAGTGCTGCACAGAACCAGGCACCAGCAGGATTTATATAAGTACATATTTATATAAGTATCCCCACATTCCATGCACAACATTTATCCTTTTCTCACACCCAATCTGAGTGCTGAGCTGGGATTCCTGCTAATGGGATTTCTGAGTAAAGCTGAAATCCCACTCCCTGCACCTCATTTGACATGTGCCTATCTGGAGGCAGCACGTCACTGCTCCACTCACCTGGCAGCCCAACCATCAACACTGGAGTGGAAAAAACCTGCCCTCACAGCTGACCAGTCTGCATTCCAACACACAAAGCATTAAGCCAAGGATGGGTAAATCTACTGTAAAATGTGTTTTCAAGTTCACCTCAGCAATAGCTGTTATCGTTCTAGCTAATGCTGGATTAAAATAAGTGGGTACTCAATAGAAAAATTCTATATGCATCGTGATTCTTTCTTGAAGTAACTTAAATAATTGATGCAAAATTCAGATTTTAGTCACTCCTGGGTATAAGCAATGACTGCCCACGACTAAAGAAATCATGACTTTCTTAAGGACCCAATTTTTCCCTTGTACACTCACACCTCAGCACTCACCTCCTTATTTTTGCTCAAAACTCATTCCCTTTCTCATTACACCCATTTCTTCTTTAACTCCACTTTTAAAAAAAGCACTTCAGGCTTTTCTTCCTGCTTCTTTCATGCCCTTTCAAGGCTCACAAACATGACAGCAGAGATCATGCAAAACGTGGCTAACAAAAGACTCAAACGATTCAACATCAAGGCAAAAAGTGAACAAAGTGAGCAAAAAGCAAAAAGACAGGTAGTTTGAGCAGTTTGGGCAGGGAGGCAGGAAGAGTTCAGTGTCTTCTAAAACAAGGAACAGACACCACTCATGAAATAAAGCTCCAAATTAAAGGCAGCTTTGAAGATGATCCAGAATGGTCAGAGATTATCAAAGCAAGAATTCAGAAAAGAAAAAAAAAAAAACCCCAAACCCAAAACAAAACCTACTTGGTGGACAGTGACATTAAACAAAGCAGAAGATTAAACACGCTTCTTAAAAAAAAGGGATGGAATTAATTTCACGAGGCCACAGATATAAAAAAGGAAGCAAGAAAACCTTAGAAAGGTTTTAATCAGATTAGCAAGGCTGCTGTCACGGCATTCAGAACGATTTTGTTGGCTGTACCACTTCTGAAGATCAAATCACCGAGGTAGACATGAAAATATTCAGCACTATTTCAGTGTTTTGCTGTGTTTTAAAGAGCTCTGCCTGCCACATCATTTACAGCACATACATTCCAAGGAAATATCTTGTCTGAGAAGTATGAGAGGTATTTAATTTTCCATGCAGGCTCTGGAGATGGGACAGCATGGCAAGGGGCCTGGGAGAAATGATTGCACACAAAAACACAGGTCTGCTCCAGTGAATTGCACAGGAATCCTCACACTGATGCCCAAATTGGATTAAGATCAGAAAACCCTGCGATTTTTGTACTGCTCTGAGGTGGCAGAAAAAGGAATTTCCTGGTCTCAAAGGGTGGTTCCATCAGTACCCTGTGGCTCAGCACTAAATGGCTCCGTTTTGGACAGAGCGTAAATCAAGGTTTCCCACCTCGAAATCCTGCAGGGGTGAAGTAAAACCAGAGTTGTTTGACGGTTGTTTGATATGTGCCTTGTCAAAACCAGCATTTCTATAACAGACAGGTATTATCAGAAATATTCAGCTGCTCAGGAATTATTGTCTGGCACCATCCCCTGACACCCCCTGGAGATATTTATGGGAATTAATGGGATCTCCTCTCAGTCTTCCCTTCCCCAGACTGACCAGCTCCTGGAGTCTCTCCTCACTGGAGATCTTTCCTCCCTGTGTACTACCTAAGGCTAATTCCTCTTTTTTATTTTCCCCCCCTTTTTTTTGCAAGTTTCAGACATGATATTTTTCTTTCCAGTCCACTTTTACCTTTCTAATTCTAACCATTTCTAATCCTCTCCATAATTTCAAATCCAGCATCTCTTCTGAACAACTTCATTGAAGCCACAAACCCAAATGTCCATTTAAATGACTGGAAGTTTAGGAGGTAATGAGTGTAAAATCATACATTATGTATGGTTTGTATTCATTACTTCTGTGGCAGGTTCAAATCCAGTCTGTGCATCTGATCTCAGTGTTTATTAATAGAAGATTTTAGTCCCTTCCTGTTGCCCAGGTGATTTCATTCTCTTACAAGATTGTTGGCTGTTTCTAAACAAAAGCTGTGATAAATCCCTAATATTGGAAAGGCAGGGAAAATTCAACGAACACTTCGCTTAATTAAAAAATTAAAATATTGAGTATTGCCCCCAAATGTTGAATATTAGCTGCATTTGGAGAGAAAGCGGGCCCTTCTTGTTAATATTTCAGAATCTAGAATAGCAGCAGTTGTAATATTTCTACTTTAACCCATCTGAAATCAGTGGATTGCAACAGGAATAGGAACAGTTGATTTCAAATCAAATTCCCACAATTTCCCCATCCCAGCTCCCTCAGCATGGACTGGGGTTCAGTGCTATTAAACCCAGTTCTGCATTTTGACATAGTAAACCAATTATTTTTCCTCTTAATTAATAGGCACTCAGGTCTGCAAATGCCATTAGCCTTTCCTGGCATAGGAGATAAAATTCAGGAAGATCCTGAGAATGAAACATTCACACAGTAACTCACCAACAGTTTCCAAAGAAAAAGAAGGCAAACCTGAACAGCCTGAAAGGAAGGATTTGTTCATTTTATTTGAAGCTGGATAAATTAAAAAATTGCAAATGAGGAACTCTTAGGTTCTGGCCAAGGAGATCAACCCCAAAGTCTGAGGTGCAGCCACCACAGCAGCTGTAGAAAACCTCAAAATCTATTATTTTACATTTTAAAACAGGTCAGATTTTGTCCTGTCCATATATATAGAGGACCTTAAACTTCCCTCAAGAGAACTGGGACTGATTCTCAGCAGGGTCTCAATAATATTCTGGATCACACAGAAACCCAAATGTCCCATTCTACTCAATTAATATTAATATGCTGCATAATCCATACAACTTGGGGAAAAAAAAATCCAGTTCAGATTCTTATCCAATATTCAAAAAAGCTCTCAAAACTATCTGGATCCCTTTCATCAAAGAACATTTTATAAGGTTTACATGCTTTCTTCAATTTTGCCATGGTTTTTCATGTTAATATTAAGGCCCTGATGATTTAAAATACAGCTTGGTCTCTCTGCTTGCTCAGAGAAATCCTGAATGGTGCAACTTTGCAGCATTCTGGCTTTTCAAAATTAAAATTTAGGGCTGCAGTTCAACCTTGCTCCACTCCCAATTCCTTCCCTTTGGTGCAGGAGCGTGTTCAGTTTTTCAGACTGTCACAGCCACAGGATTCCTGCAGACACTGAGCTGTTCACACCCAGATTTTACAGGAGTGCTCTGCAATGTTGGAAGCAGATGTCCTGGCCTGCTGCTTTCATCCTCCCACCTTGCATCGTTTCCAGGCAATAATAACCTGATATTCTGAACTGAAATATTGGATATTTCAGTAGCAAACCAGTCACAAAGCATTTAAAGACATTTCAGTGTCACTTAACAAGGAAATATTTAGTCAATCTACTACTATTACAGTAATGCTCAAATTGCCATCTGGAAGACCCAGATTCAAAAATCAGGCTCTGGATCCCAGGCTCAGCTCAGGGAGGCCGAGTTCATTGTAAAGAAGATGCAATTAAGTCTCCAGGGAAAGGCTTCTGCAGGCTGACATTGGCTGTGCAGCACGCAGCACACTCACTGGGCTGGATAAAAATAACATATTGAAATGGCAGCTGCTCAGCAAAGGAAGAGGATTTGAGCAGGGATAAAAATATACCTTAAAAGAAAGAGAGAAAATGGTAAAATGCCTATTCAAAGCATTAAAAGGTAATACTGAGTGTACTGAATCACTGTAAGATTCACCTTTTTAACCTCATGCAGAAAATATTATTTATTTCATACAGCAAGACAACCTAAGAATGTAATTATTACTGACCTAAACAAATCCAAGGCTAGCACAGCTTAATCACCTCAGTCACGAAGAACACACTATGGATGGACTTTTTTACATTTAGAAGAATTCCTACTTCTGATTGTATTACAGAATTCCCAGCCTGCTGCTCTGAACATATCATTTAAAGATGGAGCTGATGTCCCAGAGACAGCAGGTTCCAAACTGTGACTGATGGCTATTACCATGCCCATTCTCCCCGTGGTTTTGAAGGGGTATTTTACACAGTTCCTCTTTCTCTGGCAGTCCATGACAATATGAAAGGGGGTGCTGTTAGTGTTACACACTAAACTCATGCTGAGGCAGAATCAAACCTCTCACAAGATAGCAGTGAGACCTATTAGATCATCTGAATTATTTCCATGCCGTTCTGAGCTTGCTCTCCACAGTATGTTTTATTACTGTCTTGCCCAGGCTATTTTTAAAGTCTCAAACCCAGAAGCTTTTCCTTTCTGAGAGTATCCAACTTTAGTTCAAAGCACTGCATGCACTGATTAACCCATTTAAAATGCAAACTGAAAAACTTCTTATGGAGCTGCTGATTTAAATGCAGGTGTTTGAAACAGCAAACAAGATTTGAGCTGACAGCCATAATTTGTCCTATTTAAAGATTTCTATATCCGAGGTTTAAATAAAGATGGGGCAAGAAAAGAGAAAACATGAGACAGGATCTGTGTTAGCAGATGGAAAATAAACACAAAGGGCTCGTGATCACCAGCCCCACTCCAGGCCTGGTGTGGAATGTTTTGTCCCAGCAGTTTACAGTTTTTTTCCAGCTGTATCAGTTGGTTTAACTAAAGGTATTTCCTCTCCTTGCAGACCCCACCCTAGGCAGGGATGATCTCTGCAGTTAGCACGGCCCGGCGGATGCTGGGTTGAATAAAGATCCATTCCTTAAATACCCGACAGGAATTAAGTCACTGAGTGCTGTGCCAGAGCAGCACAGCCAAATTCAGGCACTGCACACTTCACTGGAAGCAAAGTTCATGTTCTTGCTGAGGAGATCCTTGAGAAATGAGGCTTCACAACAAAGTATTTCATGGAGAGTCACTTAAATGTCTCATCTGGGCTTGGAGGCTTTTTTCTGTACAGTTATGTAACTGTTAACTGGGAAACAGAATAATTCACAAGGAATCTAAGCAATAATTGCCAGCCCAGGACCTGACTGCTATCCCTGTGTCTCAATCAGTGTGAGACAAGGCACACAGAATTTGGAGAAGGCACGGATGACTTTGTAGAGGGGATTAACACTCAGGCTAAAGCAGGAATTAAAGCGTGTCAGAACTATTTGTATTCCTTGCTGACATACTTATTCCATCACTCTTAAAACATGCTAAGCACTCAAAAAGAAATATTTCAACTGCAAAGAACCTTTTCAAAGCAGTTAAACTAAACATCAAGCTACTTTCAGAAGTACCCTTGCTTAGCAGCTGACCATAAATACATATGAAGCTGAATTGTTAAATTCAGATTTAAAGGGAGATTTTATTTGTCCCATGGCCACATCACCTTGGGCCAGATTTCAGAGCTGTAACCTGGTTTTGGAGTGCCTGGCAGCTGGATAGAAGGTTTTGGGGCAAATCCCAGGTGCTCAGTCAAGGAAGAGCACCTCACTCTTGGTTCTGTATGCAATTCTGGGGACACAGGATGTTGCCAGACAGAACATAAACCAAATAAAAGCTGTTAATACTTGGCATTAATAAAAACCTGGTCCCCATTGCATAAGGAGGGAAGGTATTTTGGGGTTTTAATTCATTTGGCATCACTTTTATCCACATCAGGCTCTCCCTGTCATTTTAACAGAGAAGTATTTTGTGGTGTTTCTCCCCACACTGAATTTCTGCACAGCTCTGGGGATGGGAAACTCGAGTTGCATTTCCAGACCACAGAGAAGGCAACAAACACAAGTTCTTGCCAGTTTATCAAAGGTTGGTCTTCTGAGCAAGAATCACTATTAAAACAAGTCAGATTTGATTACCACCACAAGCCTTCATATCAAAAGGAATTTACTTGCAGAAACCACAAGTGCAGGTTTGTTTTTTTTTTTTTTTAGTGGTCTCATGACTGGTAACAAAAGTGAGTGGTTAGATAAGAAGTGTGTGTGAGAATTTGACTACTCCACTCATACATGTAACCACTGAACTGCAATGGATTACTCATCCTACAGGACATGAAACTACAGCTCTGAACTGTTGACCATAGGCAGTTTTTATTCAGACAAAATTATGTGCAGACAATACTATGAATACTTTGTAAGCTGAGGTATTTCCAAAGCACGACTACCTTTGCCAAAAAAGCAGAAGGAAGAAAAAGAGATAAATCCCAAATCACTTCAATCTCCCTTTTCCTTTCCCAATGGTTCCAAAAAGGTAAAAAATAAGACAAAATACTCTGTTTTTCTCAAAAGGACATGGATAAACCTTATTCTTTCCCAAGACAGAAAAAACTACGACTTCATCAAGAAAACCCTATTAGGCAAAAAGTTACTTCTTGCTGAGCTGCACGAATTGCTGAAGTTGATCAAAACCCCTGGCCAGTAACACAACAGCTCAGCCTGTGTTTGTGTTCTGCACTGCTCTGGACAAGCACAGACACCCTCAGTGCTCCTGTGCTGAAACAGCTTCATTCACACAGCCAAAAAAAAGCCATCAGGTGCACAAGGGAAATTCACTTTTCCTACCCAAAACTGCAGTCTCTTATTTTCAGTAAGCCCCTCTCCCCAGTTATTTGCTGCAGGAAATAGTCTCTGTCTAAATTTACCTTTCAGTGAATCATTTTCAGCCCTCATTATGTCAATTAGGGAGTTCTCCAGTGAGTGCATGTCAAAAGTCCTCGTGCGATCCTGCAAGCAAACACAAACAGAGCCGGTGTTAAACACGAGCACCTGAAACACAAAAACTTCCACTTTCTTCTACATAACCACAGCAGCATTAAGCAAAAAACATATACTAAAGGATAGAGGAATATTAAAAATTTCCTCTGATAGAGGAATATTAAAAATTACAATATTATTAAATATGAATCTGATCTATAATAATCTAATAATAACCAATTAAGTCTAACACCAATTATTTCTCCTTCCTATTAACCAAAGCCAGCATTTTACACATGCCCAGGTCAGACTTGCTCAACCAAACAATCAATTCCACATAGTAGAAATCTGATGTGATAGAAGCAAAACACAACATAAAATACCCTGGCACTGCTTTAATTTAATTGGCAAATTCAGAATAACTGAAATTTCTTGTAATTTCTGAAATCTTTACAGTAAGGTAAAAGTGTAGTAAAATGTTCCAAAAGGAGGCAAAAATCACTCTAATTCCCAATATTATTCACATATCCATGCTTTCTGTGTATTTATACATTTGACTTGGACAGAATTACACTAATCCACCCCGATTTTAATTTTTTTTTTCTGTCCAAGAAGCTCCCTACCATCAGCTTTAAAGATTTTATTTCATTCCTGTTGTAAGGAATCCCCTCTGAACTGAGCTCAAGGATTGGGAAGTCTCTGTTCAAACAAGAAAGAGAAATCTTGGACATTTTTGCTCTTGACTCGTTCTCCACAACTCTTGTTATTCCAGCACTGAGTGTGTTTTTTGTCCCTAGCACTGGCTGTGAAGCTGAAATTTCTCCAAAGCACACAGATCCAGCTTGGAATATTTTTAAAGGCAGTGGTGAGTTATAAAGTGCTTTATTTCAGTGCAGCAGTGATTGTGTGTTCCAAGGGCCATTCCTGATTTCACTGATCCCTCATTCTGGACTTTAAACACCTCAAACTATTGTAAGAGCAGGAACTCACCAGCTCCTGATCCATTTCCAAGTTGTAAATTACATTCTGATCACTAAAAACTACCATTTTTCAATCGAATTTCCTGGTATTTTTCCCCTCTTCAGAACAGTTTATTACTGAGACAGAACAGGCCACGTATTCCAACCCGGATGTGCTGTGTCTCAAATAGCATTAAAAAGGCCAGAGTTTGGAACCAGTTCCTTTATTAAGTCTAGCAAATATCAAATTTGCTATAAAAAGCACAGCACTGCCCTGTCTCCCCACAGGATTGATTTCCGTGGTCATTTCTATTACAAGATAATTGAGGCACCTTAGAGAAAATATCAGGAGCATTCAAATCCTTACATTTTGTGCTTTTCTTTCATAGGTTTCCTACAGTTTTCTGCCTGTCCTAGCAGATTTAATTTATTGGTTTGGTTTAAACATTGCTATTTCTTACCTATTTCAAACTCTAGTTACATTAAAATCCCTTAGCAGGAGTGAGTACAAGGTTTTGGATCCATTAGGATCCAACAGTTGAGTAACTCAGGAATGGATATTAAAAGGCAAGCTCTGCATTTCCAACAGTCCTCACAAAATGACAAAAATAGCCTAAAACACAGGTGGGAGCATTTACTGCAAACCTGATGTCCCTCAGCAGCTTCTCCTTCCTGAATTCTTGTGTTAACCTCAAGCCCACCCCATGAACAGCTACAAAACTCGAATTTCACAAAGTGCAGAACCTCAGTAATTCCAAATCTTTGTGGAATTGTGGCACTTCACATTTCAGTTGTGAGAGACACAAAGGAAGTGACCCAGGCCAAGTAATTCCCAGTTTATTGAGCTGAGCACCTGAGCCTGAAGCAACTCTTCTCTCTAAAATATCTGTGTTATGTTGGCCTGAGCTGGAGTAACAAAGGGCTTGCTGCAATGCTCATTTTTAATATTAAGAACAGAGAATTTAAACATTTGAAGGGAAAAAGTGGAATTGAACTGATTGGTTCACAAGGAAGTGCATTCTCCAATGGAAGCTTTTGGTGCTGAGGAATTTATTTTCCTTTTCAAGTGAACCACAAGCTGTCCCTTTTCCAGGGTGAGGTCCATAAGCTGCAAATCACACTGCAAACACTTTAAAACACAACCCTGCACTGAGATACAACAAATTAACTGGTGATATTTCCCTCCCAGAAATAGGAGGAATGGCTAAAACTTGGGATGGATAAGGAAACACAACCCTGCACCAAGATACAACAGATTAACTGATATTTTCCTCCCAGAAATAGGAGGAATGGCTAAAACTTGGGATGGATAAGGAAGATTCTGTACATCCACCCAGTGAAAAGATTCAGGCCTAAATAAAGACCAGCCAAGGTGCCAAGCTCAGCTGGGTCACAGGTCTGCACAGTGCTTATTATTCTATAAAAAATCCATTAATTTAGTTTATTATTTGCGCTGACAGGTTCAACATTAGTAGAGAAAGTCCCCATTGGTAGTTTTGATAATTTTTATACAAATTAAAGTCCTTTTTATAGTGAAACTCCTTTGAAAACAGCAACACAGATTTCATCAGTCTTATCTTGCAAGACATTTTACCAGAACCACATCTGAAATATATTCATTTATTATGCACCTAAAGAAAAAATAAAGGCTGGTGAAGGTTAGTGGGAGTGGCCAAACCCCTGAGGAAATGTGAAACTCTGCATTTCATCCCAAAAGCTCTAATCCAAAAATAGCTCTAATAATCCATCTAAATAATAGCTAATCCATCTAATAGCTCTAACAATTAATCCAAAAATAGCTCTAATAATCAAGATATTGCTCACAAACCAGTAGCTAAATGTGAGCTTTTTTCAGATAGATAATGCTTATAAAGCACATAAACCATACATAACTTAGGAAAAAAGAAGTTTTCTTTAAAATATTTCATGTAGAGAGAATTAATAACAATATGGTGATGGTTTTAATGAAGCAATTCACAAAGTTGCAGTGCTTTGGAGCTGGATTGCTACTGTACACTTATTTATTTATAAAGAAAATATACAGGGGTAATGACTACCCTGGACTAAAGCAGAGTATGCACAATTCAGTAACAAAATGTGGCAACCACAGCCTGATATTATTTACCTGAGTTCCAAAAGAACTTGGCTTTACACAAGTTTGTTTAGGGTGTCTAAAATGTGGCTTTATCAGAGGGTCAAAGGCTACACACTTTTACCCTTGGGAAACAGAACTGAAGCATACAGACATCAGGTAAACACGAGGCCACAATAAAAAATTTAAAAAAAGAAAACCCAAACAAACAAAACATAAAACAAATTGAACAAACTAAAGCCACAAAACAAGCAAAAAGAAAGAAATCAACCTGTAGTCTTAATACATGACTATGTTGAAAATTTCAGCCAACATTTTAAAAGATATTCATGAAACATAATTTGGAATAAGCAGAGCTGTTTGCACAATGTACAAGAGGTGACAGCCTGCAGATCTGGTGAAAAATGAGTTACTGAGCCTGGAAATGTCTACAATAACCAACAAACCATTGTGAACTCTACCCTGGCCATCTCTGCCTACAAAACAGTTCAATTCTAATCCCTATTCCAACTTTATTTTACATCCCTATTTATATGTCATCCCTAAAAAGGAAGTCACTTGGTGCATAACATGTATGATATACACTGGGTCATCCTCCCATGCAAAAGAAATTGCATGGGAATTTTTCCTGCACAGGAAGATCATGCTTTGAATTTAAAAATCCCATACATTCATTGTCCTGCACATCAGAAAAATGCACATTTAATTTAACTATTAAATGTTATATAATAGAAATTACTTTAGAGTCACTATATTTAGTCTGCACCCACAGCATTACCATCACCTGAATAATTCAGATGCCAGAACCTGAGAGCACTTCCCAGGATGGGCCTCCCAGTGGTAAATCCCAAATTGCACCAAAAAATCAAGGTATGAACACTTCCTGGTAGCTAAGGCTGGACCTGATCTCTTAAAATAAGGTTGAAGGTTGATCTGAAGTCCAAGGCATCAATAATAATGCAAATGATGTCATTGCATGAAGCAATTTATTGATCAGCATTTATGGAGTAGGTGTAGTTGTAAAAGTGGGGCTTGTTTTCGACATTTACATCTTTGTCCAGCCAGAACATTTGTGCAAATCAAAAACCTCACAGCTACATTTGTACCTTAATTACAGCAGGAGAAGCCTGAAACTTTCTGAACCCTGCTCCCATTTCCCACAACTCCAAAGCCACGTGTCTCAGGCACAGGAGAGCCAGTGTCACCACATTTACCATCACAAACACAAGTTCCACATTTCTCTTTCAATTGCAACACAAATTTGGAGAGGATTTTGCTTCTGGGGAAGCTTCTCCTCCTTCCCAGCACCCTGCAAATGCTGTATCCCAGCTCCCAGTCCAGTATTCAGCGAATTAAAGGCTTTGAATAAACAGGTTTTTCCTGAAAGGATGTTGCTGTATTCTGCCCAGATCATCTTTTATAGCTTCACCAGGGAACAATAAGAAAGAGCTGGAAAAATGAAGTGGCACAAAACACAAAGTTAGTCCAATTTGAACTTTTTAAGTGTTAGAAATGACAAACCTTTACTGGAAATGTTTGTTAATATGTGTGATTCTATTTTAGCTGCACATTAAGTTTATCATGCATCTTCCACAGTATCTTGCATTCTCACTCTTTGCTGGGCTGCAACTTCCAAAGCAAAATGCTTAACAAGAGTAGTCCTTTTAATCTTAGGAAAAAGACAAACATAATTCAAATAGCTTCTTAACAAAAGCTCTCTTTAAACAGAAACCCTGAGGTCAAAAACACACAGGAGGGCCAAAGCCCAAGTATGAACGTCAGTAGTAAGTTTATCAAACAAGAACAGTGTTAACTTCCACAGCACTTAACTTGTGCATGTCATACCACATTAGAGTGCTGCTAATCCCACAGATCAGTAGCTGTGGGGAACAGCACACAAAACACTAATTACTGCACAGCTGATGGAGTTACAGAAAAATGGGGGAACGGGTTTAAAAATCCAGCTTCAAGGATTTGCTCTGTTTTCAAATGATGCCTTGAAATTATTGGGAATAATTGCTGTTGCTAGAATAAAAAAAAATTAAATTTTGCAAAACAAATAAGCTCTTTTTGTGCAGCCAGCCATCGTGAGTTATGAAAAGGGTCCCCAAACCCAAATATTAAAACAAAGAGGAACGGTAAAGAAATGTATTTGCAAGACCCCTTCAAGAGGAAACTTTGGCAAACTCATTCAAGAGGCTATTTTTTTTTTTAATTCCAGCTCCCTGTGAATTTGTTTAATGCACTTATTAAATCAGGCCATTTCTATGGGCAAACAAATGCTGACGTAGAGGTCGGAATTCAAACACGTTTTGTAATCACGAATGTGTTTTCTCAAACATTCCATATCTGCCTGGGGGAAGAGCAAGTCTCCCTGGCACAGGCCCTGGCTGGATTTGGAAGGGGTTTATACCTGGAAACCAGCCACTGGGGAAGAAAGGAAAAAACATTTTGAACAAGTGGATACAATGAACCGCTCTCATGTACAAAATTCTTTGAAATGGGCAGTTATTTTCGAGCCTGATTCTGGGAAGAAACACAAATTCTTTTTAAGCATTTTTACAGAAAGCTGAGGGCTATTGCTTCACTTGCTTGTGCCTTCAGAGAGCCATTTAAAAAACATCATCACGCACTGAAGATGAGATCTGGAAAGCTGGAAATGCCTATCAAAGCAAGATTTATGCATTGCATAACAGGCAGGATGTTCCACTCATGAGGAAGTGCAAGTACACAGCCAAAGGAAAGCCAAAACAATCTTGAAGGCAGCGCTGCCGTGAAACGCAATTACTGAGCACCAAGTTTGTCAGTGCTGCTGGGAGAAAAGGACAAGGAATTATTCTGAAAAATCACTAACTTGGTAAGGTGCCACAGTCACAGTCAAAGCATTTTCATATATTAATTCTCATGGAAGGCTGTGAAAGCCAAAAGACTCAGTTTTTTGCTTTTTAATTTGAATTCAGGAACCATTTTTTCATTTGGAGACCATTTCCTTTTCAAACGAACACACAAAGAACAATGGCTTTTCTCTTTTCAAAAGATCTTTGAAGGGGGGAGCCTGCCCAGTGGCTAAAGCACAACATCAAAACTTAATTTCATTAACAGATCTGGTTAAATCTTCTCTGACCTTCCCTGCAAGAGGTTCCTACAGACACTGTCGCTTGGGAATTGCAGGAGACAGGATTCCAAATGGAAAACACTTAGAGCAGAGAGCACAGGGTTTGCATGCAGCTCTCAGTGCCAAGGCAAGGCATCATCAAATTGCAAGGTTATCAAACTGATCACCACAGTATTTTCCTTTCATGTGCACCATTTGGAGCACCCATTTCATCCCTTGGGCAGGGATGTTTGAAGGGAGCGGGAGTTCACGTCAGTGGCTTAAAGAGAAATTATGTGACACCATCCTCTCCAAAGAGGAAAAGAGCTCTTAGCCCTGGTCACCCCAAGATTTCCATCAAAGCACAGCCAGAATCCTGTGTGTCACCAGGCTCTGGAACAGACACAACCTCTGAGGAAAAGAAAAAAGAAAGCGATCCCCAAATATTTGCAATTGCTGGTTTACATTTTGCCTTCTAAAGAAACTCATTTTCACTAGATTGCAGCACCACTTGTTAATGATTTAAGCAGCAAAACATAAATATTAAATGAAAGGGATTGTTGTATCAAATTACTCCATTATGTTGCTGCAGCAAAGACAGCTTTCAATTATTTCCTAAACAGGAATCTAAGAAGATTCCAGTAACAAAATAGCCTTGTCCAGTACATGATTGCATCAGCAAGGATACTTCAGGGGCAGAGAGAAAGACAGAGAGAGATGCATGAACACAAATATGTAATAAGCAAATTTCTGCTTTGAGACAGGAATAGAATCAGTACAGTCAAGAAAAAAACTAAAAAGACATCAAAGGTCAAATTTTACATCATTTGTTTCCAGTGATTCAAAAATTCACTGTGCTTTCAACTCTCAGTTAAAGTGACCAAAAGAGCTAAAGATTTTCTACAAAAGAAAAAAAAAAGTTGTCCAAGATGGCTTCAAAATTAATCAGCATCTTTCTAGGGCTGCAGTGCTGAAGTCCTGCTCTGCTGCCCTGCCCTTTTCCTCACAGAAGTGATGGTAACAGGCTGGAGAGCACTTCCCTCCACACTTTCCTTTTCTTGGCATGAAGGAGTGTCAGACTTGGTCTTGACATGTACAGCTCCATCAGAGTGTTTATGTAAACAGACACCAACATAATACACCAAAATGATTTCTTTACCATGATCAAACTACGTGTGTCTGCTGTTCTGCGTCTGGAACACCATCCAGAAGTCAAGGTTGACTTTGCCAGTTTCCTGAAATTTCCTTGATGCCAATCCAAGCACATTGCTCTGCCTGTGTATATATTTGGGGCTTACACACAGCAGCAAGGACACACTTGATCTCATTCTGTCACTCTCAACATCAGCTACGTGTCAGGGTACAGAGTGAATCAAACCGTGAGCCAAGGCTCGCTGCAGTGAGGCTGAAAAAAGACCAGCTCCAGCTGGGTCCCTTTTTCTAATGGTTTCACTGGATAAATTGGGTATGCTGGACACAGCTTCATTATATTCATTATAAATCCTGACATTAAAATCAATTATTACTCTGCTTTCTAAATTTGGAAGGGCTCTACCTGACAGTGAACCAGTCAGTAGCACTGCAGTAGAAAAAAAAAAGGCTCTGAAGGAAAGTTATTGCCAGCAGCTGCTGTGCTGTCAGCAGGGCCTGCACACCACCAAAAACCTGCAGTCTGCAAAGAACCCAACTATCCCCACATCCAAAGTCACTGTTAAATGTATTTCTGTTTCTTTACATCATGAGACACATTGCACAGTTTGTATCTTTGAAATTGTATTTAAGTAGGTCACCCCAGTTCTTGCAGCATGGCAAGAAATACTGCAATCACGTTGAGAATTTTACTTTTGCCCTCATTTGAAGGGCGTGAAAAACAACCCTGGAAACGTAAAAGAACTCTTGGGTCTTTTAATTCACCCTAAAGGAGTTTACAAAAGGCGCACACACACATAAAAGCTGGGTTTAACTGGTGGTCAGATGAAAAGAAGGGGACTTCTGGTTTAATTCCTGCTGCAAATTAGGTTCAACATTATACAGTTCTTTTCAAATTCATAACAAGTCAGCCCAGAAGGAGAGGCTGAGCTGCCAGACAACCTGCCTCCTGCCAGGAGAAGGCCACAGCAAAATACAGGAGACCACCAACTGATCTCATCCACATCTATTTTTAGTGCTGATTTAATGGCCTGTAACCAAAATTTGCTGCCATTCCTGAGGAGAGCAAACTGCACTGATTACCATTATTTGTAAAGAGCAAAGTTTCCCCCAAAAATGCTACAAAAATTATGTTGCACTGCAAGCCCATGTGATACTGTAAAACCAAATAAAATCATGCCATACTTTTTCTCAGATGTGGTACACTGCTGAATGCTTTCAAAGGCTCAGATCTTTCATACTCCACCAGGCACTTTTTTTTCCCTTTTTCCTCTTTGTTGAAATACTTGTCAGTGAATTTCTCCATTGGTTATTTCTGTCTGTGTGTAAGTATTAAGCTGAAGTAAAGGGGCCAATACAGATGGCTGGTGTGCAATAGATATTTATGACCATCACTGTTAAAAAAAACCCCATGAATCACAACTTGGAGGATCATTCCCACTATGACATTTTGAGTTAGCCATATGGTTTTTTTCAGCTGCAAGCACAGAAATGCCACAACCAGGGCATTTTAATGCTCTTTGGGGAGGTTTGGTTTTTTGGTTTTTTTTTTTCTTATGGATACAACAGAGTGCGCTCACCTGAAAAGGAAAAATGTTGTCAGCTCTGTTCAAGCTGTCATCCATCCAGGATTTGGGAGCGAAGGCCGAGCTGGGTCGTGCATACTTCTGCAGCTGGATATGATTACTTGCAAAATTCTTCTTTAAGGGCGAGATGGAGTTCAAGGGGGTGATCCCTCCGTTCAGTCCCCGGCGGTGGTCTCGGCCCTGGGACCCTCCCCAGCCGCCGTATCCGCCGCCGCCGGGGCTCCAGGAGGACGGGGTGGGCGATGGGCTTTGGTAGCTGCTCCACGGAGAAGGTGGCTTGTTAAGATTATTGGCCAAATGAGGCAACTGATTAAAAGCAGCATTTCTGTGTGTGAATGGAGGTGGGTGAGGACTTGCAGGAGACCTCCTCTGTTGCTGATGCTGATTGTGATGATGCTGGAAATGGGGGTGATGAGGGTGGTGCTGAGAGAGGGGTCCGATCTGGGGGGAAAAGCTACCACCAAAGCCAGGGCTGACGTGATGTGGGAAATTCTGAAACAGCAGAGCACCATTATTAGCTGAGGCAGTAGGGACCCCTCCCTGGTGGAAAAAACTTGCATCTTCATTGATTATTGTAGAAGAAGAAGGAGCAATAGCTGCAGACCAGTTACTAAAACCAGTCAGAGAAGATGCGGTGGATGTCAAGGGCTGTGTCGAAGTACCGAGCCCCGAAGCCTCTTGGTAATCAAATCCTGTTAAAACCGGCGATTCTATTCTTATTTTCTCCTTTCCATTGCCATTCTCTGAAGAATTATCGCCCTGGTTTTCTTCAGTTTTAGCTTTCTCGGGTTCAGAGAGCATGCCTGCTTCCTGACTTTGACCAGGGGAAAGCTGCTGTTTTTCTAGGGACTCTTGCTTTTCCTGTTGCTGAGTTTTAGATTTTTCTGACCCCAGAATCTCATCCTGAATATTATGGGCAGCTGGAGCAGGAAAGAGCCAAGCTGACCCAGCACTACTGCCATTGGCAGCTGTGTTATTATTTATAAAAGCAGCAGGGCTGGGGGTTGCATTTTGATGATGGTGTGGAGGCTGCAGATGTGGATGAAATCTGACTGGAAAAGCTGACTTATTTCCAGTGTTGTTTTGCACTAACACTCCAAACCCGTAATCCCCCATTTATTATATTTAGGGTTTGAATCCTCCCTGTAAGAACAAGTTGATGTTTAGTGTTTAGCTTGTCCTCTTGTGAGGCAAGATTAGCAAGTATCCTGGTTTTCGCTAGATATTCCAGTGTCTCCCTCCACGCTATTTATTTCAGATTTGGATAAAGATGTTTGCTTTTTTTTTTTTCCTTTTTGCAAAAGATAGATCTCTTCAACTATTTCAATGTGTCAATTTGTGTCCGTTTCCTTCCTTTGGCCAGGAGGAAGGGAAAAATAAATCTTTGGTTCACAAAATAAGAGGTTTCCTTTTTTCTAAAGGAAATGCACAGCAATGAGAGAATAAGCTTCTGGGAAATAAGGATAAAGAGATTCTAACTATCCTGTTTTTTTCCTCCTCAGCAGCCTTGACTCGCCCATAAATGAGTTAAGAGGGAAGAAAAAAAAAATACAATGACGTCTGGTCCCTCAACCCCTTGGCAGCAAAAAATAGATTTAAATCTGGAATAATTTAATACATCTCTATAATCTAATATATATTTGTGTCCTGTTCAAAAAGAGTCTTTGCTGTGGACAAGGGAAAAATTTACCTCAGGATCTCAGCATTCAGAAGGGTGAAATGGGGGAGTGAGTTGCAGAAGAGGCTTTATCCCGTGCTGCTGGGTTTAACCTATTATATTTAGCAATAATATACACCGTGTGTGTGCGTGTGTGGTTGTTTAAAGGGGTAAGATCTTATCTCAGGAAATCAGTATTCTCTGTGTGTTGGGTGGGGAGTGAGTTGTGCAGGAGAAGGGTGGATTCTTGATGCTGCTCCTTCTGGGCTGGGTTTCTGAGCTCGCCAGACTCGCTTCTTATTTATGATCCAATATTTGCGTGTCCTTCATATGAGTCCTGACTGTCCGAGGAGGAACGTTTTCATCTCAGAAATCAGCGTTCACCGTTCGGGAAAGGGAAGGGAGGGGACAGCGAGTTGTGCAGGAGGAAGGGGAAGGAGGTTTTTTCTCGCTCTCTGCTGCCGGGAGGGTGTTTTGTGGTGCGGGGCTCGCCTCCTTCCCCGGGAATCGCGGCTCCCGCAGCCCAGCGAGCCCCCGGAACGCGCTCCCTCCTCAGGCACTCGGCATCCAGCGGGGCCGGGCTGAGGGTGCCCCGCGCGTCCCCCGCCCTCGCTCGAGCCGGGCAAGGCAGGAGGGGTTTTACCTCAGCAGCGCAGCAGCCTCCGGCAGGGAGGGGAAGGCGCGGCCGGCCGGGCTCCTCTCTCCCCCATGGAAGGTGTTTAAGCGGCTCTCCCGGGTCGCCCGGCGGGGTCGGGGCAGGCTCTGTCTCGGGGCGCAGCGCTCGGGGCTCCGGCGGCGGCTCGGGGCGCTCCCTGCCCTGCGGCGGCTCGGCTGGGCTGCGGCCGGGCCGTGCCCCTCATGTACCGGCCGCACCGGGGGGTTCTCCGCGGGCTCGATGCTGCGGGGAGCTGGAAGGACGAGGCGATCGACAGCTTTCGGTAGCCGGCGACGTGTCCCCGGCGCGCAGCCCCCCGCTGCCGCCGCCTCGTTTTGCGTCTTTTTCCGTGTGTTTTTTCTGCCGCCTTCCCCGCCCCCCACCCCCCCGGCGGCCGCCGCAGCCGGTGCCTCGCTGGTCCCCGCGCGGCCGCTGCCCAGCCCGTGCCGCCCGGACCGAGCGGCCGCACCAAATGACAACCAGCTGGCGGGGGCCGCGCGGCGCTTCCGGGGCGGTGGCGGCCGCGCCCCCGGCCCGCCCCCGGCACCGGCTCCGGCTCCGCCCGGCGCTGCGCCGCCATCTTTGGTGCGGGCAGGGACTCCCCGGCCGGGGCGGCCACCCCGGGGCTGGGCGCGCACCGCCCGCGGCGCCGCCGCCATCTTAGGTGTGGGCGGGAGGTCAGGCGGATGCCGGCGGCGCCGCCATCTTGGAGTGAGGAGCGCGGCGCCCGCCATGTTTGTGCAGGGCAGGGCGTCACCTGTCACTGTCGGAGCCCGGTGTCACAGACAGCGGCCGCGCTCGGCAGCGACGCTAAAGAGCTTCTCATTGCACCCCCTGCCATGGCAGGGACACCTTCCACTGTCCCAGGCTGCTCCGAGCCCCGTCCAACCCGGCCTTGGACACTTCCAGGCGTGAGGCAGCCGCAGCTTCTCTGGGCGGCCTGTGCCAGGGCCTCACCACCCTCACAGCAAAGAATTTCTTCCGTACGTGCAGCCTAAGTAGTCCAAGGGCAAGCATCAAAAAGTCTACTACAGATCTGGTTTATACGCTACTTCATTTTGGGGATGAGTGCTGTTTTTGCACACCGACAGATTACAGCATGCAAATGAAAATACAGTTTTAAATGTAATATCAAAATATCGTGACATTTAAATAATATGTAGGTTCACCATAGAAAAATCAAGTTTAAAAGGAAACATGCAGAGAAATTTACTCCAAAGTTTTCTCTTAGTAGAGGGCTGTTCTCTACTTGCTCCGAGATTTCTTCTCAGACACGACTGTAATTTGGATTATACTTTTACCAAACCAATTATTTCCCAACAATTTTATTAAATAAACTTTTTTCTTCGCGGTCACAGACACCTTGTTTCTATGTGTGAAAACAGCCTTGTTTACATACGGTGAAAACATCATTCTGAAAATGTAATGACTGCGTTATAATTTCCCCTTTCGTTTACTGTTTGCAGCTTCTGTGAGCTCATCTGATACTGGGCATTATTTTCCTCTGCACTTTTCTAGTCATAATGTTGTTAGCAGCATCTTAAGGTTCAGGGTTAGCAGGCACTTCTGTCCGGATGCCACGGACCTGGCTCCAGGAGCAGATTGCTGTTCCACGAATAGTTTGGGAAAGACTGAGTCTATGGCCTTAATTTAATTTCAGGCACACCCTTGCAGTGCATTGGGGTAGATGCAGATGGACTGGAGTGATACGAGCAGAATTTCTGAAATCTGACTTTAATCATTTTGCCTGACAAACATTGTTTGCTGAAACCATGGGAGGTTCCTCAAGGGCCGGTGCTGGGATGGTTCAGCTGCCCAGCAGGATTTGTGGCTGTTTATTCAACCTCTTTGACAAAAAAATGCCTGACCAATGTCCAGGGATTGCAGGCATTAGATACCAAGATGAATCAATTACTGAAGAAAGTCAGGGTTGTCTATAAGTACGTGGATTTAACCACCAGTGAGGAAATTCTCACTTTGGGGGCTGGATGATGTAGAGAGAGTCTCAAAGAATACAGAGGGTGACATTGTCACAGAATCACAGATGGTTTGTGTCAGAAGAGACCTTGAAGATCATCCAGTTCCAACCCCTGCCATGGCAGGGACAACTTCCAGTAGACCAGGTTGCTCCAGGTTTTTAAATCACTCAAGCTCAAATCCCTGTAGAGTCAAATTAACTCCTTTATCACACTGATTTTGCCGTAACTTATGCCATGACCTAACTTTTGGATGAAATTTGAAACATAAGATTCAAATAATTAGAAAACCTTCACCACAACAGTAAATATTCAAGACTTTTGAAATGGGAAGGAAAGGGGAGAGTTCTCTCAGTAGCATTTGCTTGCACACACTGGTGAGACTCATGCCCAGATTTGCTGCCACATCCTCCAAATCGGTCCCTGCAGCTCAGTCCTGATGTATCAAACTTTTCACCTGAAAGAGGTTTCAGTCTGAATGACACTTGAAGTACTTTAAATCATCACAGTACCTTCTGCTAATCACCATCAGCATCTAATGGATTCATTTCTGGAAGCACTTTAACTCTTCTGGGTTCCTTGGAGGAGAGGATTCCTCTGGCCACTCCAGCTGCCATCATTAGGCAGCTTTAGCTGACGACTGCCAGTGGCTCTGTGCTCTACCCAGGCTCCCCCCAGCATCAATCTCCAGGATCACAAACCCCTTAACAACCTCTTCACTGCGAGACTAAACCCCAAGTGGGAACATATTGCTCTCCTCTGAGGATTAGATTTCTTAGCCTGTTTTTATTCTGCTACTCTCGCTGTGAATGTCACATAATAAATGCTTGACTGTGACTCAGGTCACAGGAAAAACTGAGCGTGGCTGAACTGATGTAGAGAAATCTGTGTGCTTGCTTTTGCTCAGTCAGAAACAATCACAGAATCACAGAATTCACAGAATGCCCAGGTTGGAAGAGTCCTTCAAGATCATCGAGTCCAACCCAGCCCCAACAGCTCAACTCAACCCTGGCACCCAGTGCCACATCCAGGCTTTGTTAAACACACCCAGGGATGGTGACTGCACCACCTCCCCGGGCAGCCATTCCAGAACTTTATCACCTCTCTGTGAAAAACTTCTTCCTAATATCCAACCTGTATTTCCTTAGTGCAGCTTGAGGCTGTGTGCTCTGGTTGTGTCAGTGCTGCCTGGAGAAAGAGACAACCCCAGCTGAGCACAGGCACCTTTCAGGAGCTGTAGGGAGTGATGAGGGCACCCTGAGGTCTGTGGTTTGCTCAGCCTTTCAGTGCCCCACACCAGTGCAACACAGCACAGGGGAACATCCCTTTTGTCAGGTGTGCTCAAAAGGCCGTGTGCCTCACAAGAAGTGGAATTTCTGATGGTAATTTAGTAGGACAAGCTCACAGATAAACTGAACCTGAAAGCAAGTGGGATCCCCAGGAAGCAGCTCTCCAGCTCAGTCACACGGCTCATCCTGGCAGAGCAGATGTGCCGTTTGTGATACGCTCCCAGTGTTATCAAATCAAGGTCCCATTGAGCGAAGAAGTGAAAGGACTTGCAGAGCTGAGAAGGAACTCCTTGTGAAAATGCCTTGCCAGCAACCCTCTCTTTTTTAAATCAAAGCACTGCCAGCTCTCAGGCATCTGCTGGTTGCAGCTGTCACGGTGTCATCCGGAGGGAAAGGTGAGCCCTCGGTGACTCAACACCCGAACATCAAACACTGACACTGCTCACACTGCAGAAAATCAGATTGCTGCATCTATTTCACACTGTTGGTGGGGAAACACAGAATTCAAGTCTCATTTAAGTCATCTTCTGCCTTAGAAGAAAAGGAGCAGAAAGAGGATAAGAATCTCTTTTCTAAAGGCAGAATTATCAGCTGCTTCTTATGTCTCAAAAACTGCAACTGATGTTTTCTTGACTGTCAAAAGGCTATTAGGATGTTCAGATCTCCAGTTTTATACTAAACATCCTTGCTGTATCTTGTCCAGCCAACAGCATATTAACACAGTTTAGTAAATAAAATTTAAAGTCAAAATTAACCCTATACTTACAGCACAGGATTTTAGGAAGGGTGCAGTGGGATAAATTAAAATTCAAAGGGATTGTTTGTGGTGTTGTTAGTCACTCAGATGTTCCTCCACGTTCCTCTAGGTCTGGTGTATCACAGAAGATACACATTCAATGGTAATAGAAGCAGCCAACAGACCTGAAAAGCTGCATCAACATTTTATCCTAAACAATTGCTCCAGGAAGGCTGAACTAAAAACCCCAGGCAAGCTGTCAGTAGCTAATATTAGCCTACACATACAGAATTTTTTTAATTCCAGAGCAATTTCCAAAGATTGCAGAAAATGTTCTCTAGACTGCAGAGAAAACCCAACTGTTCATTTTTGTGCTGATGCAGCTGCAACTGCTGTTTGCTAGATCCTATCTCAGCTTGGTCATTGCAATATCAAAGTATGATTTTATAAACCTTTTAACTCTTGTGTAAAGCACATTATACATGCTAATGGCTTCATTTGACTAAGCTGCCTTCGTCATTTTGCTGCAGCTGGGTGAAGGTACTATATATTGCTATACCCTCATATGTTAAGCAACCCTTTAATGGAATACATTGCCTTGGAGTCTTTAGTTTTTATGAAAAAAATCCTTATCACTGCCCAGAGAACTATTTTGCGTGCAGTAATTATGTAATATTAATGAACAGTATTACATACAACTATTTTCTAGCCCTATTCTTTGTGTGGCATGTACTTCAGAATGACCTGACACTGCAAAAATGCCTCTAGCTTCCATGGCTCATGTAAAATACAATAAATACATAAATAATTGAGAAGAGGAAATAGGTAGTGTTGCAAAGGCTGTGGTGTTCTTACCACTGCACTTCAAAATCCATCGATGTGACCTTTGCAAATGTGCTTTTCTTCTCTCATTTAAGAATTCTTCCTTGAGCTGGGCAAAAAAAAAAAAACCAACAACTCCACACAGGCACAGAGTTTCAAATTTGAAAACTCACTTTGTAATCTTATTTCTAAAATTGTAGAAGGAAAGAAGCAGCCAGGGGATGAGCCAGGACAGCGTGTCCAGGGACACCACCAGGGCACCTGGAAAGCAGTGGCCATCCAGTGAATTCCATGGGAAAGAAGCTGTTTATCCCATGGAGACTAAGCTTCTCAATCTCTTGGGGTTTGGAAGTTTTTTCCCTCTACTTCTCAAATAAATAACTGCTTATTTAATTCCTCTTAATAAAGGAGGAATGCGGGGCTGTGTCAGGGGCCAATTAGTCAGGGCTTGCAAAGTACGCTGGTGCCAAGTATAATTTTTACTGCAACTCGGTGACACCTCCATTTCTCAAAGTAAGATTTCATAGCCTGTTCATTTACAAAGTGGGCTAGTGCCTTTGGGTATTTGGGAAGGGCAAAAAGACAAATTGAAAAGCATCAAATCATTTAATTTCAAAGTGCATTAAGCGCACGCCTTCCAATTTTCTGACTAAAATGTTCGTTGGCTTTTTCCAAAGAGGTTTATATTCAGGGCACAGAAATAGTTTGTGGATTTTAGATTCCTGAAATACTTAACAATGTTATTCAGGGGAAGAAAACACAGGCTTCTTGTCCTAAAAAACCCAGATTCACGTGCAAAGTGTTAATGAACCCAAGTGACAGCTTAAGAATAAAAATAGCATAACCCTCCCTTCCCCCTGAAATGATAGCTAATCAAACATTTTCTAGAACAGGATTTCTGACTAGTCTGGGATCTAATAATTTTAAAAAAGCAAAAAGAACAATATTAGGAGTCCGATTCAAAGAGACCAGAATGAGGTTGGCCTTGTTTTCCACCTGGGAGCCAGAGTACCTCCAGCCCCTGGATCTCCTGGCTCCTTCTGGAGCATTGCTTGCTGGAATCTGTAGTCTCCAGGCTGCATCTCCATTATTAAACAGGAGAGCAGTGGTAATCTGCTCCATTTTAGGCAAATGAAGTGCAGCTCTTTGGCTCCTGGCACATTCCCAATGCGGCCCTGAGATGAGCATAATTCCACAAAATCCATAAGATTCAGAGCCCGTGGCTGCCACTGTTCCCCCTTCCCGTGCCTTGCAGGTAATGGGAGGTCCTTTGCTGGGGTCCTTGAAGGGGACAAAGATATTCTGGAAGAGTTTAATGAATATTGGGTTTCTGTGTGCTGAGGGAAGCAGTTCAGGAGAGACTTCCAGTTTTCCCTTGGAGTTCCTTACCTGATGGGTTTCCTGTCACATTTCTGCTGGCGAGGGAAGTGGGGCATGTTGCATATTCAGTGTGCCCCTCCTCGTGCCTTGCAGGGGGAACAGGGTGTGTTTCCTCAGAATAGAATGAACTCGTGCTTTCCAATTTTTCCCCATGTTAGGAAATAGGTCCTGTCTCATTACTGGTGACAGCACATATTGGTAGGTCATAGAGCAAAGGGAGAGCCTTGCGTAGAACAGCTGGGGCCCAGAGCCAGAAATCTCATTAAAGTAAGCTGCTGCTATTTCCAGCCTGTAATAGAGCTTTGGAGCTTGATTATATTCAGTGAAAGCAGGTCATTACAAACACACTGCTTTTTGCATATTATCTAAATTGAAATAATAATATGTTCTCTCCTTTCATGTGCTATATTGATAAATCCCAACTTATGAATGAAACATGTTGATTAGTTAGTTAAAAATAATTAGTTCCGTATTATGCCTCCAAGTTTAAGGCTTGATTAGTGCAAACAAATAACTTTTCTTGATAATAAGTCATTTACAGAGTATTCTCTTAAGTGGAGCACACAGGCATAAAAATAATCTGCAGCAGTAAATTGTGTTATTTGTTCTCTCTTTTTTCTTTGACTTCAAATGTAACAGTACTTTTAGAACTTGAGAGACACAATATCTATATGCAGATTCTGATCTCAACAGCAACTGCTGCAGTGCTACTCTGGTGTTATTTGATGGAGGTGGCAGAGCACCAGATAAGAATGCGACCCATAAATGTTCTTTGATTCAGCCTTTTTGGCCACACAGCCCCAAAAGAAGAACAATTATTTTTTCCAGTGACTGAGAATATCGCTCTGCTATTAACTTGCATTTAAATATTCTGATATTTGCATCAGAAGTGAGCTAATGAGTGGGTTTCCTGAGCAGTGGAAGTTCTTTTGAAGCAAAACAAAACCCTGCATGAACATTTTTTTCTAGTCATCAGCTCACTGAAGCCAGCACTATTCAACAATGTTCAAAAAGCTTAAACCCCTTCCTGAATATGAACATTTTCCTGAACCAAGGCTTAGGGTCCTCATCAAGTCATTTTTTTTTAGCTCCCCATAGGGTTTCTCTCACATAGGCCAAAGATGGGTCCAAAACTGTGCGCAGGAGACACCCCTTAAAGAAAGGCTCTACCTTGATAGGATTATGGGATAAATACTGCAATAAAATTAGATATCATCCTGATAAAAACCCTTGACTCTGTTGATACTGCTGTTTGTGCTGCGGCTCCCACCTACAGAGCCTCTCTGATGGAAAGTTATGGCTCTCAATTATCACTGTGAAAATCCAGCCCTATTTTGGGAGTGCTCATAACTTGGAGCAGTCATCGAGGTGTGGGAGTTTGACGGCGTTGTTGGAGAATAGCAGCCTTCGTGTCGAGGCGCTGAGGCACGACGAGCCCGGCAGGCACATCACACACCTCTCTAGAGCTCTTCTGTAAAACTTTTCCCTTCCTCGTTGACAGAAAAACTTGCAAAGCCTGGAAAGACCAGATCTGTGCTTCCAGGCTGTCAGGAAGGGAATTTACCCAATGGCAGCAGTTGTGGTCTCAGCAGATGACAAGACCGGCAGTTTTCTGACTCCACGTAATCAGCAGACAGCCATGAGGTGGAAAAGGCTACATCTCTACTCGTTGTGAAAGAACTGAGGTGACTTACTGGTTAAAAACTGCTCAATCCTCCCCAGTCCTCTCAGAGGGCACTTACTGAGAAATGGTAATGGTTTACAGTCTCAGAGTGCTTTCAGAGCACTCAGTGTCAGAAAAAATGGCATTAACCCACTCCCCTCCCCATATTCTGGACCTCTTTCTCAATGCTAATCAGGAGTAAATTCACTGAAGTGAAGAGAGTTATACAAGACCTGTGTGAAAGTGGAATCAAATCCATGTATCATACGTTTAAGATTCCTGGCAAAATATGCTCTATTTACTTGAGGAAATTAAAACATTTCAGGGACTGGATGATTTAAGGGTTATGTTCTTACTTCCTAGAAATTAGAACAGTACCTCATGTAATCAATAAATGTATGAAACTGCCTGAAATGCAAGCATTGCAGAGGTCAGGAGTGGAAAAAACACAGCTGAAATCACTTTACATGACATACTGGAAAAGCAACATTATTTTTACCAACAGCACAAGGAAGCCATTGCAAGTGGCAAGAAACTGATTGAATGGTATGGCAAAGAGCATTTGTTTGATAAAGTCAATTTTGCCACTTCCATGGCAACTAAAACACAAAATTAGACTGTTCAGGGAAGCACTTTGGTTCCAACCTCCTTTGAACTTCAAGAAATTTGGGGGAAAAAACCCTTGGATTGGGCCCATCTGTGTGGGAAACACCACCCTGCATTCACAGCACACCAGCAGAGCTATTTTCACATCAGATCACAAGCACCGGGCAGGGTGGGCTGTATTCTCTGGAATAGAAATTACTCAGTTCCACCCGAAGCCTTTCAAGTGTCTTCCACAAGAAGTGGCTCCATTAAGACCAACAAAAGTGCTGATTCTGCAGAAGAGATGCTGCAAATCCTCCAGGAGAGCTCTGGGACAGAAATGGGCTTTTAAACATGTAGAGAGTCACTCAGCTCCCACCCTCAATCCTGAAAGAGCTGCTTGAGGAGGTTTTGTGAAAGCACAGAATATCCTGAGCTGGCAGGGATTCACAAGGATCATCCCAGGGATCTCCTGTCCCTGCACAGCCCCAAAATCCCAACCTGGGCGTCCCTGTATCAGCTCCTGGGCTGCTGCAGGAGTAGAAGGAGTTTGCTGGAAAGAGGAACAAACCCTCCTCTGCGCTGCCCCTTCCCCCTGGGTTACAGTACACCAAGGCTTGTGATGCTTGGCCAAAGAATGGTGAAACCCTGGAGTGGCTCTGGACAGCACTTGCTGGTGATCCTGAGTCACTGGCTCATGCTAAAGTCAGACCTGCAGTCAGATGGGGGGTGTGCAATGGGGACTTTGCCATCAGCGCTTTATGCCTGAATTTTGCATCACAAATGCTCCTGCAGGCATTAAAAGACATTTCAGTGAACGTCCAGTGAGGGGAATTGACCCCTGCAGAGCCAGGCTCAGTTTTGAATGGCTTTTTTGGCTTGTCACATCTTCCCAGTCTCCAGACCTTTGCATTGTAACGTGGTGTGTCGTAAATATCGGTAATGGAAGGGATTACATCAGCCACCCTCGTGCTGCCAACCTCAATATTAAACTCTGCAGCAGCAAGGAGCCCTGCCCAGAGGACTATGACAACTATTCAGCTCCATTTATATTAGAATACAAAGTACAGAATAAACCCACAGCCTTTCTGGCAACTGATACTACGTGTCAGATAAGAATGGCACAGGGGAGAACAATGCCAGAGCGCTGAAGTTCCTTCTTAGATTAAGAGCTGAGGATATTTGATATGTGCCCTTCCAGAATGTGCTGTAGGTCAGACGTTTTTTATTTTGATTTTTTTAAACAGTAAGCCCCCACTACCTAAGCAAAAGCAAAATGTAGTTTCTTATTTCTGCACCCACTGGCTATCTTCAGAGTGTTTTGGCTATAACAAGGGAGAGAGAGGGATCTGGTTGGATTTTAATGTATTTTCACCTCATTTCAGATACTCAAAAGACACTGGTTTAAATGCTTAAAATTATGTTTGACATTTCCTGGCAGTTTCTCTTTGCTCATTCAGCTGCACATTGACTGTACTGCCCTCAGTGCAATTTCAAGTTTGCTTGAGGTTGTTTGGGCCAAATAAAATCCCATTCTTATGAGATAAGCCAACATTAATTTCCAGGGAGTTTGACCAGAACTATTGTCCCCCTGTTATACTGTTCATCAGAACTTACTCTTTTCCAGCCCTCATAGTAAATATTCTTGGGAGAGACTGCTCAAAGATTTAGGTAGCAAGTGTGAAATAATTAGACTCAGTGGAACACAGGGTTCTAAAGAGTGGAAGGCATGATTCAGCATTTCATCTTTTCAGCTTTAATGATTTGTTGTTTGTTTTTTGCAGATCTTTAAGGGAAAAACTGGACTGACTTCTCTGCGTGGGACTTAAGAGATCCTGGAACTGGAAAGATAAAGGAGTTGGCAAGAACTTGCTTTATCCACCATGCTGCTCTGTGACTGCTGCTGGCCCCACAGAGATGGCTTCATTCCATCAGTATTTATTGCATATAATTTGCATACAGCTCGTTGAGATGCTCAGAAAGACGCAATAAAAACCCAGAAAATATGAATGCTCAAAAAATGGCATTGTCTGCTGTAGGAGTATAGAACCAGATCCCCAGGTCCTGTGCCTTTATTTCAGCAAAGGAGCTGGGCTATTGTTTCTATTTAAAATTGGTTGCCATGGTGGTTTCATCCGGGCTTTTGCCCTGATGAAAATTGTTTGTATCAGTGACGCAGCAGCGCTGGCAACCCAATGTTTGCATCTACCTCCAACAGAGCAGCAGGTGAGGAGCTGGAGCCTGGCACATCACCTGGGCACCCAAACAGGTTCCTTAAACGCCCAGGGACTCCTGGCTGTCACACCTGAGGGCAAGTGGGAGTGCAGCCACCACACAGGTGGTTTGAGTGCCTGCAGCTCCTGCAGTGACCTCAGACAAAATGGAAATGCTGCAGTGAAAGCCCACGGCCAGGAGGATCTTCCCCCAGGTGTGACCCTGGAGTGCTGTTTGGATTTTGCAGCACCACCTGGAATTTCTGGGAAGTTTCAGCTCTCACGTTTTGAAAGTGATGGGAAGTGCTGCCTGACATTCAGATCTGCTGATACAAGAGTCTCTCCCTTTTTCTAATGAGCCTCAGTCATTAGCCTCCTTATGTCACAGGCAGCTAGTGATCCCATGAACTAGGTGAATGGCAGCCACCAGGACACTGAGAAATGTCTATGAACAATACAGGTTAAAAAAGGAACCCTTCCATATGCATTTATTTCAGGTGACAGTTCAACTTCTGGCCCAAACTCCTGCAAAACTTCAGTCTGCTTCCCACTTGGTGGTGATTCTGTAGGGCACACTCACAGGGACAAACCCAGGACACTCTGAGATCTCAAAGAGACTTTTAGGCTTAAAGCTTTCTCTTTAACGAAAAACGGTATTTTGGAATAATAAACCTCCTGCAAGGGACAGAGGGGGTTAATGCTCCTCCCTGCATTGTCTGTCAGCACTATACCAGGCACAAAACAGCAGCAGATTTCCTAGCTGGAACAGTGCTGGCTAAATTGATTTAGATCTGGAACGTGAGTACCAGTCCCTTCTCTTCACCTTTATTGGGAAATCCTCCTTTCCAGCAGATGTGGTGAGTGGGGGTGGAGGAACCCAAGAGCAGCTGTGAACAATGAACAAGGACCAAACGTTCTCAGCAGAAAAGAGAAGCTGGCAGTGCCAAGAGCACCGTGGCAGCTCGAGCTGTGCAGAGCAGAGTGCCCAGGGTGCCAGCCCTGTATTCCTTCCCAGTCTGCAAATGGAACAGCCTGGCAGTCTGTCTTTCCAGCACAGAGATTGTATTTCAGCTGATGTGCCTGCAGTGCCCATTCTGCTGAGCTGGAAGCGAAACATCTGCTGAGTTAAGAAATTATTAAAGGCCAGCAAGAGCCTCGTTGGCTTTTGGTGCTGTCGGTGCAAACTTCTTTGATAATGGAGCAGCTTTTCCAGGAACACAATCAGGAGAGAGCAGGCTGTGTTAGCACCTCGCTTGCTGTTCCAGGAAGGGAGCTCTCCACAGAGGCAATGCTGTGCTGTTCCTTTCTTCCAGAGGCTCAGGATGTCAGAGCTGAGGCAGTGCTCCATGTGATGCATCACCTCCCCCACTGCATGCTCACAGGCTTAAAAGTATCACAGGCTCAAAATTGGGACTATTTTAGAAGGGATTGGTCTGTCTGCAGCAGCCTAGAGCCCGGGGGGATCTTTGGAGGGAGAGCTGAGGGTCTTGCACCGTCCTGTGAACCTGCAGTGCTGACTTTTCCATTGAAAAAAGGAAAGCTGCAGGTCAGAGCTTCACCCCATCACTATCAGGATTTGGCAAGAGTCAGATCAGAGCACCTGGATACTCCAACCAGGAGCTTTGTATAAAACTGAGACACAGATTCCTGAAAGTTTCCTGTTTGTTAAAAGCTGGCACCCCAAGGACGGGAGAAGCCAGGTGACTTTGTGTTTGTGCCCCTGCTGCAGAAGACATCTTTCTCTTAAATCCTTTAAATCAATACACCACTCTAAAAAAGGCCAACCTGTAATAAATGCAGAAAAATATCGGCGTGTGAGAGGAAAAGATCAGAGGTTGCACTTGGTTAGGCCTCTCCTAGATGTACAGTCTGAATGGTAGAAGCTGAGAGCTGTGCTCTCCTGGCAGCAGTTTTTGTGGGACAGAATTTCATCCCTTACCGTGGATCTTGTGGGTTACTCTGAAGGCATAAAGGGGGTAGGAACTGTGCCCTGCAAGGCTCTGCTGCCCTGGCACACTTTGGGTAAGGCCCTGGCCCCTTCTCAAGCTCAGCCTTATCATTAGACTGCAATCAGGGGAGGCAAGAGAGATTTCTGCAGTAAATATTGTATCAGGCAGTCTGGGCTGCTTCAAATGAGAGCAGCTCATAAGGAGCTACTAAATATAAAATCATCCTCAGGGCAGCTCCAGTTTAAGCCAGGGCATGTCAGCCCTCAGAGAAGCACAGAATCTCTGGGATGTAAATAAGAGAAAGGCAGGATGAGGGGGAAAATTAGAAGCTTACAATTGAAATTCTGAAAAATAAATGGAAGGTGTGCCATGCAAAGGGAGAGGACCAAAAAACCCCAACCATCAGGAACATAAAATGTCCAATATCTGCAGTTCTGGTTTGAAATTTCAAGTGTCCTCTGCCACAGCTTCATGCATTGCTGCCTTACACAAATCATCCTGCATACCATGGTGGCTTCTCTACCTTGGAGGACCTTCCAGCTCATTCCAACCCTTCTCTCTCCCTCTGCTTTCTCCAGACCATTCCTTCCCCTGTGTTTGCACATAACCCACAGGATACTGATGTCCCAAAAGCCTCTAGCAATACGCAGAAATGCAATAATTGAATGTTTGAGCAGCAGAACTGAGTTTCCCATTGCTGCAGACTAAACTCCACCTCCTAAAAAGGCAGAAGATGTTCTTTGTGGGTTTCCTGTTCTGTGGATGGCAGATCTGGACCCAGTTTTACACTTGCTATGGGTGAAACGAGGTCTGATGGAGGTGCAAGGGGAGCAGATCCAAAATCCTCCCAAGACAGACAGGGAATCTGCTGGGGTCAGGTTCCTGCTGGATGTTATTGAACTAGTTCAGTGATCCAAAACTAGATCTGAACTTTGCTGCTCTGGCCTATATCCGAGGGAGATAAAAGCTGCTATCTATATCCTTGGGGCCATTTCTGAGCTGTATTGTGTTTCCAGGTTATGTTACCCACAGCTGACTCTGCTGACTTCCTGCATCTGATTCATTCCTCACTTTTGTCCACCTTTTCAGAATACAGCTTATTCCAAAACATAGGGAAACCAACAATTATCAGTAAATTTAACCCTGACACTTAATCCTCCAAGCCAGACCATGCTGGCAGGTTTGCAAATACCTTTGCTAAGCTTCAGTGTCGACACAATTTTATATTTTGGAGGCAGATCCTCTCTGGAAGGGCACTTGCATCATCTTTGGGGGTTGGTGTCCTGGTGCTTTTTGAACACTCTCTATTGCAAAGGCATGTCTCTGAGATGTTTTCCAAGTTCTCACGATACCTGGACCAAGTGCACTGCATGTAATTAATTTTCATTCTGACAATGGTCTTTTAATCACAGCACTAACAGCATCAGCTTAAAATAAATTAGAAAAAAAAAAAAGAAAAAAAAAGAAAAAAGACCCCAAACATATTCTACAGTACAACACTAATAAGGAAAAGTAGCCACATCCCAATCTGTTACAGGCCAGCCCAATTTGACCTGTGGTTTTATCATCTCCTGCTGCATCAGTTGTGATCTATCAGACCTAATTTTGTATACACATCTTCTAAATGGCTGTTTACCCCTGCAGCAGGTGCCTCTTGTTCTTTTATCCCTGGCATCCCATGAAAAACGAGCAAGGAAATGAAGCAGGACACATCTGACAAGCTAGAGTGGAAGGAGATTAGGTGAGCACCTCAACAGGAACTGGGAATTTAATCTGTCTTGGTATCAACTGTATTCAAGCCTCTAAACATCTTTTACTACCTTGACCCAATTGACTTGGACACAGTTCACCCAATAAATCTGTAGCAAAGTAATTCAAGTGTCCCCAGGTCATCTGCTGGCACCCAAAATAACAAACTGAGGGTTTGGGATCCTAACAAATGGTTCTTCAGGACAGCAGAGGTGTTACATTTGACCTGCTGGGCCAGCAAAAACCCACTTCTTGTGCAACCTTGACTTAATTCTGGCAGCTTTCCTGAGGCTTCTCCTACTACTGCAGGCTGTGGGCTGAAATTCATCCAAGGCTCTGTAGATCTTCGAGCCAAACTCTTGCTCTTTGTGCAAAATGTGTTGCAACAGTCAAACCCTGCTGAGCCCCAGCAACTGGGCTGGGAATTGCAGCACTGGGTGTTGGGACTGGATGGATTGTGATGGATTGTGTTCCCCGTGCAGAAAACAGGAACTCCAACCTGCAGAGCAGGGAGCAGCTGTTGCTGGGAGGCTTCAGAGCTGCTTTCTGAAGTTCTCTTCCAATGATGGGTTGCTTTGTTTGGATTTTTAAGCAATTTTGGGAGCTAAATACAGCTGGATCAGAATCACCATAAAAGGGAATTGGATTTGGTGACCCTCCATCTCCTGAGAGTAGTATTTTCTGGGCACAAAACAACAATTTGAATCTGTCTCTGAAAGATTCAAGCATGAAAAGCAGGGGGTTTGGCACTATTTGTTTGCACTGAGATTAGGGCTGAGCATCTCAGTCCAGAATGTGTGGAGCACACACACACAATATACACTTCTATCATCACAGGTGTATATAAATATATTTACAGAGTATACAAACACACCTGGTTTTGCATTCAGGTGTGTGGTTTAGCTGTCAGAACACTCCCAAGAGAGCCAGCACAACCTAATCTTTCATAGTCCCCGGACACCAAAATGATATCAGTTTACACTTTTGAATGTCTCAATCACAACTCACATTACTTGCCAACACGTTACTCTTAATTTTTAATTTGAGTTCCTCATAAAGTCCCTTTCTGTCCTTCTGGCTGGACAGTAGAACCTGAGGACATCTCTGTTTCACAGACAGATTAAAAATGGGTGGAAATAGAGCCATCAAATTGGTTTGCTCGGGACCTTTGCTGAAAGGAAGGCACAAACTTCTTTGCTGCAGTCCAAATCTGGGGCTTTTACCCAATCAGTTTCTATACAGTTTTATGGGAGAGAAGGCACTGCCCTTTTCCCCCTTAAAACTCAATTGTTTCCTTATTGACAGCTTTTACAGCTGAGCTATGAATGTTATGAGCATGACGGCAAAAGGAGGGAAGATTGGATTGACTTCGGAGAAATACATAAATTTTAATAAAGCCAAGACACCCACTGGCAAGAGAGAAATGAGAAAGGCCATAAAAGTATGCACACACACAAGTATTTAAAAGCAGAGTTATCACTTAAAGCCCATGCTCTGTCACTTTGCACAAAGTCCCTTAGCACTGTGAAGAGAAGTTGACATCTTTCCTAGAGTCCAGCTAGTCTGAGAGTTACTCATTTAAAGTAGATTTTTTAGCCCCATTGCCACAGTAAATCATCAGGATGAATGGAAAATGTGTTTAAACGTGGTAAACAGTGATGAATCACCAAATCTGCTGCCTGGTGAGATGGATCACCCCTCACGTGGGATCTGCTCCTCCTGCCTCTGGCTGAGGTGCTGCTGATTCTCACTGAGAGTTCAATAAAACCACAGCTTTTCCCGAGTACCTTCAAGAGCAATTTGTATATTTGATTCATGTTTCAGGAGTGGAAAAATCATTAAGCCCATTAAAAGAATAATATTGAAAGGCAGAGTGCAGGGAGGGGGAAAACTCAGTGGCTGCAGCTGGGTTGGGAAAAGAGGAAAAAACCTGTGGGTTACCCTGCATAAAGCAGCACATTTTTAGTGTGGCTGAAGCATCTGCCTGTGACAGAGATGCTCTCACTGAGGACAGAGAGAAACGTTCATCAACAGCAACAAAAGACCTTGGAGCATCCCTCCCCAGCCCTTTATTTGCTGAGAGTGTAAGCCATGAATGATGAGAGCGCCGAGGGTTAAAGTGAAAATAAAAAATCACTCTCCAGGAAAACACACGAGGAAAGGGCGGCTAAATCTCTGACAGATGAGAATGCTCTCGGGGTGTCAGCAACAGGAGTTCTGATTTACACTATCTGGAGGGAGAGATAAGGACTCCACAGCACAGCAGCATCTAATAAATGATGCCTGCAGCACAATAACGAGAGTGAGCTCTTCATTTTATTTATTTATTTCACAGTTAATTTAGTGCTCCTGAAAGCCAGGGCTTTTTTTTATACCTCTGGTCACTGACAGTACAGCCAAGTCCTCCCAAGTCCTCCCTCACTCACAGCTCTGTCAAAAGACACTTTATAAATAACTGGAGATGAGGATCTCCCCCCCCTGACCTGTGGGATCCAGCACTTGAAAAGAAAGATGAGCAGCAGTGGCAGCACAGCACAGCCCTGCCCTGCAGGGTCTCACAGCCCGGCCTGCCTCAGTTCTGGCTCCAAAGCAAGGAGCAGGATGTGCTGGGCACCTCTGCACAGAGCCAGCAGCTCCTCTTGTCAGTCTGATCTCATTTCCACTTCTGGGGTCTGCTGCAAGGGTTTGAAATGAAGGCTCGAGACAAGGTGGTCAGATAAAAGTTAAGTTTAGAATAGCAGCTCCTTCATTCTCACCTCACACCCCCCCAGTGGGATAAAAACCAACTGCTAATTTGGGGCACAAGTTAAAAAATCACTCAAACACCTGATTTAGGGTCGTTTCCCCTGCTTTGCAGGAAGGATTGCTGCGTGGCAATGATTTCAGTGCACTTGTTCAGAACGAGAGGTGTTGCAAACACCTACTTTGTTTTTGCTGCTGCTTCCATGTTCCTCATTCCCTGCAGTCTGTCCTGGCTCATTAGTCATGTTGGGGCAATGATAAGGTGGAGAATGATTACATAGTTGGCTCAGACTTTTCCCTTCCCAGTACAGAGTGTGCTTGGATCCCTCCTGGGTGGAGACTGACCTGAATGCCTTCTTTAAGCCATGCACATGCAAGCCTGTAGTGTAATGATTTCCACTTTGCTTATGTACCTGTTCCTGTT
Source organism: Pyrgilauda ruficollis (assembly GCF_017590135.1). Classification (NCBI taxonomy): domain Eukaryota; kingdom Metazoa; phylum Chordata; class Aves; order Passeriformes; family Passeridae; genus Pyrgilauda; species Pyrgilauda ruficollis. Next base: position 1,259,858 of record NW_024531821.1, read on the forward strand.
CCCATTCCCAGGGCCCTGCTTTCCAAACAGGATGGTCCTGATTCAGGCCCTGTTGTGATTTGAGTGAAAAATCTGCAGCTCCACATTGAACCAACTCAGCTTTTCTCAGCTGTCTTCAGAAAAAGCTTTATTCTGTACATTCCTCACCTGTTATTACGTGTAGAGAATTCATGAGTGAGTGTGTTGTGACAGTCCCCTGAGGAATATTGCCTCTGGGAATAACTTTCTGAGCTCTTCACAAAGTGTTTTGTGAGTGACTGCCTTAGGAGATGCTCAGTGGGGAGGTTCTGGGTTTGTCTCTCTGTCTTTTTTTAGGACAGGGGTGGGTTTTACCCACCTCAATACAGGTAATTCCTACTCTGAGATAGCCAGGGCTCACTTCACTGGGTGACAGCACAGGACAACTGTCCTCAGAGGCCAAGATCCCAAGGATGTGCTCAATCCTTGTGTGTTTTTATTTTGCAGAAGGTACTTATGTCCCTTCTTTACCAGCCCGAGCCTCAGCTTCCTCCTTGTCTCAGTCTTTGACTCACCCTTTCGTGCAATCCGCGTCATTTCTCCTGCCCCACGTTCCACTTCAGCCTTTCCTCTGTTCCCACAGTGCCAGCAGTAACCCAAACACAAACTGCCTGGTGCCTTGCCTGCAGCCAGCCCCTCCTTCTGCCCCAACACCACCAGAATTACCTGTTCCAAGCCACCCCACCGTTCCTCCTGTTGCTCCACAGCCTCCCACTGCTGACGCCCTCCCATGCAGGCATTTTGCATGCAGTGCTGATGGAAAAGCAGGTGGAAGGAAGATGCAGGGTGAGGAGAGGAAGCTTTGGGCAGTGAAACACAGCTCTGCTGGCACCAGGGGCTGCCTCAGCCCTGCCAAGGCACCCCTGCTCCTGCCCCGAGCTCTCCCTGCTCTGCCAGTTCCCAGCTCCCACAGCTGCCAGAGCACTCCTGCAGGGAGAGCAGCGCTCTCCCCCACCTGCCTCTGGCCCTGCCCGCGTGGCTTTCATGCTTTAGTCCTTGCCTGGAACCTCTCCTGATGCTTTGCACCTCTGTGCAGAGCACCCTGCTCTGCCCCACTCGGGTCCGTGCCCACCTCTGACACCTCTGTGTCACCTCTGTGTCACCTGTGGACGTGGCAATGCCACAGAGAAGCAGCTCCACTTGGCCTGCTCTCCACCAGCTTTGTTTCTGTTCCATGTCAACTTCAGTGCCCCCAAACTCTCACAATGTTGCCCAAACACCAGAGAAGGTCTGAGCCCTGCAGAGCAAGTGGTGAACCCACTGCCTGCTGAGGCATCCATCCATTCCCCTGAAATTCATAAAAAACAAGCAACTAACACATTCTAGGCATTAAATCAGCCACCAGAAGTCATCATCAACTTATTCTGCTTTTAAGTCCCTTAGTGATAAAAGGAACCTCGACAGAGATGCTTCAGAGCTGCTTTGGGATTTAGATTAATCTAATTTGGAGATTTGGGCACCTACACATCTTAGGCTGCACTGAAAATCCTAAGCTAAACTGATTTTTTATGTGAAAGAAGATGCTGCTTCCCAAAGCAAAGGGAACTGCTTGCCTTGAAGCCAGAATCCACAAAGTCAAAAAGGCTGGAGGGGACTGGAGGAGAAGGAGGGGAGGCACATTCCCAGTGGAAAATGCTATTGATCCTTTGCCCTGCCAGCACTAGCCAACAGTGCTGCAACATGAACTAACCTGCCCACCAAAGCAAAGCACTGAGCAATTTGTAAAAATCCCCTCCAGAACGTAAAGAACAAGACCACAAATGCTATTTAAGGTTTGCAGGTTTCCTTGGGCAATGAAAGAAGCAGAAGCCTGATTAATCTCTGATTTGTTCCCCTGCAGGAGAACAAACACATCCCCTGTGCTCACACACAGCTCGCTGCTGTTGGGTTTGTCAGTGCACAGGGAGAACGTGAGAGAGAGGGGGAGAGGGAGGAAAACATTTTTCCTACCACGAGGAACATTCCCTCAGCTGAAGGCACAGTTCTCATCCCAGCAGGATGAGCTTGGGGGAACATCCTGACTTGGATGCACTTTGTAAGAGGAAGGGATCATCTCAGATAAATAAAATAAAAACAAAACCCTGATAAAACTTCTTCTTTTCTTTTTCAGAGCTAGAACTCACTAGTTGTGTTCTGAAATGCTGAAGAGGCAATTTCTGCTGGTGCAGAGGAGCCAGTAATAGGATTTGGGATTGTAATGTACCAGATAGAGACTGAAATGAGACTGAAATTTCTACCTGCTCCCAGAAAAACCCTCTGGAGAATGATTGGAAAGCATTTCTCTGACAGGCTGGCACTGAGCCTCTGCCCAGCCAGGACTGAGCTCTGGGGCAGCACAGGGGCTGAAAACTGCAGCAAAGTGAGAATTCCTCAGACCTTTGATGGTGTGGCTTGAAATGGGAAGAGACACAATGCTGGACATCTCCTGGCTTCCCAGGGAAGTGGAGTAAATCCCATATTATTATTATTATTATTATTATTGTAATAAACACAGCCCAATGTGTCTTGGGAATGAAGGAGGCTCCGTTGAGCTGTGGAACATCAGCACTTCCCAACCAAAATGTGGCAAGGATGGATGAGTGGGTACAGACACATCAGGAAAGGGAGCATGGGAGTTTTCAGATGGCTGACAATTCTGTAAACACAAATGAGTAATTTTGTTTGATATTTTAGAAGTTACAAAGAGGCAGCTTGGCACTGGGCAAAAAAATGTTTCCCGCTGGACTTCGAATAACCAAACTCCAGAACAGTTTTAAACAAGGATTAAAAAAACAAACCAAAAAAAGAGGGGAAAAAAAAAAAGTGTTTGAAATGTCAATTGAAATGGTCTGGACATTTCTGTGCCTTTTTCAAAATTAAGCCAAAATGGTGTTTTGGAAAATCTTGGCCTTCCAAATTTTATTTTCTTGCAAGAAGAAACAACTGGGCTGGAGGCAAAGCATCTTATCCCACTCCCTGCAAAGATGACATGGAAACAAGCCTTGCTGTCTAGGTGACATGGCATCACTAGTTGTGTTCTGAAATGCTGAAGAGGCAATTTCTGCTGGTGCAGAGGAGCCAGTAATAGGATTTGGGATTGTAATGTACCAGATAGAGACTGAAATGAGACTGAAATTTCTACCTGCTCCCAGAAAAACCCTCTGGAGAATGATTGGAAAGCATTTCTCTGACAGGCTGGCACTGAGCCTCTGCCCAGCCAGGACTGAGCTCTGGGGCAGCACAGGGGCTGAAAACTGCAGCAAAGTGAGAATTCCTCAGACCTTTGATGGTGTGGCTTGAAATGGGAAGAGACACAATGCTGGACATCTCCTGGCTTCCCAGGGAAGTGGAGTAAATCCCATATTATTATTATTATTATTATTATTGTAATAAACACAGCCCAATGTGTCTTGGGAATGAAGGAGGCTCCGTTGAGCTGTGGAACATCAGCACTTCCCAACCAAAATGTGGCAAGGATGGATGAGTGGGTACAGACACATCAGGAAAGGGAGCATGGGAGTTTTCAGATGGCTGACAATTCTGTAAACACAAATGAGTAATTTTGTTTGATATTTTAGAAGTTACAAAGTGGCAGCTTGGCACTGGGCAAAAAAATGTTTCCCGCTGGACTTCGAATAACCAAACTCCAGAACAGTTTTAAACAAGGATTAAAAAAACAAACCAAAAAAAGAGGGGAAAAAAAAAAAGTGTTTGAAATGTCAATTGAAATGGTCTGGACATTTCTGTGCCTTTTTCAAAATTAAGCCAAAATGGTGTTTTGGAAAATCTTGGCCTTCCAAATTTTATTTTCTTGCAAGAAGAAACAACTGGGCTGGAGGCAAAGCATCTTATCCCACTCCCTGCAAAGATGACATGGAAACAAGCCTTGCTGTCTAGGTGACATGGCAGCTGCCAAACCACTGCTGAGGTTCTCAGTGCCCTGCTGGGCTGAGGAGGATTTTGAGGAAGAAAGTGGAAAGGGAGAGGGAAGCCTTGAAAGTACAACCACCCTGCTGGCCTGTCACACATGGGCTGGGAGACCTGGGCAAGAGGAGCCCTTTTCTCCCTCCATTTGAAACAACCCCTGCACAAGCAGTGCTTTTGTCTATTATTCAAAACCATTTCACAAGCTATTTACTTTTCACCCTCTAATTATTATTATTTGATATTCAGGTGTCGGCTGGAATTCTTTCCTGCTCTGTAACTTGAGAAATAAAACTGCTGGGGAGTTTTCCCTCTGTGAAAAACTCCCCAAATCAAGTTTGTTCCTCTGCAAGCCCTTGCCTACGTGAGCTCAGTATTTCCACCTGTGCAAGCACTACGTGGCTGTGTGGGAATGCCTGGAGAAGGCCTTTGAAGAGGGGCAGATCCGACTGGAATTTCAGTTCTAATTAATTGCTGTAGAAAATGTCACTGCTATTATTCAGCCAGCTGTACTCTTATGTCATGTTTGCCTGAAACAAAGTTCTCCCCTGCTCTGGAATGAATCATAATATTGAAGATGAATACTCAGCAGTGACATTCCCCAGCAGCTGGAGCTTGGGATGAGCTCCACAGGGCTGGATGTGCTTTGCTTTGAGCCATTCCTGAGCTCCTTCCCTGCTCTGAGGCAGCTCCCACCCCACCTTGCCAGGGATGAGCCTCTCCGCACCCTCTGTGCTGGGAATGGAGCTGCCCTGGTGGGACCCATGAGTCTGCCAGCTGAGGGAAGTGTTGGCAGGGCTGTAAATCACCTCTGCTTCCTGCTGGTCTCCAGAGCTGACAGACATCAGGCTGCTTCAAGCTGAAGAAGCTGACCAAGGTGGGAAGAGGTGGCTGTTATATATGATCAGCTTAAGCTGCAATTAAAGTTCTTTTTTTTTTTTTTAAAAAAAATGAAATTTTTATTATTTTATAGCTTAAGCTGCAATTAAAGTTCTTTAAAAAAAAAAAAAGAAATTATTATTATTTTAATATCCCTTTGCAGAGCAGGTTCCTCTCTGCTCTCCCTTTTTATTATTTTAATATCCCTTTGCAGAGCAGGTTCCTCTCTGCTCTCCCCTTTGAGTTAAACCTTCCACCACTCCCATGGCTGCCAACACCCACTGGTGAGGAGCACTGCAGAGAAATCTAATCAGAGAGGAGATCAACTCATTACCCTGAGAAGTAAACGTGTCTCTCAGACAAAGCAGCAATTTTCTCTGAGTCATTGCAGCATCCCTGAGTGTATCCAAAACAATCAAAAGCTGGCTAAACCAGTCCATTTGTAGCAGAGCCATCACCTTTCCTCCTGCAAAGTCCCAAGGAGCAGCCATGCTCTGCTTGCCTTACTCCTGGTCAGAAAACCTTTGGTAATGAATAATTCAGAGAAATCCCATACCCTGAGCATTCCTGTTTCCTCCTTGCTACAGGAATTGAGGAGAAGGGACATTTCTAACTCCTGGCCCGAGGGGTGAAGGCCTGGGAGTGTGCAACCACAAGGACTGGGAATGGTGGATGGGGCTGAGCGAGCTCAGGGAGGAGCAGGAGCAGGAGCAGCGTTACCATAGAAATGAGGAGCTGCCTGCACAGAGCTCGTTTGTCACAGCAGCATCCCTGCCTCAGCCCGGGCTCTGGCCAGGCTGGCTGGCCTCGAGGTGTGCAGGGCTCCAGCTGCTCCTGGGACACCTGGGAGAGCTGGCTCTGAGCTCTGGAGATGGCCTGGGAGCTTTGGGAGGGAGCAGAGTGCTCTGGTGCCATCCAGGAGACAGGGCTTGGAGGTCCTGGGATGGAGGAGGATGGAGACCAACAGCTGGACACCTGAGCAGAGCAGGAGAGCTGTGGATTCCTGCCTGGGGAGCACAGGATCACTCGCTGCAGGTGGAGGAGGGGAGGTGCTGCTGTGAGCTGGGATCACAGAGTGCTTTGGGTTGGGAGGGACCTTAAATCCCATCCAGTGCCACCCCTGCCATGGCAGGGACACCTTCCACTGTCCCAGGCTGCTCCAGGGCCTGTCCAGCCTGGCCCTGAAGGTTTGCTTGGGGATTTGCCAGCCTGTGATGCAGCTGGGAACCTCTGCTAGGATGGGCTCCATCAATAATTCAGCCTCCTTTCCAGCAAGGTTTGGGCAGCACCACTGCCCTGGAGGGACAAACCCGTTCTCTTTGTATCCCTCACTTCATAGGAGCAGAAGCCCAGCCAGTGTTTCCTCACAGCCCTCCCCAGGGGATGGCTGGGTTCACACTCCCAGCAATTTTCCTGTAAGCCTTGTGGAATTTGGTATTTTTCATGAAGTCTAAACTGCTGGACTCTTCTCATTAACTATCTAGGAAAAAATGAAAGTCTTAGCTTTCATTTTTTTCCTAGATATCATGGCTGCAAAGAAAAGCTTAAAAACATGGCCCTTAAGCCTCATAAATCAGAAGTTAAATAGTTTTCTTTTTTAAACCCAGCCCAAACATCCCTATTAAAGAAAATGAATTAAAAAAATAAAAGTGAGAGAATGAGAGAAGCTAAAGCTCATGACATTTTTTAACCAGAAGGTTTCCATTTTTTGCAGGAGAAGCTGGGGGCTGCAGAGCTAAGTGTTGGTGTTTCAACATTCAGAATATATATATATATGTGTCACACACAAAAATAAACATAATGCAATCTACATAAGAGATATTTCAGGTCTGACCTTGCAAGGGTTCCTGACAGAGAATTTATTGTCAAGACATGGTCTCCCCTTGGCCTTTGTGAACACTGCCAGCAGAATGTCCCATTCTTGGAGAGAGCAGAGGAGCTAAAATCATAAACATCCATGACACAGCCAGCACAAACAAGCCTATAAATAAACCTACCTGAATGCTAACAGCTTTCAGTCAAGAAAAATTGTAGTTGAGCACTGGCCAGCAAAGGGCTGTGGAAAACAGCCCTGTGTGACCCCCCAGCCTGAGATCCTCTCACACCACACGAGCAGGGACCAGGCTCCAGGACGTGGCTGTGTCCCTCTGGATGCTGCCCCAGTAAATGATCTTCCTTGATCAAGCCTTAATCCAATAAGGAAGACACAATAAGAATGGAAATGCCAATTGTAGTTGAGAAATTTGACCTGCTGGTCATAGAAGCAGCTTAATTTAATTAGAGCTACTCCTTGGAGTCAAATGGATGCTCGTTGTAGTGAGAGTGCAGGCAGCTGTGTGAGGGGAAGGTGAAGGGGAGGGAAGGAGGGATCTGACCCAGAAGTGAGAAGCTGCAGGGTCAGAGACAGGACAGACACAGGACAGACACAGGACAGACACCTCTGGTTGCTGTCCCTGCTTTGAGCCAGGCCCAGCAGCTGCAGGAGCACCCCAGGCTCAGGGAGTGTTTTCCATGGAGAGCTCTGCTGGCATTGATTGAGGCTCAGGCCAGCAGAGTTTGGATGGAAATCTGCAGCTCAAAGAGGTCATTTGGTCACTGGGGAGCCCTTGGAGCAGAACCCTCCTGACCTGGCCCCTCTTTGCTCCAGCTGACACGTGCTGGCTTTGGGGGCACGTGGGAGCACAACAAGCACTCACAAGTCAAATTCTCTCCTCTCCCAGCACAAGTTAAACTCAAGTTTTCCTTCTTTCAGCTCTGTGTGTAGTCTTTGGGGTTGGTTGTGCACATTTCCTGCTGCCTTAAAGGTGTGGTTAACACCCTGTGAAGGGCTTGGAGTGTTTAAGCCTTGACATGGCCCTGGCAGACCAAGTATTTCAGTGTATAAAACCCCAAAACCAGGGGGTGAACTCAAGGCCAAACTGATTTGGTCTTACACAATTGCCTAGAGGTACTAAAGCTTGGTCTCCATGCCAAAACCTTTAGTTTCTCTCAATCACTGAGACTTTTCAAAGTTTTAACTGTTCCTTGGCACGGTGACTCTTGTAACACTCAGTTTTCAAGTGTTTATAAACAGCCCTTCAAAACCACCTGCAATTAAGTAAGGAAGTTTTCACACTTACAGGTCCAGATCTCTGTTTTGCATTTTGATGTGGTCTCAACAAAACAGTCTCAGAAAATGTGAGTGCCAAGGACAAAGCAGAGTTTTGTCTCGGCCTGCTGCTCAGCACTCAGGTCTGCACTCCTGGTTCAGATGCAGCTCCAGAAAGCAGGATGTCCAACTGTACATTTAATCAAGGGAGCTAGAGGAACGCTGCTTTTTGAGGCTAAAGGAAAAGGATGGGAAAAAAAAGATAAAAATACTTATTTCAAAGTCAAGGAAATAATGGCAGCAGAGCACGGTAAGCAGTAAAAAACATGCCTGAGAAAGTTATGGGATTCCAAGACATGGCTTCCACCCAAGAATCCCACAAGCATGGCACAAGCAAACCCAGATAAAGACATTTTTAAACAGCCCCTCTAAACAAAAATTAACAGAAGGAGCTGAACTAGAAAACGTTCACATGTACTCCAGAGCAGATGGACTGTAAGTCTCTGAAACAGAAGGTCTCACCCACAGAAGTTTCTACCCTTCCTTGGAGTATGAGCAACAACAAGAGCGGCGTTTGTGGATCTGGATGTGCTCGTGTTCTCTCACCTGTGTGAGGCTGAGCCTCAGCACACAGTGTGGGCTTTGACCAGCTGGCTGAGTGCTGCCAGGCCCGTGGCACAGAGTGCCACTGCAGCCTGCCCGAGGGTCGGCTCAGGGTGTTCTGTAGGGACCCTGCCCAGGATGGGGACAGAGGGACTCTGCCAGCTGAGCTTAACTCATCCAGGCACATCAAGCTGCAAAGCACGGCTTTAGATCCAATATCCATTGGTAGCTGGAGCTGAAATCACACTTTAAACCATTCAGAGAGCTGGGCCATTGCTGTGCAGCCCAGTTTGGGGAGGCACAGGCTGGGAGGGAGGCACAGCCACCTTCTGAGCACTGTTGCACAATGATGCTGCTCTGGGGCTCTTGTGCAAAGCAGAAAGAAAACATGTTTTTCCATTCAAAAAGCCTCCCCATCAACAGGATTCTGTTGACCTGGAGAGCAACCTTGTGAAGTGAAAATTTACAGGTGATATAAACCAGTGTTATGTATCTTCCTGGGACAACAGATGGGATGTGAAACATCCAAACTTCTCTGGGAAGCTGCCTGGATTTTTATCTTCCCATATAATTTAATTGCAAGAGATTAGGTAACATGCAGACCTGTGGTTTGCAAACCCCAAAATCCTGCATGATTTCAGTCAGCTCTGGGCATCTCAGTTTTGTAACCAACCAAGTTCTGAGCAGGTGAATGAAACATCAGGGCTGGAGTGTGAGCAGGCAGGACCCTCACTGGGGGTAGGAGAGTCTGGATTCCTGAGGGATGGAGGAGCTGGATTTGGGGATTGCAGGGAGAGCAGGAACTGGTAGATACAGATCTATTGAACTGGTTCTTCCAGCCCAGCCTGAGTGCCCAGACAGCTGGCATTTTTGTGTGGAACAGCACAGCCCTGAGTGACAAGGAGTGGCTGGATGAATGAAACGCTGCAGCAGGAGCAATCATTTAGGAGCCCATTTAACACATGATGGCTTGCAGGGCTGTAAATACCTACAAAACTTCTGGTCATGGGGCCAGAAAGCCTCAGTGGGGCTGGGCCAGGCACTGCAGCAGCTCTGCTGCCCCAGAAGGGCTGCAGGAGGCACATGAGGCTGACACCCCAGGGTCACATCAGGGACCCTCACCCAGGTCACCCCTGTGAGCTCTTGGCACCTCAGATCAGCAAAAGGCCCTGGGGGGAGGGAAATACATTTTCCAATATTCAGGATACTCCAGAGGAGAAGTGACTGTCTAAATAAATAATTTTCATGGTTTGGGTTGGAAGGGACCTTTAAGATCATCCCATCCCACCCCTGCCATGGCAGGGACACCTTCCCCTAGTCCAGGCTGCTCCCAGCCCTGTCCAGCCTGGCCTTGGGCACTTAGCCAGTAACACTTTCCAGTGCCATCCATAGCTGAGCCCAGAACAGTAATTCCTTGTTTGCAGGCTCCTCTGTAAGAAGCTAAATGTGATTGCAACTGAAGTACATTGATTAACCCAAAATAACTTTCCCTCAATTTGCTGGCTGCTCAGGAATACTCAGGAGAGCTGCTTTTGTTCTGAACTAGTCACTCAGGAGCTCTGGCTCCGCTCCTTGTGCATCTATTGAAACTGAGTGAACCAGAAAAACGCCAGGAACTGCACAAGGACACATAGTACAGTTTAATTAGTTTAGAGAGAGGAATTTATATTTTTTTTAAGCATCACTTGGGCAAATTGTTGTTGTTGTCGCCGTCCTTTTTTTTTTTTTTTCCTCTTTTTCATGGTCTTGTTAAAATAATTTCATGGTTGCAGTTTTTGTTCCTGTGCTTAGCAAAGCAAACTGTAGCAGTCAGAGGCCTGAGGGGGAGGGCTGGGACAGGCTCCCTCTTCCTACAAAAAAAAATTAAAAAAAAAGAAAAAAGAAGTAGTGCAGCATTTTATCACACTGCTTGCAAAATGATGCGTTTAAAGGGCAGAATTGTCAATGTCAGATGCGAGGCTGAGGTACCTATTAATAAACAGCCTCTGCATAGGAAATTCTTTGCAGACTTTAATCAGGAATTTTCCATAGTAACGCCGTGTTCCTGCAGTTAGCTCAGTGACAGCGGTTTAAATTCCACCCAGTGGACTTTGCATTCGCCTTTGAAAATAGAAATAATACATGGGAGATCACAGGTGCTTCGTTCCCTGATTAACAAACATTTCATGAGGGCTTTTTGTTCCCCCGCTTTCCTTATGTGTGAGCTGAAAGGGGGAGATAATTTTAGAATGACTGAAAGATCTGGAATCAAATTCAGCCTCAAATTCAAGTTCATCTTCAGAGCTGATATTATCATAAGAGTTGATCTGAGAGATCCTTCCAAAAAACAATGGCAATCTCACCAGTCACTCCTGTAAGTCCCACAATATCATCTGTCAAATCTTGCAGAAGTGGCTGTTATGAGGTTTTGGCCACATCCAGACAGGGAAATAAGCTACTTCTGCTTTGGGATTGGAGTGAGAAAATCACATCTCAAGACTCTGTAGAAAATGTCACCCTCTGACCCCAACTCCAGCAGCTGCAGGGTTTTCTCCATCCCCAGTTCAACCCTTCTCCAGCTCACAGCTCACCAGGAGTGCTGGAAGAGGAAAATGTCTGCTCCTCTGCTGCCCCGTTCTCCTCGTTCCCTTATCACTTCCAGTTTCTTCAGGGCAGCTTCCCACATCTCTGTGTGTGCTTTCCTTTACCCACTCCTGGGCAGGACTGTCCTTGTGTGGCCAAACCCTCCTTCCCTGGCTGTGAGAGACAGGAGATGGAGGGATGGAGGGATGGATGGATGGATGGATGGATGATGGATGGTGGATGGATGGATAGATAGGTAGATAGATAGATAGATAGATAGACAAATAGATAATAAATAGATAACCTTCCCTGGGGGGAAGGTTATCTATTTATTATCTGCACTGCAGTCCCAGTTCATCACCCTGCAATTAGCAGGTGAAGCCTCCTCTGGTATTACCTGTCAATCCCAAAAATTACCTTCCCTGCCACCTACTGCAAGACTGAGTCCTAAAAATCATCACCCCAGTGCCCCAGATCCATCCCCCAAGTTACCCACCTTATCCCAAAGGCATTTTGTTTGCCAGATAGGGTCCCTGACTCCTTTCCTGCTGAGTTCCATGTGTTATAAGCTATGCATGCTGCAGGATAAATAAAAGATTTGATAGCCTGTTACTCCAAGGATAGATGTCTTTCCACTTTACTCTGTTTTTTCAAATTTATAGACCAAAACCAACTGCAGGGGATTTATACTTCAGCCACAATTTGCTCGAGGCTAAAAGAAGACACTAAGGAGCTCTCACTGCCTGTTCAGCCCACTCATGTACTTTTCTCTGCATGTTACATCCACTTTGGAAGCACTGCTGAGGAGAAGAAACTGGGCTGGGTGAACACCTGGCCTGATCCAAACTGCACTCTGCTCTCAGTATTTTGCTCTCTGGCAAAATCAATAAAAAGGGGGAAAACCAACCAATGTGGACAGCATGGAACTCTACCCAAAGCACTGAAAAAAAATGACATCTGTAGGAAATGTTACAATAAATAATCCCAAATCGTGTGCCTTATCTCACAGGACAGTATCAGTGCATTTGCAAACCAGGCTGGAAATAACAGCTATTGAGGCAGCCTAATGGAAGTGCAATGTGCTTCCCATGGCTTTTATTTCTTTTTCAGGAGCAAGGATTAACAAATTCAGCAGCAAACCCAGACCCCACGTTCAGCAAAACTTCCACGAGCAGCTTAAGGAGTGATTGATGGGTAATTTTCCAGATCTCAACAATAATAAGAACAGCAGCAAACATGAAAGGGTGCAGCAGCATTTTTGTGGAGCAGCGTTGGGTGGCTCAGCGTGCCATTGTGACGATTGTCTCTCATCAATGGAGCCCTTTGGAATCAAATGCAGGTATTTACTCGAACCCAACACACAGCCCAGTGTTTGTCTAGCTCCCAGTCTGCCTGTGTCAGCTAATGCTGTGTTTGGAAGAGGTTTCTGACTCTGACAAAGAAATGGATAACCAGACATTTCCTCATCGTGCCATCTGAAAATCTGGGAGAGAGCGGCGGCCGTGGATGAGGGGGGAGGCTCTGAGCAGTCAATAAAATGGAGCTGGCCCCTGAATCCCAGCAAATCAACAAAGCTGGGATCCCAGGGCAGGCTCAGGTTTTCAGCAGTGTAAAGAACAGAGGACAGGCTGATGATTTTCTGTGCTTGGCTCTAGGGCTGCTTTTCGCTCCTGGCGCCTGTGGGAGCGGCACCAGACGAGGAGGTCAGGACAGGGACCACCTCTTAAAATAATGACTGTGAGACTCTCAAGGCTCTTCTCTTCACAAAGAGGGATGAATGGCTCCTCTCTCCAAGCACACTGACGTGCCCAAGGTCACATCCTAGGGGACAGAGCCACGGTTACAGAGCCACACTCCTGAGGAAATGCCTGATCCAGCTTCATGTGACACACTGCACCAGTGCCCCGTGTCCCCTGCCCAGGGAAGCAGAGATAAAGCCCAGCCACAGTTCCTGACATCGATTAGCCCAGCATTACCACGTAATGATGGTTATTATTGCCTGAAGCCTGATAAGGTCAGGATCTCACTGCAATTGTGAGGCATTTTTGGACTCTGCTACAAGCAGACAGTTTGTAAAATAAAAAAAATCTTAAAAAATTAGCATCCCTTACGTCTCCTAAGTGAAATCAAATTGGGGTGAAAGGCTGCCTCATTCCAACAGTTGTCACTTGGTTTTTAAACTCTGCATTAAACCAGCATTTCAGCAAGTTGAGAGAGTTATATGAACCCGGAATGAGAGGCTGTGGAATCCTTTGTATTTGTACAGCCTCTGCCAAAAGTGCTTTATTAGCAGGTCACAAAGTCTCATAGGCTGGAATTTCTGCAGTAAATTGCATTCAGGCTGAGCTCACAAATCATTAGCCATGCAATCTTGTTTATCCTGCTAGGACATGGAGTTTGTCCTGTTACAAAATCAAAGCAGCAAGGTTGAATGGTTCCAAGTGAAAAGCCTGATGAGTGAACAAGATTCTCTGAGGAGGGATGAGGGGGCTGGAGGGACAGTCCCTGAGTGCAAACACAGCCAGGAGGCAGCACGTGAAGGGTCCTGTGGAGGAGAGATCCCCCTGAGCAGCCAGAGATCACACCAGTGTTACTGGGGCCCTGTTGTTTATTCTGGGGAGTTTGCTGTGGACACCAGCAGCCCCTGAAACAGGCTAAGAGCAGTTTTTATTCCTCCACTAATGCACGTGATTAGGATGTGCACAAAAAGTTCCCTGGGGAATCACAGCAGGCTCCAGGTTGGGGAGCTCTGCCTGGTGGGTGCAGGCACAGAGAACTGGTTTATGGGGAGGGCAACTGCATTAGCAAAAGCTCCTTAATTAATATTATTTAAAAGACAAAGAGATATTCTATATTTTCCTTTCCATGTGACAAGTCACCAGACTTTGCTCTGCAGGGCTGAGGGGTGACCACAGCGAGCACAACTTGACCTGACCCTGCAGCTCATGGGGTCTGCCCAGGGCCCTCTGGGGCTGTGGTGCTGCTCTGAGCAGCCCAAGGACAGGATCCACACAGAGGGGGGGGTCTTCGGAATCAGGCAAGGCAGACTGAAAGAGCTGAGGACAAAAGGATAAGGTCCCAAAAAAAGCTCTTTTCCCTCCTGATGGTCCCTGTGGTGAGCAGTGGCCAGACAAAGCTTTCTTGGGTCTGGGTGAAAATTTAAAAAAAAAAAAGCTTTAGAGAAGCTTTTGCTCCTCCAAAACAGCTTCTATCATTTATTGCCAAATACTTCATTACCAGTTTTTTGGGGAAGTTGAAGGTACCACCTGGAGCACTTAATTCTCCATACCTTGCCCATACCCTCCACTTCACCCTCTGCAGCACAGGGCTGGACTTTGGCCACTTCTTCATTCAGTGCCAAAGTCCAGCCTCTGGCCTTGTTGAGAGCCAATGTAGCACAAAACAAAACTCCAGGAACTCTCAGAACCCCCATGGAGTATGTGAGCCAGAGCTGCCCTCCGTCCCAGTCACCTGCTCAAGTCCAATAACATTCTCCAGTTTGAAGCTTTTTTTTGTAGCTGCTTTTCCTGTGAGCAGCATCGAGATTCTGGCAGCCCATCAGCCACCACAGATCATCAAAGCACCCAATTTGCAAACAATTCAGAGGCTAAGATGTCCTTGCTGCTATTCAGCAAAGTCCTCTGCCTATCAGCTGAATCTGGAAAGCATCTTTGGCCCGGGAGAGAGCGATGAGGAGGATTGCTCTCTCAACTAAAGGTTGATTTGGCGCATGGTTTCAGTCACAAAATTAATTTTGCCTTCCAAGACAATGTTTTATAAGCTCAGGCTAACTTTGCAGAACCCAGAAAATCACCAAGGCGACGCTAAATGTCAAGCCTGGCTAAAAGCAACCGAGGCACTGCAGCACTGCACACGTGAGCAGGGCTGTGCCACCTCTGCAGCCTGGCAGCAGGGAAAGCTGCCCCTCCTGCTCAGGACTTACACACAGCACACTCTGCCCTCTACAATAAACAGGCAGCAGTGCCAAGGTGCTGCCTATGGATTCCCTACAGCTGGCAGAGGGTCAGCAACGGGGCTCAGTTGCAAAGTGTCATCAGAAAACAGTTCATCTCCTAGCAAAACTCAATATTTTCAGTGTATATTGGCATTCCCAGAGTAAGAAAAGCCTTGTGCCTTTTTCCATTTGATAGGATATTGTTTATGTTACATTGCCATTCCCTTCTCTGAGTGCCTGGGAAAGGCTTTGCATTTATATGAGCTCGTTCAGGAACTTATTTTGTGGTACCCTCCAAGTTCAGTACACAAAATACATGGTCTGATTTTACAGCACTTGTAATAAAATGACAGATTTTATTTATTTTTTAATGGCAGACAGGACCCTTTGGATTCTGTCTGCTCAAGTGGCAAATCTACTGGGAATAAGTGAATGCCATGAGCAAGTATTGTCATGCTTCCCTCATGGGTTCCCAGGTGTATTTTCAGCTTTGCTCTATTATGTTATATAAATACCCATTGAGGAAGGGGAGTTGCACATCACTTTTGAGGATCATTACTAAAAATGGATTAGATTTCCCTTTTCATTTTTCCCTTTTCATTTCTCAAACCCATCTGCCTCTCTGAAGGAGCCTGTGGAGGGGATAACCCTTTGCTGAGGGAAATTACAGTCAGAACCACTTTTAGAGGACTGTCAAAAGTGATCAGGCCTCAGTTCTCATCCTTGATATAATCAGTCCAGTGGCTGGTGTGGAAAGAGACAATCTCTGAATAAACACTTGTGGGGGCAAGGCTGATATTTTAGCCCAGCAGCTCCAAAAAACCAAAAGTACAACCTCTCTTCTCTGCAGGCTGCTCTGGCAGTGGTGTCACAGCTCTCCTGCCTCCACGTGAGCCCAGCCCTGCACACATCCCACCAGTCCTGCCATGAGGATCTGCACCACAGAGCAGGGGCAAGCCCTGAACCCACATAAAATCATACTCTAGTACCAGAAGAGGGAGAAAAAAAAGTAAAAGAAACAGTATTATAGGCCAGCTGGCATTAGACAGGTTGGGAAAGCAGGAGCAATTGCCAGTTCTCTGATGCACTGCAGCACTGAGTCGTGGCAGCCACTGCACAACCTGGTTTTCTGCTCCAGAAAGAACAAGCAGCACCAAGCATTGCAGGTAAAGACTCTTTCTAACTACTGTTTTCCAAGGAAATGACTCTCTGAGGGATTTAAAACACAAATGCACTGCAAGGACACCCATGGGGAACAGCTCCAGCCAAAGGGAGATGGAGGCTGTGGATTTGCTGCTTCCATCCTGCCCCAGGGAGCAATGGGGGCATCTCAGGCAGTAGGAAGGGCTGGAGCAGGATTGGGAAAGGCAGGGGGAAGAGGCACCCACGTGTGTGCAGGAATCATAAACAGGAGCAATGGGGTGTGAAGAAGCCAAAGGTTTCCATGAAATCCCACAGGGACCATTGGCGTTGGCTCTTGGCTGTGAGAGAGGAGCATCCCCACATCCCAGAGCTGCTGGAGCTCCAGCACAGCCAGGGAGGATCAGCCAAGTGATCTGTCACCAGCAGAAGGGCTGCAGCCTCACAGCTGCAGGAACAAACAGGGGGATTCCTGAAACTCAGAAGTTCTTGGACACAGAGCACAGAGACAGGCTGGGCTGGACCCCACAGCCCAGACCAGGGCTAAGTCAGCTTTGTGGATTTGCTCCCACACAGAGGGGCAGCAGCAGAGCAGCAGGCAGACCCTAGGTGGGCCCAGGGATGTGTGTTTGGCTCTGCCCACCCAGCACATCCCAGTCCTGATCCCAATCCTGATCCCAATCCCACAGGGCCAGCACCACACTGAGCCTCAGCTGCCAAGCCCCGCTGCCAGGGGCTATTCTGGGAGCTGGAACAAAAGAGAGGATCCTCTTGCCACCCAAATAAAGCCCCCTGCAGCTGTTCAGGAAGGTTTTCCAGCTGAGGAAAGGTTATGTTGTCCGTGCACCTGCTGCCGTGTCCCTGAGACATGGAAAGAATTTTTTGGGTGTCACCAGTGAATTCTGTACCTGGCAGAGCCACCACACAGGAATGAAATCCAAAGAAACAACAGAGTTTCACAGACTGATCTACACAACAACAGTGTCTGTGCCACCTACCCCAAACCTGCTGCTTCCTGCAGATCTGTGTGCTTAAAGCAGATTTATTGTTAAATTATGGCTGAAATTCAGGGCTGTTTGGTGAAGGTGAGTGAGGAAAGGGTCTGGAACAAGCACTGCAGTGCCTTTGGCTTGGCTGCGTGCTGAGTGCGTGTTCCTGGAAAAAAACAGCCAGAAAAGCCACCTCTTTCCTTGCATTTCCACAAATTCCACGTATTTTGGCAGCTCACCTCTGGCCTGGCAACAGCCAGCCAGGAGGGGAAATACATTGGGCTGTTTTCTGCCCCCTCTGCCTTCAGAAGCTTTTGGGATTTTGGTTTTCAGACTCTTGCCCTGCCCTGCTGAGGTGCAGAAGCATTGTGTGCTGAAAGGTGGGTTCTTAACTGTCTGTTAAGGCAGTTTGTGGCCTTTGTGACAAAGTTAATGCCATGGCTGTTAAGAAGAATAAAGTATTGATTTGTCTGTGTTTTGAAAATGACTTGAGACCGTGATATGGTTCTGCCTTAAAGCAAAAATCCTGCCTGCATTTCATCATTCCAGAAAGGGGGGGACAGAGAGATTCCTGCAGAGATTATTGTATTTGTGAGACTGGGTTTTTTTTTCCTCTCTGCACATGAACAGCCCATGTGAGACTAAGTACTTTCCATGTGACTAACTCATTCCCATGCTTGCTGTGTAACAGGGCATTTAAAGCATCAACAGGCAAGGTCAGAGCCTGTTTGTTGATGCTAATGTGAGAACAAGCACTGCAGAAGAAATTAGGATTATGAAAGTACATGTGTGTTGCCCCCAAGACTTGGTCCCTCCTGAGGAACAGCCTGGGTTTGCTGGGGGCTCTCTTCCCTCTGTGTCTGGGACAAACAGGAGCTCCTGTGGAGCTGGGGGGAAGGAGAAGGATCAGGGATCAGCTGCTGAGCTGCTGTGGGGTGCAGCCCACATCCTGCTGCCCTGAGCAGCTCTTATCTGTCCTGCCCCGTTAATGCAGCCCAGTATCTCCAGGAAGCAGGGAGATCCTCACTCTGGCACTCAGCATTTACTGGTGTGATCATTTAGATCTGGATTTTGTCAGGTCTTCCCTCCCTCCACCCAGCTCTGTGCTCAGGCCAGCAGGAGCTGAGCAGTCCCTTGGTGATAAGGGCAGGGATGAAGAGTGCATGTCCTGTCTCCAACCAAGATCTGAACATATCTGCACTTGGGGTTTTTGTTTTTTAAGTTTCCTGTGCTCATAATGGTTGAAAAGAGTAGAGGGGGCAGATAAGTGTGTGTATTTCAGAGGTATGAATCTTTTGAGGAGGCATTGCATTTTTAACCCAAACTGGGCTCATTTCAGTGGGAAATCTTATTTCCCTACTGGAGGAAAGTGGGAACAACGCCCCAGGGGTGGGTCCAGCAGTAATTTTTGCAGTGTAGGAAGATGTGTCAAAGCCTGGCTCCATCACCAGCCCCTCCCACACCTATCCCAGTGCTGCCTCACAGACCAAGACAGTCTGGTCCATCCAGGGCTGGTCTGCAGCCTCTCCCTGCCTGCTGTGAGTGGCACCACGCTGGCTGAGCTCTGTAACTTCAGTGCTGCTGACAGATCTGAAGGATCAAGCCCCAGTTCCCCACAGGGTCAGAGGAGGGAGGGCAGAGCCCAGCGTGGCCAACCTGGCCCCACTCAGACCCTGGCTTTATGTCTAACACCCACACTACTGCTACAACACCTTTAAACAAGTTTTTGTTGTTTTGGTTTCTTTTTTCTTGGTCGGGTTTCTGGTTTTAATGACTGCTGGAACACCTTTCTGATCTTTTTTTTAACCTCAGAACTGTAGAGAAAGTGACAGTGCAGTAACTATTTCAGTGTGCTTATCACTGACACAGCTCTGGGCTGCTGCAACTTGAGAGCCCTGGGGTGAGGTCCGGACACCTCCAGTTTTGGAGGACAAATGTGTGAATGGGCAGACAGCAGGGAGAGAACATTTATTGATCCACCACTGGAAGTACAAGGGGCTTCTGCAGCATTGCTGCCAGTGACAGGCTGATTGTGCTGATTAAAACAAAGTAAAACGAAGAGGAACTGATCAAATATCCCCCAGCAAGAAGTGATGAAAGAGCTCAAAGCCCACATAATGGAGATTCTGGCCTGCATCAATCTAATGTTTGATTAATCACTGGCGTAAGCTTGCAATTAACACTAATGAGATGTAGCACCGAAATCCTTGAAAACTGTTCAAATCAACTTTCAGCTTCCTTCTGATCCATGATTTCCACTGCAAGCAAAATCCATTTTCTCTCCAGCTGCTGCTGGTGCACAGTCGCTCACTCCAGAGCACGCTCACAGGCACTCAGCAGCAGCTGCTGCATTTGCTGCAGAGGACACTGACATCCTGAGAGATGGGAATGGACACATCCCCAGGCTTCAAAGGCACCAGGGCACCAGCACAGCTCCCAAACCCTCCCTGGTTTTGCCAGCCAGTTTGATCACTGGGCTAAAAGGTCAGGGAGTCATCTTCCTCTGACTTTAGAATTCCTCAGCCACTTTCTTCCATCTCAGTGCATCTAAAATCCTGGGAATGGAGAGCTGGCTCACTTTAACCCCTTGTTTGGCTCTTGTAATTCTCACAAGAACACTTTAAACCTGAATGAGTCTCCCCAGCCTCAAATGGCCCTGACAAGCCTGACTGCCATCCCTTTTGCTTTTGTTCTGCTGGAGGATCAGCTCTGGAGCTGTGCAGGAGATCTTTGGGCTCAGTTTATTTCAGTTTATTCACAGCATGTTTCCTGTCTGTTGAGAGGGATTTGTCTCCTGGCTTGGGAAGTAAAACTGAGAACACTGAGGGGGTAAAGTACAGGATAGAGAAGGAACTGGATGTGAAATTAAGAAATGCTGTCACCCTTGAACACAGTGTCTGCAGCAAGGGGAAGGTGAGGTTACTTGGCAAGCAAAGAGCAAAATGAATGGCAGTTGAAAGGCAGTGTTTTGATAGGCACTAATTATTAAACTGTAATTAGCAGAAGGATGCAGTGATCTGCTCAAACCCCAGCGAAGCAAACACGTAGAGGTTAAAGACAAAAGGAACTGCAGAGGCTGAGGAGACAAACCACAGGCAGTGCCTGTAGGACCCCACACTTTGAACCTGCGTCCTGTGCTCTGATACCACAGGGGGAAAACACAGAGAGCAGAGCTTGGAGAGCCACAGGACAGAGCTGGATCCATGGGAGACACCCAGAGGGACCAGGAGAAGCAGCCAGTGGGCAGCTGGGGCTGCAGGACAGGCCTGGGTGGGCATCCAGGAGCTGCTCAGCACAGGGACCCCAAGCTCAGCTGGACCCAGACCCAGGGGCTTTGGAGACTGGGATGGGATCAGGGCAGGGATGAGCTTGGGGCCAGGGCCCTCAGCCCAGAGAGAACAACACCTACAGCCCAGGAACCACTGAAAATCAGCAGGAAAAGGTTTAAGACTGTTCCCTGCACTTTTATGGCAGCTTCAGTCATGTTTATCTACTAGTGAGACATTTGAAAACCTGGGCCTGTTAGGAGCAAACTGTGCTTAAAAATATTGTGCTGTTGGCAAGTCTCATTTTCCCTCTGCTACAAAAATATTCTGAAAACCCACCAAGGGCTGAGAGAGACCTGGAAACTTTCCCTTCTGCCTTGAGGATGTTGCCAGTCTGTCATTGAATCTAAAAATAGCCTTCAGAGTATTGATTAACCTGTCTGAAGGAAGCAACAATGAATTAGAGAGGAAAAATGAAACCAAGCAAAGCCTTAGAGTGTATTTGATAGCAAAATCTGGGTTAGGAGTAGCAGAACTTACTTTATTACCAGAGAGTGGCTGTTGCTTTGTAAAGATATTTTTAATTATTCTCAGCCAGCAACACTGTACCCATAGAAATCCACTCAGCCTGGGAGAAAAACTTTTCTTCTAAGAGGGTAATTTATCTCTTCAATGATTTGCTCCTGACTAATTTTTTATTTGTGTCTTTTTTAACTTTCTTAAACACAAGATGGTTCTCCAGTCTGTGGTCTGGAGACTCTTGGCTATTCATGCAGATTTAAGCATATGAAAATCATAAAGATTACCAAAAAGAGGAAGGATCCCTACCCCCCTTCTCTCTCACTGAGGGAACAGATCCAGCCACACACACAAATACTCCAACAAAAATAAAATAAATAAAAATACTGCAAAATCCAACTGAGCACTTGGGGAGATAAACTATGACAGTGCTTAAAAATAGGAAAAATAAGATCTTCTTTCTGCAAGATTTTATATTAGATCATTAATTAACCTTTTTTTAACCCTGAGAGAACCAACAAAGGGCAAACCACCCCTTGTAATGTCACAGTTTCACTGGAGATCCAAGCAAATACACGACCACGTGGAGCATGCAAAAATGCAGCACCAAGCGTGGACACCTTGGCAAACATTCCTGTGTGACCAGGAGAAATCCAGTCACAATGGGCAGACCCCACTGATCCCATCAGCTCTGGGATGCCTCTTCCTCCTGGGCCCCAATATCTGCAATAATCCAACAATCAGGGTGTGCAAACAGCACGTGGTGCCTGGGCTCTGCTGGGATGACCTTCCCCGTGGTGAGCCATCCCATCTGCCCTCACCAGGGAAGATAATTGCTAGATTAGATTAATGCTCCCCTATTAGATTGCAAATCTCAGGGAGAGCTTTTTTTCCAGCCCTGTGGCTGCAGGAGGGTGGACTGGGAAAAGCTGAGGAGGGAGAGGAGAGGGGTGGATGGCTCCAAAGGCTGTTAAAGGGTAAATAATGTCATCATGGAGGTGCAGAGTCACCTCGTTATCTCAAAACACCTTCACAGGCTTGGCTGAGCCAAGGACTCCGACTGGAGCCAGTTGACTGAAAGGTCAACAAGCAAAATGCAGAGTCTGGAGAAAGAAAAAGTTCACAAGGGGGAAACAATGCTGTGAAAGGTCTAAAAACAACTCCAAAAAAATCTCCCTGGGCCAGGACAGACCTGTGACATGGGAACATGGCAGTAACTGAGGACTTCCAAAGCCAGGCAGGAGCAGAAAGGACCAAAGCTGCCTGTGCATGGACCCTGGGCACAGGGAGCACAGCCAGGGCACCAACTGCCTTCTCAGACAGTTTTTTTTTGGAAAAAATGCCCGGAGACTCCTTAAAAGCCAAACTTCACTTCTTTAGAGACTTCTGGACACCTTTGGCTGCTGCCACAGCAGGTCAGGCTCCCTGGTAGGTCTGTGAGGAGAAAAAGTGCTGGCAGCACAAGCCCAAGCCTCCCTCCCTCCAAATCTAAATTCAGAAAGTTGGGATGCAGGTCCCTGCTCGAACAAATGGTTTTCTTTTTGAAATTGCACGAAGTCTGCCACCCCTCTGTGTGAATCCTTCTGGGCACAGGGAGGTGTTCCAATATCCTCACTCCCACTCCCTCTCCACCAGCCCTTGCACTGGTGACACGAGACAGACACACCGACTGTGAGTCCTTCCTGAATCCCAAAATATTCCATCCTACCAATTTAGGCTGCCTGTGATCTTGGTGAAGGCTATTCTGGAGAAGCAGCTCGCCTTTCTGGGAAGCACAGTGTGTTTCTGCTGACAGAAATTGGAGCAGATGCTCCCTGGTTTTAGCTCTGAGGATGTTTTTATTTCCTCTCTGCCTGATGGGTGCAGTACTTGAAATGTGCCCAGGTACTGAGAGACTGGCAGAGTGAAATGGATCCTTTCTGCAGCTTGTTCTTTTCTCTCAGAAATTGTCCATGGTTTCATTCTGGAGGATGAGATGTTGGAGGCTCAGCAAATTTCTGAATGCAGCATCTCTAAAAGAACAAAAATGCCATTTAGAAAGTGGCCCTGCAGGTGAAACATTTGCTGGGGAGGGATTGACACCAGCAATTCCCAGTGCATTCCAGTGCAATTCCAGTGCAATTCCAGAGCAATTCCAGTGCAAGTGTCCTCTACAGTAACTGCAGCAGGAAGGCTACAACAATGAATGTGAATGATAATTAATTTATACAAATTGTGCAATTAATTATTTCCTGGTTTGTTTTTTTGGTTTTTTTTTTAGGGATTGAAAGTGCAAGTGGTTCCAATACCCTGCTACGCCTGATGTCCAGCCACTTCTCCTGTCACATGGCTCTGAAAAGTGGAAGCCTTGCTTTTTTCCCCACGTGCTACACTGAATCTCTTTCAGGATCAAAACAATTTTGTAAGGGCAGATTTTCCTATTAACGCTTTCCGGGACTGTATAAGAGATTTAATAAACCTTTCTTTTCTCTGCCTTCCTTTTTCCATAAAATCTAGTATGAGGTGACTGAGATAAGTGCTGACTGGTAGTCTAAAGAAACAGCTCAGTTCTGCTATTGGCTATTAACTAATTGTTGTGTGCCATTGAGAGATACTTCTTCTATTTGTACATGGAAGGTTCTGCGATACAATCTGGTGTTTGAGTGTTTAAGGTGTCATTTAGTGCTGAAAAAGTTATTGTTCTTGTGGGAATTCACAG
Organism: Pyrgilauda ruficollis; assembly: GCF_017590135.1. NCBI lineage: Eukaryota > Metazoa > Chordata > Aves > Passeriformes > Passeridae > Pyrgilauda > Pyrgilauda ruficollis. Next base: position 1,283,478 of record NW_024531821.1, read on the forward strand.
AAAAAGTGTCTTGGAAAAGTGTGTGCTGTTACTGCCTACGTAACAGTCTATTTTTTTTTTTTTTTTTGGTTCTTTCCTGGTTTGTTTTTTTGGGGTTTTTTTTTGTTTTTTGTTTTTTGTTTTTTTTTTTTTTTTTAAGAACAGATCCTCAGGTGTCCCTTGTAGCAGCAGCAAACAAAGAGACTCTCACAGAATTCCAGAGACTGTATAGAGGGGGAAACTGAGGCAAGAAGACCTTAACTGGCTCTAATAAGGTGCAGAAAGATCTTTGGATGGCACTACAGCCAAGGTTCACCCTTAGGAGTTTTAAAAGATCTTCCCAAAATCTTGACAGAAGGAACCAGTGGCCACGAGAAAGCTGCAGCTGCAACATCAGCAGTGTCACCTCAGATCAGCCAGAAGAAATTTCTGACTTAGGGAAGGAATTGTTCCCTGTGAGGGTGGGCAGGCCCTGGCACAGAGCAGCTGTGGCTGCCCCTGGATCCCTGGAATTGTCCAAGGCCAGGTTGGACAAGGCTTGGAGCCACCTGGGACAGTGGAAAAGCAGGAACCGGATGATCCTTAAGGTCCCTTCCAACCCAAACCATTCCATGATTCCATGACACAACAGAGGGAGAAGGGAATTTGTTTTAAAACACTGATGCCTGCCTCACCTGATGGAACTTGGTGGCAAATTCAGTAAATCCATATTTCACACTGCAGCTAGAGAGGCTGATCTCTGTCTGCAGGTGAGTGTGAGTTTTGCTGTGTTTTTAGGAAAGAGGGATTAGCCAGCCTTTTTCTAAGTTTTTATCAGGTTTGTTTTCTTCAAGATGAAGGGGAAAATACACCTGCCAAAGAGATGAACCTGGGTTGTGAATAAATGAACTCGCAAAGGAAGGAAATATTTGTTTAGCTCTTATTCTCATTATGCTACACCTGGCTGCCAGAGCCACTGCAAAATTTCTAACAATCTTACCAGGCTATTTGCATTTAAATCGCTTTTCCTGACATTATGTAAATCCCTCAGCAGAGCTGAAGTTTTCTTTTTCTCTCTCTCTGGGGCTGCACTCAGTGCTTTGCTCAGTCCTGCCCCGTTCTCTCTCTGCTCCACTGGGTTACAGCAACACCAAATGAAACCTCAGCTCTCACAGGTTCTGTCTGGAGCTGGGTCAGATGATGGTTTGCAGATTTCTGAGACTTCCATGGTAGAGTCACATTACAAATGAATTTGGATCTAAAAGAGAACACGTGCTTGGGTCCAATGTTACCACAAGTCAGAGCTGTTCTCCTAAGGCTGTGCTTCCAAAGGGATTATCCAGTGGTATTTTCACTATTTAAGGATTCTGCTGCCTTGGTCTGAAGCAGGAGAGTCCTCTTACCCGTTGGGAGCTGTGGGGATAATTTCTTAATCCAGAAGTTTTCCTTTCCTCCTCTGTGGGTTTCAGACAGCTGGAAAAGGGGGGCTCAGGTTTGCAGCTTTAGCTCCAAAGCCACGACTGTCCAAGCTTGTGAAATAACCAACAGCAGAGCAGATACTTGATGCTGAAATTCTGCAGACTTGGGTTTGAATGGTGGATGAAATGAGCAGCACAACAGCCACAGGAGCCTGAAAATTGCAAAGAGGGGCAATGCCAGCTCTGCCTTTTACAGGCTTCAACTCCACACAGGAGGAACTTCAGTAGGAGCAATGAGGAAGACAGAAAATTGGCTCTGCTCTAATTCTGGACCTGACTGGAGACTGCTCCAGTCCCTACCAGGGCTCTCCTGGTTAGCTCCTGCTGCCCGTGGAGTGGTCAGAGCAGGGAGGGGCTGCAGCTCAAAGCCTTTTGACTCTGAACGTGAGTCACTGCTGACACTCCTCACCTCCTGGATGAGGGGCTTGCAGCACAGCACCATTTGCCATCTCAGGTTACCCAGGGAATGCCCATGTGTCAGGGAAATTCCCAGCTGGTTGGTGGGATGGGCTGCTCTCCATGGGGAAAGGGGAACAAAGCCCTGGATGGGAGCCAGGCCTCACAGACACTGGAGTTATCTATCTCTTTGGTGGGTACATGCACCTTAGCTTGGAAAAAAAAAAATTAGAACCTCACTGTTATATTCTCTTAATGTTGCCATAAGTGACAATAGAAATATCTGGACTTTACCAGCAGACACCTCTTCAGAGGACTGGTCTCCCTTCATCCCCTGGTCTCTGAACATTCTGCAGCCCTCTGGAGCAGCTGCAGTGGACTTTTCACCTTGCTCTCCAGGTACTGGATATGCAGCAAACCACTGATGTTTGCCAAGTGCTTGGAGATCATCTGATGAAAGGCTCCACAGAGCCCCAGTCTATTATTTCCCAGTCAGAAAAACACATTTGCTGAACAGAAAGAACAAAAGAATGAGCTGTGGGTCCCCAATAAGCATTCAACACAAGTTAATTTGCTCAGCAGCTGTATTTTGCTGAGACAGATTGCATATTTTCATTGTTAGAATAAAAATGTCCACTGGGCTCAGATCCTTCCCATCTCTGCCTGCTACACTCCCAGTCTAGTCTAGAGAACAAATTCAATTTCTTTCATAAACAAGAGATCCACTCAAATAATTTTCCTTTTGTCTAGGCAGAAATTAATGGAGCCAGAAGAACACACAAGGCTGCAGAAGACACCCAAGGCTGCAGAATCTTCCCCCTCATGGAAAAAAAAAAAAGTGGAAATCTGGAAATTTGACCCCTGGCAGGGCAGGCAGTGTGTGTGAATCATGGCAGCCTGATTCAGAGCAGTGAGGACAATAATCCTGAGCTGCACCAACTAACCTTCAAGCTTAGTCACAGTTTCACACAGCTAATGAGCAGAGGGAGCAATGAATCCTGGATTTATGGCTCCCTGTTCCCATAGATTTTGCCTGGAGACAGCAGCAGTGTTTCCTTGCATCTCTAATGACTTATCTTGTCTTGAGGTATTTTTTTTTCCCTGTCCTTTCCTACACTGATGAGGGTTTGTTTTTGCCTTTTTTTTTTTTAATCATTATTGAATTTTAAAAGCCTGCTGGGTAAGTTCTTATCATCAGCTCCTACAGTAAAAATACAGAGTAACACCCATGAATCTGCCAAATTTTGCTCCTCGTTGTTTTTCTCCAGATTCTGTTCACACAGAATTATCAGGGCTGGCTGTGCAGGAGAAGATGCTCTGACTTCAAACCCTGCTTCCCTTCCTTTGTAAATTACCCAAAGTGACTCCAGGTTTATTTTTAGCCTGGAGGTGAATCATTCAGGAAAATCTGATAAAACCCACTTGAACACAGTTAAACTCTCCAACCTGAGCCAGTTCTTGCTAACTTTGATGAAGTTTACACATGATTATTTGAGCTCACATGATTAAAGGGGGCGCACATTTATTTTAACTCTCACAAAATGACTTTGGACTTGAAAACCCTGGAGAATCAGGTCTGTAAATATATCCAAATTTACTTTATGGAGACAAAATGAAGGGAGAATTGGGGGGAAATGTCCCAGACATAGAAGTTGGGTTTATTTGGAGGCCGAAGCAATGAGAAGGCAATGCCAATGCCCGCATGTGAGGCACAGTTTCGTCCCTGAGATTAAACATTCCTTATGATTCAGATAAACCTCCTACCAAGAGGCTGATACAGCTACAGACCCACTTTTGTGATATTTAATTTTTTTAAAAAAGGGAAAAACAAGTTCCATGCTATTGACAGCCAGCATCTGGAGGAGAAAGTTGAGTAAAGGGTGCTCTGCACCCTGGATGTGACCCAGCAGACAACTCTGTGCCTCCACCCACGTGTAGCATTTATATATAGCCCCAGAATAAACTCATTTTTATAATCCTGCCACAAGCTGTCCAGCAGGGCAGCCCCAGAGCAGATTTTGCTGCTGCTGTAAAAAAAAGGAAGAGCGTGTCTCGTTTTATTAAAATGCTAGAACATATCATAAAAAATTAAACACAGTGCAGAGTGCTACCTTACATAAAACACTGCCCTGAGCTGCCTCCTATTCCCAGCATCCCAAATATGCTGGAATCCCAGAGCAAGCCACAGCCCAGCCAAGGGAACTGAAGCTGCTGCTCCAGACACACAAATGGAGCCCTTCCACTCCAAGTCTACCTGAGAAACTTCAGCAAAATGACCAATTTTGGTGCAATTTAACAGCACATCCTTCTGCCCACAAGAGTCTTTCATTCCCCTCAATTCTCAAGCAAGTCTAATTTAATTAACTCGGTTTTGCAAAGATGCTCAAGGGAATTATGTGCCCTTCAAAAAAAAAAAAAAAATCAGCGTGACTGGGCTTCACCCCCATCTGTGCTCTTGAAAAACCTCTTCAAAACTCTCACGTGGGAAAAAGCAGAACCTGCAAATACCTGGGATGCATAAGAGCCTTCTCATGGAATTGCTGAAGCCTCCTGTTCTGGCTTTTCCATATTCCAGAGGCAAAGGTTGGAGTTTTCCTTGCCTGCAGGTTCCTATCCCCAAGGCAGCTGCAGTCCCTTTGTCACCTTCCTATCTTTGCTCTGCCAGCAGCATCATCTCCTTCCCCTGCACTCAAAGGAACCACAAATATTGTGACAGAGCTGAGATAAGAAGCAATTACACTTTCAGTTTTGCTGGCACGTCTGAGGGGATGGCAACCCCTTGGTCTGACACAGCAGCACAGCGTGCCTGACTCCAGGTTTGAGTTTTTATTCCTATTTCTTCTCCTGTGACTGATATCTCCGCAAGCTTTACAGGCACTGGAGAAAAATCTCCTGGCCTGAGCAGGGATGTGACTGTCACATGAAGCCCCTGGAGCTGAGCTCTCAAAAGGGAATTTCCAAGGTGTATTGGCCATGCAGAACTGAGCCCAGGGTCCCATCCCAGTCTGGCACTGGTAAAGGATAATTTCAGCAGGAGGGATCTGCCTGGGGAACAGAGAAGAGGGCCTGGCATCCTGATTGGTACTGAGATAAACAGAAATTCACTGTGTGCCCTCAGAGCAGTGAGCAGTAACCTTCTGGGTTTTGTTAACAAGAGCATAGCCAGCCAAAAGATGGGGTTATCCTTCTCTCCTCAGCACTTGGGGCATTTTGGGGCTCCCCAGGAGAGGGAAGAGCTTGGCAAGCAGGAGAGAGTGGAGCAGAGGAGCACTGAGGTTTGGGGAGCAGGGGGACACAGCCACGGGGAGGGACTGAGGGGTTTGAGCACTCATGAGAAACTCTGGAGGTGTTTAATTCAATCTCTCACAACCTAAGTGAAAAATCAGAGCTGTCTCCTCTCAGAGGTGCACAGAAAAGAGAGGAGAGGCAACAGCCATGAGCTGTAGCAAGGACAATTCAGATGGGATATAGGAAAAAATTTATGAGAGTGTTTGCACTGCTCAGAGACCCTGTTCCATCTCCAGCTTTGGGGATATTCAAAACTCCACTGGGCAAGGCCCTGAGAAACCTGATCTAACTTTGAAGCTGACCCTGCTTTGAACAGGAGTTGGACAAGGGGACCTCCAGAGATCCCTTCCAACCTAAATTATTCCATGATTTTCTGGAAAAAAATCAGTTGCAGAATTGATCTTAAAAGCCCTTCTCTGAGAGATTCAGCTGAAAATGCAGCAGCTCCTGGGGGGCTGTGGCAGTTCTGATAAGGTGTCTGATAAGGTATCCACAGCTGGATTCTCAGGGGAACAGCTCATGGGACTGGATGGCTGTAAAACAAGAGGCTGAGCCCCAGCTCAGCCCTGAATGCTGAATCCTATCACCCAGACTGATCCAACTCAATCCAAACAGTGCTCCCTCAGCTCTTCTCTAATGACAATAGGGGTTTTTTTTCTTTCAGGAGTCCAGTCTACAGGCTATCACAACAGCAGTGCTTCCCACTGTCAAATTCACTTTTTAAAAGCCGGGGAAAACGGAGGGGAGAGATTATGGAGGGATATCTGCATAAAAGCAAGACCAGAGCAAATCTGTCCCTGGTTTGGGAGGGGAGCTCAGGCTTTTAGGAGGGATACAAAGATCCCAATTCTTTGGAGAGAGCCATGAGTTACCTGGAAGGACTGTCTGTCCTTTTCACCTGCTCGGGGACACGCTGGCTCTCAGCTCCTCGGGAGCTCTGCTCCCTTGGCACCAGGAGAGCAGCAGATAAGCCAGCACAGGTCACACACTGCCCAAGGTGCCCCTGGCCACTCCCTGTTCCCTGCTCTCCTTAACTGACTTTCCTTGAGGCAGAGGTCACGGCAGTGTGGCTCTCTGACAGGTCCCTGCACACAGAGCCACATGTCCCACCCAGCAGGGGACAGCTCAGGTGGCTCCTCAAGTGCCAGGGGGGCAGCAGAGCCACCCCACACCACTCCCCCCTCGTGCAGGAATTCTCCACCTGCCTTTACAGCCTTCTGCTGTAAATACTTTCTGCCTTAACGAGAATTCGCTGCTCCAAAAATAACTGTAATTACCCAAGAAGCAGAGGAGCCTATTTACAAGATTTAAAGGGGAAGAAGAAAGAAAAATCTCTCAGAAGAAAACTTGGGCCTCAGAATACAAAACTGAGTTGAAAAGGTGCAGCTCCTTCCTCTGGAAGGGCAGGGGCATGGCTTTTCTTGGTACTTTGCCCATGCCAACCATCAGGAATTGCTCAAGTCAGGTGTGGGTAAAATATTCCATGAAAACCAATTACCCCCAGGAGCAAAGTTTCACAATGAGGGGGGGAATCTTGCAAAACTCACACCTGTGAAAGTTTGTAAGTCTTTGCTGAATGTAAGGGGGAAAAAGAAAGATAGAAGGCATTAAAAAGGCATGCGTGTGCACAAGAGAGTAGCAGAATATAATAATTTAAAATAATAAACTTGTTACAACAGCAGCAATGATTGCTGTCTATCCAGGCTCTGAATAATTCAAAAGGTTCCTGCTTCACTTAGGATCTCAGGGAATTTTCAGACCTGCCAGAATTTTCTGCTGGTAAATAATGCATCTCTAGTGTTCAAACACTCACAGTCCCCAATTAATACTACAGATTTAACACTGCTGATTTTGAAATAGGAGGGACTCTGAGGAAGGTCAATTCCTGCTGAGCTGCCTGAGCCTTCAGCCCTTCCCATTTCCACCTTGACCTCTGGGTGCTAAAGTTACTGGTGCCTCTCCCAGTTACCACTTTCACACAGGCAACAAGGAGTTAATGCAGCTGAATCTTTCAGCATTAACCTACAAAATAATTCACAATAGGATTCCAAAAAGGGGGAAAACATAAGGAAAAAGCAGGTGCAGCAACGTGCAGCTTTCTGAGCTGTGTTCCTGCATTGGGGGTTGTCTGCTGGTGCCTGGAACACCCCAGGAGCTTTGGGCAGGCGTCACCAGGATTTTGCTGGTTTGGAGAAAATTCCTGGGTCCAAATTTGGAATCCAGCTCCTGTTTTACCTGAACTCAAAGCTAAGTGAATTAATGTACAGCACAGCAATTGCAAGAGGGATTTGGAGAAAGCCTCTCCAAACATCCTCCTTCTGTTTTCCTGATAATTTCTATTCTATCCCATGAACACTGAAACAGAAGGACAAGCTGTTCCTCTGATTGATATGGCAATTTTAGGAACTTTCCTCTAGTGGAGATGCAACAACCTCCCTGGAAATAAAACCCAAGAATTGAGAAAGGAGACAAGAGCCCAGCCTGAGAAAATCAACAGTGACCTGGGAAATGAATTATTAAGGCAAGGAGAGGCCTTTTTTTTTATGCAGTATCAGGATTTTTCTGGGATACAGACTGTATTTCAGATGAATTTTCTTCTAAAAATACCTGAACTTTTCACTGCCTGTGTTCACCACGGGCTGTGCACGCAGCCTTGTACCAGCAGGACCCGACATTTTGGGAGCAGCCACATGGTTCTCATATCCCAGCTTTTCAAATCAGCAGAATTTCGGGATCAGGAGATTCTGGTGCTGAAATTTAAGAGCTGCAAGAGAGCAAACAGCTCCTAGCAGAGCTCACCCAGCTCTGCTCTGCTCTCCAGGTGCTGCTTCCCTCCCCAGCCCTGCTGGGCTCAGCTGCTTGTCCTCTTGGTGCTGGTCCCAGAACACACCAGCATCTCTGATTTCAGGGCACTTTGCCCAAACTTTTCTAGCCCTGGACTTCTAAAATAGTTTATCTTGCTGCTGTGGTTCCTATTGTTCCTAAGCTGTTTTTGTTATTAAATTACAGAGGTTTTGAGTTGGAATCAACTCTCCTTTCCCAATGTGCCCACTGCCCATTGGCTGCTGGGGGGAGAGAGAGCAGAGGAGAATGACAAGGTTTCAGATTCCTGTAAACAGAGAAACATTTTTCCAGTCATCAGTCTGAGCCCAGTGGAAATAGGGCTTCAGTTTCCTCTAGTTAAGCTGGGGATCCGGTGGCAGAGCTGTTGACAAGCCTCCTTTTTCTCTGGCAGCCCCTGGGTGCTGTTTATTCTGCAGCTGAGCAGCAATCCCATGTGCTGGCAGTCCCTGCTGCTGTTTCCTTCTCCTTCCACACACTGTGCCCTCCCTGCAGCCCCGAGCAGGTGTCTCTGCTCCGAGGAAAATCCTGCAAAGGCTCCCCTTTTCCTCCAACTTTGTCCCTGAGGAAGAGCCCTGAAGTGCCTTTGGGGACTGAATTCCCTTCAAGGGCAGCATCATCTTCCCTGAACCACGGAGAATCCCAGGATGGGCCAGGCTGGAAGGGCCACAGAGGGTCCCTGGTGCCACCTCCCTGCTCCAGCAGGGCCATCCCCGAGCTCAGGGCACAGCAGTGTGTCCAGCCTGCTCTGGAACGAGACCCCACAGCCCCTCTGGGCTCTGCTCAGGGCTGGCACTGCCCAGGGCAGCAGTTCTGCCTCCTGGGAGGGGAATTGCTGGGCTCAGGCCCTGCCCGGGGCTCTGGGGCCATCGCTGGGCCTGGGGCAGAGCTGGGCCTGCTCTGACCTCTGCACACAGGGATGGACAGGGGACACAGGGACGGACAGGGGACACAGGGACAGACAGGGACACTGAGGAACACCCAGGGCTGAGGCCTCTCTCAGCTGAGGCTCCTCTCCAGGCTGAGCAGCCCCAGCTCCCTCAGCCTTCCCTGGGCACCGGGGCAGAGCTGGGTCTGCTCTGACCTCTGCACACAGGGACAGACAGGAGGACACAGGGACACCCAGGAACAGACAGGGACACCCAGGGACACCCAGGGACCCTCAGGGACCCCCAGGGCTGAGGCGCCTCTCAGCTGGGGCTCCTCTCCTGGCTGAGCAGCCCCAGCTCCCTCAGCTTTCCCTGGGCACCGAGATCTCCCGGCCCTTTCCCAGCTCCAGGAGCTCCTGTCCCTGCTGAGGAGCCAGAGCTGGGCACAGCACCCCAGATGTGCCTCCCAGAGCTGGGGAGAAGGGCAGGGTCCCTCCCTGGCCTGCTGGAAATGCTCATCCTGATTGCTCCTGCATAATCCCAGCAGCCCTTCCCTGTGCCCGTGCCTGGTCCTGGGCTGAGCTGTGCCTGGGGAAGGGTCTGGGTGGGGAAGGGTCTCTGTGCTGTATGGAATGACAGCAGCCAGTGCCCAGGTGGTGACACAGCACCCACTGCTGTGTTCAGTGACCTGTGCAGTGCAAACACCCTGGTGGTGGAGCTGAGCCATCATCACCAGGCTCACCCATGCCTTCCCATCAGTCCCTGTCTGTATTTTCCCAGTGTGGCCACACAAGCACTGCTCACTGCAGAACATCATCCTCTGACTGACTGGTGATATCCTCAAGGGGTTCCCAACAAGCACTGAACCAACTCAACTCAGATCTGCCTGCAAAAGTTGATCAACAGCCTGTGCACAGGCACAAGTTCTCCAAAAACATCACTGAACAGCTCTGCAGGAGGAGCTGAGTATTAAAGAACTCTGTAAATGGCTGAAAGAGCAAAAATACAATGTGCAGGCATTTGCTTGGACATGTACAGCAGTAACATTAACTTAAACCTCCTGCCTCTTGCTGCCACTGGGGTTCACAATTCCTGTGTGTGCCATCCATAAATCCTGCCTGAAAGAGCAGAGAGTTTCAGTGCTGCATTTGCAGCTGACACACTTAGCAGGAAGGAGTTCTGTGGTTAAAGCTCCCATCTGGGCACCAGGGCTGGGTTCATCCTTGGCTCCCTACATCACCTGAAGTCACTTTGCTCAGTTCCCTCAGCAGGATGCCACTGATGGTGGCTGAGGTGCAGCCCAGCAAAGGATGGGGCCTCTAGAAGTGGTAATTGTATATAAATATATATTTAGAAGCAGCACAAATGCCTTGCTAGAAGGCCATTCAAGCATGCAAGTCACTTCCTAGAAACCTCTGTTTGTTTGCTGGCTTTGCACAGTGTGTGACAACATTTCCCTGCTGTCGCTGTGGGCACAGATCTCCAGATGCACCCAGGGCAAACAGCAGCCTCTCCAAAAGTATTCCTGCTGCACCTGTCAAAGATTACAATTAATTCATGACTGTTTGATGGCTTATGCTAAATGAGCTTGGCTCCAGGCCAGTTTCCATTGGGCAAGTGTCTCCATCTCAGGAGCACCGTGACATTTGGCATTTATTGTCCCCGTGGCTGGCACTCCTTCCCAGGGCCACGTATGGAATGTGTCAGGGGAACAGACTGGAAAGCCAGCCTGCACCGAGGTGGGATGGCACAGAGGAGCCTTTTGTTGTTGCTCACATTTAACTTCCCTCTTAAAGACAGATGGGAGAGTTTGTGTTTTGTAGCTGTTAACACAGCACCTCTCACTACTGCAAAATCCTCCCCGTGCTCAGACAATCCAGCCCAGTCTGCTCCTGGTGCGAGGTGTTTGTTCACAAAGACTGGCCCATGAGCTCTCAGCAATGCTTAGACTGGCATGATAGGATTCAGTCATTTCCTTTGTTGCCATCCCTCTCTCCCTGTCAGCACATTCACTCAGTGTTGGGTTAAGCCTGGTCCTTGTGTGGGTGACAGCCTCTGTCACCTGCTGCACCCGAGCTGCACAGACCCAGTCACACACAGCATTCCCCTTCCCGTGCCAGGCTGCCTTGTGGGGCCCTGCTGAGAGCCATGGCAACGTGGCTTTCCAGCCTGCAGCCCCTCCTGCCCTCATGCCCCTGGGTTTTTGGGGTGCTGCTGCCACCCCAGTGCCTGTGGCTGTTGGTGCTGAGTTTGGCCAAAGCTGCCTGTCCAGAAATTCCAGGCCAAGGAGAACAGGAGCTGGCAGCTGCCAGCCGAGCTGTCCCAGTGCCACCAGGCTGTGCTGCTGTGGGTGGCAGAAGGTGGCCAGCATGTCACTGCCACCCTTCTCCAGCCCAGGACACCAAGGGGATGTGGGAACCTGCTCACTGGTGCTGCAGGATGTCTGGGGGCCAAAACTTCCCCCGGAGCCTTTCCCTGGTGTGATACTGCAGGTGTCCTGCCCTGACCCAAACACATCCCACAGGTTACCTGTGCCCACCACAGGCTGCAGATGTCTACCAGAGAAGCAGGACAAGATGGTGTCACTGCTTCATCTCCAGAGCCAGTCACAGTGAGAGGGTCAGAGCAAGCCCAGATCCACTTATTCCTGCCACATTTGTGCCTTGAATGCATCCACGGACTCCTGCCCAGCCCATGGGACAGCCTGTGCCTCTCACTGCCATCCCATGGAGGCCCAAGGTTTCCTTCCCTTGGCTCCAACCTGTGACCCAGAACTGGGGAAACGTGCTCTGACCTGGCACTCACAGAGGTTTGGAGGCTGATTTCTGCTCCTGCTCCTGTAGAACAGCAGTTGCTGTCTGCCCCAAATCCCTGCAGATGACACCTGCAGCCAGCCCCCAGAGGCCTGGCATGGCAGGTCCCTGCTGTCCCAAAGGACAAGGACATTCTCTGTGATGCTGGGCAGGGTGGAGTGGCTCCTCCAGCACCCACAAACCAAACCTGCCTCCTACTCCCCAGATTCCTGAATTCAAAACCCATCTAGAGGAATGTGTCAGCACCCAACCAGTGGGAGTGAAATGCCAACTTTTGCAGCAGATTGGAGTTTATTTTTAAGCGGTGTAAAAAAAAAAACAACCACCATCCAAACCAAAGCAACCTCCCCAAACACACAGACACAAAGGAAATCAGCAGGTAGAGACAAAAAGCCCGACACTGCTGGCTCCACAGGCACGATCCCAGCCTGCCCCAGCCTCCTATTTGTGAAATTCCTCGAGGAGAAGTGTGGAGGAGACAGCCTGGCAGCTGCTAGGGAGGTGAAACACCCTTTTTGGGATCCCAGTAAACAGGAAAACAGGGAGAGGAGATGTGGGAAATGTTTTCCTTCACTGGGCAGGCAGGAAGGCCAGAGCTAGGAGTGCACTTGTGGCTGTCCAGGTCTCCAGCATCTCTCCTGCTTTGCTCCAAGCTCAGCCCATCCCAGCCAAGCTCAGCAACCAGAAATCCTCCCTGTGTTGGGGTGTTGGGGGAACACAGCACCACACCAGCTCAACCCCAATGTTTTGGGGTCTCTCACTATTCTCTGCTGTGAGGTGACAATGTGTGGCATCCTCAGTGAGTATTTAGCCTGTACCTGCCCCAGGTGTACCTTGTGTGTGTAAATGCTTCCAGTTCACCCCTGTCAGGATAACCCAAGTGTATTTTAAACATTCTCACCATTTATGAAGCACAAAATTCCCTAACCACGAGTCCAATACATTATTCCCTGTATCATCCTCTAAGTAGCAATCCATAAATGATGTCAAGAGAGACAAAAGCTTTATCACATCACCCAGCCCACCCCTTTATGTTTTCCCTCCTGGTGTTGCCTGTTTTCTCCAGGATACTCAAGACCCACACAGCTGCAAAACTGGTCACAAGTGGAGCTGCTGGAGAGGACAAGGCTGTCCACAGCTTCTGAGGTGCTCATCCAGGGAATGGGGGTGTTTCCTCAACTGCAGAACTTGGGTATGTGCCAAGGTGAGCTCTACCTGTACAGTTCATGGTGTAACACCCTGGCAATCACAGAATTCAGATATGCTGTGTGCCTGGAAGGATGGGAGGAGATTTCAATGAGAAGGACTGGCTCTTTGCATGGGCAGTGTGTCACAGCCAAGGTTTGTCATGAAACTCTGGGCTGGAGATGTTGACGAGGAGCAGCCATGCCAGAGCCCAGAGGCAAACACCTCCAGCAGGAAAAAAAGGAATAAATGCAGCTGGAAGTGTCAGGATGGAGGCTGAAGAGCCACTGGCTGCCTCCTCATCCTCCTGTGATAGATGAGTAATGCCATGGCTGACTCTCACAATTAAAAGGCAAATATCCTGTATATATGTTAAGAGAAGTTTTACAGATTTAGTTATTGTTTTTAGTTTTATAGTTGTGTTTTATCCCCCTTGTGTTGTTATCAGGGGTGCCCGGGGTTTGGGACATTTGGGAGGATGGGATTGTTACTATGGCAACGGCTGACCTCCAATTGAGATGTAAAGAAGTGATCTCCACCACTGGACAGAGAAGGAGCCAATGGACAGAACTTTGGGAGGGGCTAAAGGGTTAAAAGGCAAAAAACCTCCACTGTGTGGGTGAGCATGTGGTGGGAAAGATTATCTATTCAGTCTTCTCTTGTATTTTTGATAAGGTTTTAATAAACCTTTTAAATTTTTGGAAGTGAGCATCATTTCTCACCCTCCCTCATGTGGAGAAACCCTCAGAGAGACCTCGGAGTGATCACAGGATCATTTCTAGAGGTGCAAAACCCCCTCATTAAGCTCCTGCCTTGTGCTGTTGAGCACACAGAGAGGCACCAAGGCCACCTCCCAGGGCAGGCAAAGCCAGCTCTGTGCTGCATAAATCATGCATGGCCACATCATCTGCTGGGGAGCACAAAGGCAGGATGGCTGATTGCTGAGGGCTCGGTACCTGTGGGTGGAGGCTGCAGCACACACGTGGCTGTGCCTCTCTGTCTGAATGTTAGCTGTGTTTATCTCCTTCCCTACATCTGCACGAGGTGCTGGGACTTTCCATTAAATGGACACTGATGATTTCTGCCTTGTCACCCCAAAAAGGAACCACAAAAGGGCCCATGCAAGACCCCAGATGAGTAAGCCCCAAATGTCTTATTACACACAGGCTTTTCAGAGACTATTTCCCACTTGGACAGCAACTCAGGGAGCTAAAATTATACCCCTATCTACTGATATTTTGTGACATCTACTACCCAGGCACAGGGCTGCTGTGAGAAAACCAGAACTGGCATTTAAGGGACTCGTGAGGCATTTTAAATGAAGTTCAAAGAGGGGGTCTGTGTAAGGGCACAGGACAGACCCCATACAGTGTGTCCCTGACACAAATGCCCGTTGATTGGTGTACTGGCAATACCAGCAATGCAGAGTCCAGTTTGAAAGCTGTAAACCTATTTAAAAGCTGTGGTAAGTGGCAGCAAGGCCCAGTGTTCTCCCCTAAACACCATGCTCCATGTTTAAATATCATGGAAAAAAGTGTCTCAGGTTCAACAGCTTCCCCTTGTAGCAGAATTGGCTTTAATGCTTCTCCCTGGCATCATTCACACTCTGCTGACTCTGTTTTCCAGGCTGTGGGTAGTGCTTGTGCTGCACTAAAACAAATGCTCTGTAATGCACAAGGAGTTCTGTTCTCTCCTGGACGTGCATTCACCTGGAAAGTTCATTACAAAGGCAAGTGATGCAGCTGAGATAGCGCTTCCAGATTCAGACCTGAGAGCTCAAAACAATCAGGAGAGTGAAAGGAGCTGTGTTTAGACAAATAACTCAATCTGCTGTCAAATTCCCCAAAGTGCCTCACCCCAGCTCACCTCTAGCGTGCTTCAAGCCTGCATTTCTCCTGGAATTTCACAGCACACCCCAGGGTCCTCAAGGTGGCCAGCACTGAAGGCGCAGCCCAAAACATCCCCTGCTCATTCCTTGTTCACATGGAAGTCAGTCCCAGAAGCTGCATCAAACCACTTCATCCTCAGCCACCTCCCATCTAAGCTGATAAATGTCTGCTTCACTTTCAGCCCCGCTGTTCATTTTCAGATTGCTGCATTCTGGCTGTGCAGCTCCTCAGTTATTTTCTCCTCATGCACCTATTCAAATCACGAGCCAGGAATGCAAAGGTCATCCTCTTCCAAACCTATAGGCAGAGCTATACATCTCTGGTGTCCCTTTGCTGCTCAGTGTTCGTTCTCATTACCCTGGATATAAATCTCTGGGGAGTTACAGGGGAATTCAGGTGCTTGCTGTCCTCAGACATTTCCCAGAGTACCCAATAAAGGGATGGCTCATTTCTGATATCAATAGATTTCCTGTGAACTTTGAAAGCAGCATAAATAATGAACCTAAAGTTATCACCAAAAATCAGAATGGCAGAATGCATTTGATGTGCAGGTAGTTGAAAAGTTTTCAGAACTGACAGCTTGGAGTGGTTAAGGAAGCTGACAGACTCCAAGATGGGACTTTTTTCTTCTTTTTCTATGAAAATGACCTTGATTGACTGGGCTTGGACCTGGCACAGAGCTGGCACAGAGAGCCCAAATGCCCTATGAGCTCTGTGGTTCACAGGCAATTTTAACATGCTTTAAAATAGCAAACAAGCTCAAGAGCTGTTTGATATAAGCCATGACCCCTGAGAAATGAACTGCAGGCTTCCCCAGCGCCTGTGTGTGCCTGGAGCTGGACTCTCAGAAAATGGGCAACCATGAAGCTGGGGAGTTTAATCACCTTTGTGCTTTTGGAACATGTCAGGGGGCTGGAAAAACTGAGATGAGCCAACAGACAGCAACTCCCTGAGGGTTAACTGTGCTCAGCACCAGGAGGGGTGAGGAAGGTCCAAAGGTGTGACCCCACAGTGGTGCTCAGCAGGATCCTGCCTCGGTGTACATGAAGTGAGCACCCTGATAACATCTCCTGGAAGTTCAGGGCATTAACATAATGCTTGTTCAAGCTCTGGAAGTGTGGCACAAATCCTGCCAAGCCGCCTGTCTGCCTCCAAAATCTGATCTGCCATCTTGTCCATATTTACATCCTGCAAAGCACCAGCAAATATAAAGGAAGAAGGGGTTTTTCCTTTAAAAAACTTTAAAGCAAAGCTTTAAGGAATGAAACAGCTGTTGCAGGAGGCAGACAAAGCCCAGCCCTGTTGCTGGGGCATTACCCACAGCTGTCTGCACACACAGCCTTGGCTGACTCACCCCAGCTGACCAGAAGCCCCAGTGCCCAGCCTGTCCTTTGGCCATGGTGCCAGCCCAGCTCCCTCCTGCCATCCCACCCCTCCAGCAGCACGGCCTGGATTTACCATCCTCACCCCCCAGTTCCCTCTGAGGTTTGGGCAGCAGGACAGACTCGTTTGATGACCTGCCTTGGGGGCTGAGCAAATGAGATTCATTAGGATATGCAAAAAGCTGAGAGCAAAGCAGCCTATCTCTCTGTCTGAGCTCTGCTGATCTGATAAGAGTGAGTTGCTCCAACATGTCTGCAGAGGAAGATCTGAAGCTTTCTTCTTCCCATGCATTCCCAGATAGTCATTGCAACTAATAGACAAATAGGTCAGAATAAATAACAGCCCCCTCATTTCCCCCAGCACAGCCAGTCTGGATGGCTTAAGTCGAGTGTTAATAAGAAACAAGGCCACTGTGAGAAGATGTCCTGATGCACTGCAAAGAATATGGAGCATAATGGCATCTTTCAGACATACTTTTCACTAAAAGCTTGTCATTAGCCAGACAGAGGAGACAGCATCTGCATAGAGAAGCCGAGGAAAAGCAGCTTGAATGAAGTGATCCAAAAATGGAATCATCAAGTCACTGCGTTGTTGTATAAAATAATACAAAAGTGGATTTTGCTGAAGTTCAGCATTTTCACAGAGGCACAATAGGCAAAGTAAAATTACTACACGGAGAGGGAGGGATGTTGGAGGTACAAACCTATTCTCTTATGGGGATCAAACACAGCCCCGTGGTGTAACTGGGTGATGGGGTAGACCTGTGTCAGTGTGTGTTGATTATCCTGATGTGGTTTTTACATGGAATTTCTGGCTTGCCCCACAGAAACTGAGAGGCAAGGTCTGGGGAAAGAGGGACCCCGGAGCAGGCAGCAGGAAAAGCTCCTGGCTTTTTTTTTTTTCCCAGGAAAAGCTGGCAGTGCTTCACCTGGGCCCAGCGAGAGCAGAGCCACTGAAATATTGATTGTGGCTCCTTGGCTTTTTGACAACACATTTGGCCCCTTTGCTGGAGCGTTCAGCAGCGAGCAGAAGCTCCTAGCAAGCAGCTATTACTGAGAGCTCTGCTAAACCAGGGCAGGGGGAAGAACCAGAGGTGGAAAATCTAAATTTAGCAGGCGCAGTCGGGCTGTTCGCTCGGGCACGGCTCTGCTCCCACCCAGTGAAGGATTTTCGGTAGCAACCATCACCATGGTATCACAGAGCCGCTGCTGTGCAGCGATTTTGCCAGTCCCTGTGGGTTTACTGGAACACTCGTGACATTTTAGGTGCAGGGAAGGGGCAGGTGGGTGGGAGGGATGTTTCTTAAAGCACTAGCTCTGGGAATCAAGGGAAAGCAACTGCAGCACTTCATATTTTCTCTATAAGAAGCACGTAGTCCTCCTGGATGCAGAGCTCAGAAGACACAGAGCATCCTTGTCTGAGGGGACGGAGGAGGTTCTTGCACTGTCCCCCTAATTTTGAGGGGAATGAAGGGCTGAACCACAGCATTTGAGCTCCTGGAATTGGCTGTCGAGAGACAGTTTCACTTCCTGCCTCCTACTGTCGCAATGTCCGGGTTGCCAACAGCGAGAGCAAACATTTCTAATGTAATTTCCATGTTGATTTTTCAGCTGAGGCTCTTTTAACACCCTCTCCCCCTGGGCCTGTTCTGTTCCCTGTGTCTTTCCTGCTGCCCGTTCCCCGGCGATGACAAACCGCAAAGCATTTCCCAAGAGCGAGAAATCCTCACAGGAATCATCTGTTGCAAGTCCTGTCTGACAAAACCGTGTCAGAGCTTTGGGGACTTTCTCTCTATTTTTAATTGAGTGCATCTTTTCCCTGGCATTTCCCCTGCTGGCTCCTTCCATCCCTGCTAATACAGCAGATCTGGGATGGGAAGCAGTGCTCGTGCCAGGATGGGGAAGAGCTGTTGCTCCCACCTGATTCCCTGTGATGATTTTTATATAAAAGGTGCACACGGGGCTCCCTCTCTCCCTTTATTCCTCCCTCACAATCAGCACTCTTGATTTAGTCCCTTTCTTATCGTGGCCTTGCAGTATCACATCTTGGCTTGGTATTTAGTCTTCCAGAGGCTTGAAAGGGCAGCTTCTCCTTGAGTTTATCAGCTCAGATGGGGGACGCTGCTTGATGGTTTGCCAGGGAGCTTCTGTGCCATGCCTTTTATGTCTCGATCGAGTCAGGGCGTTCTGTTTAATTAAAGAGATGGGGATACAAAAGGCTCCTCTTGGATAAAATCTGGGGGGGGAGAGAATGTGCTACTGCCTCAGAGGGGAAGGGGGGATGGATTCCCAAAGCCAGCAGAGCCTGATGAGAGCTGAGGGCAGGGTAGCACGGGGTGGTTTAACAGAAGGGGAGGCAGCCGTTCTGCCAGCAGAAGCCCGTGAGCAGAGAGCCATGGAGCACAAAATTAACACACTGGCTCATCAGGAAATGTTAATGTGGGCAAGGTGGGGAATTGCTTCATATGGGCAAACAATCTGTGCAGGAGGGATAAGCGCCATCAAAACCTGGTACAAATCTGGGCACGTTTCTCCAGAACCTGCCCTCTACCCTCAGCTTCAGGTTCAAGGCAGGAAACGCAAAGCCCTGATGAAGGTGTTAAATCCTTATGGCACAAAAACAACAAAACGTTTGGTTGAAATAGAACAAAATTAAGGAATCCAACAGGGCTTCTCTATAAATGATTAAGGCACTGCTACACAGGTCCCAGGAGAGGAACTTTGCAGCTTGGAGTGAGTGGTTTGGACGAGCTGATTCTCTTCAGAACAGTCCCAAACACAAATATTAACTGCTAATGAACTCATGTCCTCTACAAATGCTAGCTCTGCTTCTGTCTGCCAACCTCTCCTGAAATTTAAATTGTTCTCCTCGACCTTCACCATTCCCCACTGGGAAATGGGTGTCCCCTAATGGAGACCTGGGACCAGCTCCACCCAGCCACCACCTCCCCTCTTTACCCATCACACAGGGCCTATTTCCCCTTTTGGAATGATGGCAGGGGAGCCAAGATCCACATAACCTGATGCTGAACTTAGTCCCCTTCCATTTACAGTGCGCCTGGGAGGAGCAGAAGGTCCAGTGTTATGGATGTCTGACAGAGAGACTCCAATTTCAACATCCCAGATGAGCAACTGCTTTATAGCCTGCTCAAAGCCTGTCTGGATAGGGCCACAGGCAAGGTAATGCTCACAGAACTTTTCAGGAAGAAGGCCAGAAGAACATTAAAAAGTAATTGAAAGGCCTGGGGGATCAGGGGAAGAGGAAGACAAGCTCAAAGAAACCAAGGAAAAAACCCGAGGCACAGCAGTGTGTGAGTGCACTTGTCTGAAAAGCCCTAAAAAAGAGTCATGGTGAAGAAAGCAAGGAAACTGCCTCTGAAAGGATCCTTTGAAATGGTAGCAGTGGCTGGGAAGCAGTAAATGGGAGGCACTGGGAAAAGGAGGGAGTTCAGCTGAAGGATGTGTCTCCAGATCCACCACAGCCTTGCCTCCCAGGTCAAAAACCACTTTAAGGAAAGGTGGAATGAATGTTACCAAAAATATTAAGAGCACACCATAGGCAGCACTTATTGTATGAAAGGAATGCTTCCTCTTCACCCAGAGAGACTTCAGAATTACACAGATGGTTCAAAAATATCTATAGTATTGGTAGTAATTTAGAAATCTCTCTGGAGGAAAACAAGGTTTTAGCCTTTTTTTTTTTTCTTTCTTTCAAATGGCAGCGAGCTGAATTTTAAGGTGGAGTGAGTTTATTTCTGTCGTGGCTGACGCAGAGAAAGCTCCATCACCCACAGATAATGGCAGATGGTGAGCCGTGCCCAAATCCATCAGGCACAGGCCTCAAGTGGAGGTTCAGAGCAGGACTGGGGATGGCATTTCTCAATCAAAGGGCAGCCAGGATACAAAAATCCACATGCTCCAAGCACCTCTGTGAGTGGCAGAGAAGCCTCTGAGCAGCCCAGAGGACAAAAGATGACACGGGGTAGGAAAATGTCCGCTCAGTGTCCGACTGAGGGCTGGTTTTATCCCAGTCCCTGCAAACCCACTGGTACATCATTAAGGTGGATGAACATGGCTCAACAGAGCTGATAATCCCGTGCCCACGGTGCTGTTGCAGAGGGTAAAACATTTTCTGGAGGTGGTGGAGGGGACTCTGAGGCACCATATGGTCTCCTGCAGCCCTTGCTCGGCGCCCGGGCTCGTGCTCTCATGTGACACCCCATTAGCGAGTCACACGGAGCAGAAAGCAATTTTATGGCCAGATCCTGCTCTTAGAAGCTATGATGACTAAACTAGCTAATCAAATCAGCATAAATTTGCAAACACCGTTTTAGCAGCTGCGGCCGTAAATATCATCAGCAGAACGCGAATAATCGCGAGCGCACACGAGGAGTTGAGTAATGGGCTCCCAATGGGCGTCGGAGCCATCAGCCGCTGCCTGGCAACTCGGGGAGGGGGCGAGGGGGCCACGCTGCTGAGCCTGGAACAGCAGATGCAGCTATCACGACAAAGCAGCGAGAGCACACACGCCAGAAAAGGGAAAAAAAGCAAAAAATTAAAAAAAAAAAATCATTTACGGAGACAAACGAGCGTGGTGCGTGCCCCCGTTCCCGCCCCACGTGTGCGTGCTCCATGTGGAGGGATGTGTTTCAGCCTTCCCAAAGTGACTCATTTGGCATTTTCCAGGGACCTGCAAGAACCTCCCCGCACACACGTTCCCGTTTTGTCAACAAGCCATAAAAATAATCAGCCGAGGTGAAATTCGCTGCGAACACAGTCACCGGGGCTAAATTTGTTTTTAATTTGTGCCAGCTCCCGCTAATGGGAGCTGGGCTGCGCAGAGCTCCCGGCACGAACAAAGGGGAGAGGGGAAAAGCTACTGGGATGAGCAGCCTCCACCTCCCCTCTGGTGAGGAGCAGCAGCTCGTGGTCCCCGAGCAGATGGAGCGGGGCTGGAATGGGCACGGCCAGAGCGGAAGGATTGTCCCATGTCCCTGTGCCAAGGGCCCCCGGGAGCAGGCGGCTGGAGGCACGGCCAGCTTGGCCACCAGCACAGGGAAGAGGCTTTTGGGGCTCAGAGAGTTGAATGGAGCTCCCTGCACCTGCCAGCAGGAATCTGGCTCAGCCAAATAGATATATTTGCAAAAAAAAAAGAAACACCCAAAAAAAAAAAATTGCAGGGGAAAAAAGACCAGCAGTGATGTCTTTTTGGTAGGCTGGTAAAAGCACTTGGCTGGTGTGGAACATATCCTGTCCTGATAAGGATATCCCACTGGCTCTGAGGAAAACCCAGAGGGCAGGACAAACATTGTGCTGCATAAAGGTAAAGCAAGTTCACTGGAATCATCAAAATCTCGTGGAGAAAAGGCCCAGATGCGGGGATGTTTACACAGCAGTCACTACAGCTCACACCGATAAAGCAATTTCTAGCTGAGCTCTAAAGCCAATCTGCAGCAGTGCAGAAACCAAAGTGAACAAGGAATGAGAGCATTTCCAAGTTTCCAAGGAGCTGGCAGCCCAGCCTGGGTTTCATCTTGCCGTAACCAGGAATGTTGCTTGGAGATTAAAACATGGAGATACCCCAGGCTGCTGCTTTAAAGGTTCCTTACACCCAAATCATGGTTTGCTGTATTTTATTGGTCATGGTGATTATCAGGATTATTATTATATTTCGCTTCCAAAAGACTGTGCTGTGCCCAGCAGAGGGGCAGTGTTTCTCAGCTCATAAATCAGATTTGAAGACACAGAATTCCCTGAGTAACTGGCAAATGTGGTGGACCAACACAAATGAACGTGATAGATTCACTGTGCTTAGAAAATGGAGCTAAAAGGGGAAAGAAAAAAAGCTCTTCCCTGGCAAGAAGCAAAAGGGCAAGTGACAGAGCACCTTGACACATCAAAGGAACACATCAAAGGCAGGGGTGGTGCCACGTGCTGGTTCCTGTGCTCATGGCAGCCTCAGCTGATGCCAGGAAAGCACCGTGTGCACAGAGCATCCCAGTAAATGTGTGGAAACACCCGGAATAAGAACGGGAAAAGACCAGAAACTAGCTCAGGGGCTCGAGCTGCCTCCCATACCAGCACTCAGGTGTGTCCCTCAGCAGCTTTCCCCAGAGAAGATCTGTGGTTTGCGTTTCTTTGTTCACTTGTGCAGCATTTTCAGTAACCTCTGTCCTCCTACAGGGGAGTTTTCCAGCAGTGTCTCTCCAGCAAAGCTGTTGGTTACCCACTGACCTGAAACACTCCAAAGCTTTGTGCTCCTGGCACCAGCTGGGAATGAGATGGAGAGAGAAGAGCTGCATGTCTGGGTGCAGAAAAGGACTCTGGGCAGTCAGAACTAGGCTCAAGCAGCACAACCAGCAGTGATATTTCTCCAGAACACAGATATATTTTGGAACAAAGGGATGCACTCACCATATTGAGCTCAATCCCAAAATACACACCAAGGTCTCAGTCCAAGGCAGCACAGCCACCACGAGCCAGATCCATCATGAATAACCAATTTCTCCTTAAAAAACCACACCCCAATAACCAAAGCCAAGGTGGAGAATTACTGTCAGAACCAGTACAAACTCTGGAACATGGTTTAAAGCCTTTTTTCAGGGTCCAGAAAATCCCAGCTTGCTCTTCCCTTGCTTCACTGCAGCATCAGCCTCTTGTCTGCACTGTGGCTGGGGCCAGGGCCAGGAGGTGCCAGCTACTACAAAAGATTGCTCTCCTGCTATTCCTGGTTTGATCCAAAACAAAACACGCTGGAAATTTTGGAAGAACATCTGTTCCCATCAAGCATCCAGCCCAAGCCTCCCAGACCAACGAGCTCTGGGTAATTCAGTGGAAAAGCGAGGGAACATCTCAATTCGGAGATGCAGAATTTTTGGCAGCGTTTGCTGCTCTTTGCTGTGTACACAGAAAGCCTCTCCTTTGTGCACACAAGCAGCTCGGTTCAGGGCCTTTCAGGGAGAGGAAAAAAAAGCTGCCTTTCCCATCCACATTAAGAGACATAAACATGAAGGATACGTTCACTAATTTTGAGAATGCTCACACTGATTAATTGATTAATGGGCTTCTTTGGGGGGGCGGGGGGGGGGGGGGGGGGGGGGGGAAGTAGGATTGTTACTTCTTTCAGTTCAAAAGAGCATCCAGAACATCTCCCAGCCCAAGAGCTGCCACAAGGCCTCACGTGACAGGATCCTGCCCAGACTGCAGCCTCGGGTTCAGGAGATAACAAACCCTTTCTGTGGCTGCCCGTGCCTTCAGGCAGGGCATGACTTGGAGCAAGCCCACCCACAGCAAGCAGCAGGTCTGTGAGGAGCAGCCCGGCCACGGGGCCATGTGATACCTCCCGCTTCCATGGGGTTTGGAAAGCCAAGCATCCTCGAGCTGCTGTCGTCTCCAGCCAGACCAAATCCCTCTGTTTGAACTCTCCCCTGCCCCAAGACTGCTGTCCAGCTGAAGTGTGCAGGGACAGCTTTTCCTGGGACTCCAGAAGTCCCAGACTGCATGAGGTCTGCATATTGCCCCACTGCTGCAGAGACATGGTGCATAAAGCAGTAATTTGTGGTCTTAGCTTAGAGCTGAAATAGATACGACAAACAAAGCAAGAGAAAATCTACTGCAGTTCCCATTCTGGTGTGAAAGCACTGAAAAATATAGAGGGAATCTCGGCTGTAGCTACAGCTCCAGGATGGCTGCAGTTCTGCTGTACAGCCAGAATCACAGCCAGGCCCATGCAGGCAGATGGGACGAGAAGAGTAAAGCTGCCTCCATCTACCCTACCCCTGGAGCTGTGTCTGATGAGCAGTTCACAACCAGCGCCCAAAGATAAACCTAAATTAAGTG
The DNA here is from genome assembly GCF_017590135.1 of Pyrgilauda ruficollis. Lineage (NCBI taxonomy): Eukaryota > Metazoa > Chordata > Aves > Passeriformes > Passeridae > Pyrgilauda > Pyrgilauda ruficollis. The sequence goes on from NW_024531821.1 coordinate 1,307,416, forward strand.
ACAGTTTACCTCAAAATGCCATAAACCCTCACAGTTTAGGAAGGGGTTCCCCGACCTTCTCCTTCATCCCCACGAGGGGCTGAAGGCTGGAGCTGGGTCACACTGGGACCAAGAGAAGGGGTTGGTGGGTCAGAACCCCCCATTTTCCACACCAAACCTCCTGTGAGGCCCAGCTGGTGGAGCAGGGGGGTCTCCTCTGCTCTCTGCCCATTGCTGTGACCAGGGAGCACACGATGAGGAGGATTAATCCTAAATGAATCCTGAATAAAAAAAAAAGAGGGGTTCCTGCAACATCCCATTTAGAGAGAGGTGCACACAGCTAAGTCATCTGCTTCACACTCCATATTTTTTTCCCAGCAGCAGGAAAAAGGATTTCCTGTCACCTCCTAAATCATCAGAGCTTCTTGCCTGACTGTTTCAAGCACAGCTTTATTATCCCTTACATCAACTTCTGTGGGCACGGTCCTTTTCTTGTAAGAGAATACCAGAGTTTGAAGTTCCACGTGTTGGGGGTTTTTTGTTGGTTTTTGTTTTCTTCATCCACTCTGGTTTTGTTTCATTTTTTTCCTGGTAGGGGAACCAGTGACATTTCAAAGCAGCACATTTGCTGTATGGTCACTCAGAAAAAATTGAGGTCCTGTCTCTGCACTTTTCCTCAGAAAACGCCTCCCAAGCTTGCGGCGCCACAAAAAAGAAAATCTGATTTCACAGCAGCACAAAGACACAAATTACTCCAAAGCAAGGCCGTGCAAAATAAAACCTACCATTAAATCCAAGAGGCTGAAATCAGGAGATCCCATCTCTGATTATCCCCGCTCCCCAACAGACGCTTTGCCCAGGCTGGAGCTGCCGGGTCACGTCCATTATTTTCTCACACAAACCATTAACCCAAGCAGGATCACCCATGGGGCATCCTGAGCACAAATGCAAAAGGCTTTGACATGGCACGGTTTTAATGCTCACACACAGCAATATCTGCTCACAACAGGGGTAAGTGCCCAGGTATTGCTCTGGGCTGGAAAAGCATCTCAGAGCAGAGGCACAGAGGTTTTGGTGGTTCCTGTTCACCCCTGCCTGTGCTTGGCACTCTGAGGCTGAAGGCAGCCCACACTCCCATCTCACAGCCTCCCAAATTTCAGGCCTGGGAGGGTTTCACCACCACTGCAGCTGTGGGAGGGTGGATGCAGAGAGGTCAGGGAGTGGGACAGTCGTGCTTTGCTCAGGTTGGAAACAAAAGGAGTAAAACCAAGTTGGAGCACAAGCTGGTCTCCACCCAAAGCAAAGCCATATGCAGCCCGGCTCAGGAATGAGAACTATGCAGCCAGAGGTTTCCTCTAGTTATTGTTTTGGGTTTGGGCTGCAGTGGGCAGGGAGGGGAGGAACAAAAACACAGAGGGTGAGGGAAAGGAGCCGAAACCCAGCAGAGCCACGAGAGCCTCAGCCTGACCTCGAGGCCTGGTTTCGGGGTAGGGCTGGAGGCAGGGATGCTCTGAGCAGTGATTCCCTCAGCCCCACTGCTCCTGCTGGCCCTGAGCTCAGCTGCACCTGCCAGCAGCTTGTGACACACCCAGGCTGTGTGACACCCCTGGTTGTGTGACACTTGTGGCTGTGTGACACTTGTGGCCATGTGACACTCCTGTGTGCCACCCACATCTGTGTGACACTTGTGGCCATGTGACACTCCTGTGTGCCACCCACATCTGTGTGACACTTGTGGCTGTGTGACACTCCTGTGTGTGTGACATTCCTGTCTGTGACACCTGTGACTGTGTGACGTCCCTATCTGTGTGATACCCATGCTTATGTGACACTCCTGGTTGTGTGACACCCCTGTCTGTGTGACACCTGTGGCTGTGTGACCTCCCCATCTGTGTGACACCTGTGACTGTGTCACCTCCCCATCTGTGTGACATCTCTGTCAGTGTGACACTCCTGTCTGTGTGACCCCCCCGTCTGTGTGACACCTACATGTGACATCAGTTCGATTTGCACTGACACCCATCAATTTGGCACATTCACTACACAGCAGAGCAGACATGGCAATATCTAAACAGGAACTGTATTAAAAGGATCAAACTCCAGTAGAATTCTTTTCCCCACAAAGATATGCTCAGGAAGACCCCAGATTTTCAGCTTTCCATTTCGATACAAAAGATGCAACCCAAAGCACGTGGTGTGCTGGGTGAGAGGTGCTATAATTTCTCTTTCTCTCTTGTCCAGATTCAGCCAAACATTGTTTCAGCCCCATTTACAGACATTCTGTAAATCCCTGACTCCTTTCCAGACCTGCTGGGAATGCTGGGCTGTGGAGATTCATGGACATTGACCTCTTAACTAATAAGCTTCGTGCAATCTGTGCCTAAAATCAGAGGTAAGGGATTGCAGTGTTACTGCCCAGCATGTCCTTCCAATATTCCCTGAGCACCAGCAAGCACAGCAGTGTTTCACCAGCTCCCTGTGCTCCTCACCCCAGCTCCTGGCTTTTTTTGGTGCAGACAGGAGGGTTTCAAGGAGCTGTGGTTTTGTAAGTAAGCTGATTTTAGCTCAAACTGCCAAGGAAATGGGTATTTTCACTTTCTCCCTGCTCCTGTCCCTACCTTTTGTCCTTCTGTTGGCATGAGCATCAGCCAAGGCAGGGAACTGATCCAGCTGGAAACTGTCTGCTTGTCTTTTTCCCTTTCTGCTGGGTTAGTTTTCAGAAGGATCAGATTCCTAATCTGGCAGATCGCTCGAGAGCTGATTTTGGCACCAAAGAGAACACATGACCCAACAGCAGGGACTGAGATCAGCTGAAACCAAGCCTAAACCCACGCCCACGGAGAACTCCCGTGGCCCACCCTGTGCCCACCCAGGCAAAGATCCTCTGCCTGCTCAGGAGGCTCTTTCCACACTCCTGTTCAGCTTCCAGAGGGGAACAGGCATTTTTGGGTAATGCTGAGCTGGGACTTCCCCTCCCTACCTGCTCCACCTGCACGGCCCTTGCCACTGCTCTGCTTCCTTTAAGAAAAAGCCCAGGGCTCCACTCCAGCTTTGCAGAATATCTTCCTTTAGGCAGCGCCATGCCACTAGGCAGGGATTTCTGTGCCCATGGACACTTGTGTATTCACCACAGTCATGTGTAAGTTGTGCTTGTGCATGCCCTGGGCAGATGCATGCAAGCACAGAGCTAAAATATCCCCAAAATATTCTGGTTCCCACAGGTTGGGAATGGGCTGTGCTGCTGTGAGCTATTACTACCAAGCACAGGGTGCACCTTGCCTGGATTTCAGTGCTGCTTTCAGCAACACATTCACCCTGTCTGTCTGTCTGTCTCTCCCTCACACACACAAACCAAACATCCCTTCTCTCCTCACTCAGCCCTCCCTTCCACTCCAAATAACACCTCTGCTCTTCCTCCCACACACAGCTATAAATTCAGTGTGGCTGTTTCTTGGGAAGAGGGGGCAAAGATTCTGATCCAAACTGCCCCCAAATGCCAGCAATCCCACAGCAATCTCCTGATCCTCCAGCCTCATTTCCAGCAAAGCTGGGCCTGGACATATTTACTGGAGATCTCTCAGGTTCCTTATGGAGGCACAGAACCAAGAGCAGGCAGACCCCTGAGCTGCTCCCAGAAATCTGGACACCTGGCCTGGTGATGGGGAATTAATAAGAACATCTCTCCCAGGAAGGCTGGAATCAGGAGCCATGAGCAGAGGGGTCAGCAGTCCCCTGGCCCCAAGGTGACTCGCTGAAATGAAGATCTGGGCTGGATGTTGGGGGAAATGCTAATGGCTGGGAGCAGCTCATGTCAAGCTGAATAAATCCCCTGCTCTCAGTTCTGAAACACAATGGCACATGAATGACTAAGCAATTTTGATAACAATTCAATAGACAAATGTCAGCTTGCTTTGATTAAACATTACTTGTGGAGCTGTTTCAGGGCAGCTAAAGACACATCAGCCTGTCTGTCTCACCCCAGCCCTCCCAGCCAGGGCAGAGAGACATTTATTTCACAACAACTACAACTGATTTTTTTTTTTCCAATGCAATTGGAACTCCTGTAACATCTGAACTAAGTCTAGATTTATGCAAGTAGAGCTGGGAAAATAAAAAAAGCAAAATAGCCTCTCTCTGTTTTAAGACCCGAGTTGCACTTCTCCCTTTCTCCATCAGTTATCCCTTAGCACAGTAATAACATGGTCCAGTTTGGAGACACAGGTGGAACAGATCCATGTCATTTCCACATATATTCTTGAGTATTTGCAGTACAGAAATAAAACTCCTCTAGCATGGGGTTAGTCCAGAAAAACAGTTCAGTTTATGAATGTGGCTGAAACATGCACCAATGCTTCCACTTGCTGCAGCTCTAACCCATTTTTAGTTGTTTCTATCTGTGCTGTAGGTCAGCCCTTTACAAAACAACAACCCCTGCTTTCATTTTTGCAGAGCACATTTCGGTGAGCAGCTTTTGCCCTTGTGGAGCTTGTACCTTGCCAAGCCCCCAAAGCCAGGTCTGGGTGCTGAGGGGAAGAACCTCAGCCTCACAGCCAGGCTGCTCCCCTTGTCTCCAGTCAGTTGTGAAATGAGCTGCTCAGCACTGCATCCGTAATGGGCACTGCAGTGCAGATGGCAAAAGCACAGTCACAACTCTGCTGTGCCTCTGCCAAGAGCCCTGGGTGATGCAGCAGAGCAGCTCGGAGAAGTGAGGAGGGGAGGAGAGGCTGCTCCTCCTGAGGCATTTTCACCTTCCTGTCCATACAAGAGGATCTTTGGTGCAGCAACAGCACAGAACGATGGCCAGAAGGTCCTGAGTGAAATCCTCTGCACTGCAGGCTGTGGGATTGAGGATCCCACCCCATGGGGTTGAGGATTCCACCCCGTGGGGTTGAGGATCTCAGCCCATGGAATTGAGGATCCCAGCCTGTGGGCTTGAGAATTCCACCCTGTGGGGTTGAGGATCCCACGCTGTGGGATTGAGGATCCCAGCCTATGGGATTGAGGATTCCATGCTGTGGGGTTGAGGATTCTACGCTGTGGGACTGAGGATTCCACGCTGTGGGATTGAGGATCCCACCCCGTGGGGTTGAGAATTCCACCCTGTGGGGTTGAGGATCCCACGCTGTGGGATTGAGGATCCCAGCCTGTGGGGTTGAGGATCCCAGCCTGGGATCAGTGCTAGGCCGTGTTTCAGTGATGCTCATTGCCTTGGAACTGGGAGAACACAAGAATCTCCCAGCCCTCTGCTGCACAGATCTCTTGGTCACTAAGAAGGAAAATAGACCCTTGCAAATGTCCTCAGTCACCACCAGTCCCAGGGGACTCATTACTGCCCTTGACCTCACTCTAGGACAGTGAGTGATAATGTTATTTCTCCAATTTCACTCTCAACTGAGTCCCTTGGCTGCTTTCCTTTCTCCTGGGCTGGGAACGAGCCTGTGGAAGCAATCTGCCCTTGTACAGGGTAAATCTGTGAACCTGAGCTGTTCCTTGAGTTGTGACAATTGGCAGATGCTGCACTCTGCAGGCAGAGGCCTCAGAGGAGACATCCACACCAAGAACATACAAAATTCACAGGGACAACGACCACATGTTTGTATATGGGTGTGGGCACACACAGAGCAAATAACTAAAAGTCAGGAGAGTCCTGCTTGCCCCTGGCTGCAAAAGGGAATTCTCAGCTGATCTTTGCAGCTCCCATTCGAGAGCACAAAACCACTTGCAAAATCACCAGGCTGGCCCTTGCAGCTTTGCTGTTCTCAGTATTCTCTGAGAGTTGCCTCTGATTTGCTTTATTAGAGAAACCCACTCAAAGGGATTTGTGTGCATGCTCAGCTTGATTTGTGAACTCCAACAGGAGGGGCAGCCAGTAAAATTAATGAGGTTCTGGGCAAATGATTGCCCATGCAGACCCACAGACATAAAGCATTAACTGACTGTCTAATTAACAAAGGCCACGTGGCCGATTAAGCATGCAAGCGCTGCTGCTGCTGCACACACATTGACACACATTAATGTCTCAGCAAGGATACATTTGCAAGTGTCTGCTTGGCACGGTGATGGAGCACGCAGCCTGCTTCCATAAACACTTGTCAGGATGCAGGATATACGTCCACGAAATAATCTGCTGCCCATTTTCTGTAACGAGCACGAATTCCTTCTGGGAAGCAGCACAGCAGGTCCCCAGGCCCATGCAGGCACTGCCTAAAAGCCACATTCTAGAAGGGGGCAAACCAAGGACAAAGTGGCCTTGGGAGAAAAGTTGGAACTGCTTTTCAGTGGTTTTGTCATACAAGTGAAGGGTGATTTCATGTTACAGTGGCTGTGCTGGGTGATAAGGGGTCAGGGGCACATGGTCCTGTTCCTCACCCTGCTGTGTCCTTATCACACAACACCCTCCAGGTCCTCATCTCCTCCCTGATTAAAGCTCAGGGTTTATTTGTGGGGTTTTGTTTTTTTTTTAATTAATCACCATATTTTTTTTTTTTATGAAAAAGAGAAAAACAGTGTAAAATATCCAACAGAGGGGACAAAAACAGCAATACGTAGGAGGGGGTTACAGTACAGGATACCTGTTCTCCATCAGCTCACATAACTCATTTAGTGCTGCCAGATCACATCATTCTGGGACATGGATATGAGCTGGGGAGACCAGAAAGGCAAAATTCTGGAAAGCTCCTGGCAATTTCTGGTGCCAGAGGAGAAATTTTTGGCACCAGTTGCTGTCGTGGAGCAGCGTGAGACCAGCAGTCAACCCACAAAGGGAATTCCTGGGAATGCCATGGAGGCCAGGAGGGCAGGGGAGCTGTGGAGGATCCTGCTCTGTGATGGGATTGAACTTCTCCTCACCTCAGAATGCCCAAACCCTGCCCTGTCCCCTCTCTGCTCCCTGCAGCAGGAATTGCACACAGAGCCCTGAGCCCTGGCACTTGCTGAGGGCTGGAGCTCAGGCTGTCCCTCAAGCCCGGGCTCAGCCCCACTGGCCCGAAATTCTCAGAAATTCTCATTTCTGCAGGGATGCAGGGAGGCCAAGGGGGCTGTTAGAATAACTGGTTATGCCTGTGATGTGTTTCCTTGCTGCTGGAAGGTTTCCAAAGGCATTTCAGGTGCTGATGAGACCTTCCAGCACATCCATTTACAGCCTGCAGTTTCCCTTCCTTCCTGCATTATTTACCACACAATCCCAAGCTGCTTAAAAGACTGTTTCAAGCTATTTTCTGAATCATCCTTCCCTCCCTTCGCTGCTTCATGTAATAATCTCTCCAAAATCTATTTTGGGAGTGGCATTTTGCAGCAGAGGCTTGTTTTGTTTGCTTTTTTTTCCCCAGCTGTTCTGTTGCAGATGCAGAAAGTTGGTTCGTTATTGGGAAGTTGCTGGCAAGGACAGGGCTTACAGATCCTGAGGCTTTGCCTCGCACCACTGTCCTCTCTGGGACGGGGATGTGGAGGCTCAGAATGACAAGAGCAAGGCTATGCCCATTAATTTGCTCCTGCAGAGCTGTTCCTGGTGATCAGAGCTGCAGGCAAGGGCTCTTTGCAGAGCTGTGAGGATGGCAGCTCATATTGATTTCTCAGAGCAAGGTCCCAGATAAAGGTTTGGATTCCTGAATTATTCTGGTATTGCGCAGAGCATCTCAGCAGCCTGGTGAAAAGGAGGGTGGACATTGCCAGGAGCTGGGTTACAGAACAAAAATAACACAAGAGGGGGTGTATTTTGAGCTGGATGAACTGGAAAAACTGGAAACTTTTTTTTCACAAACAACCAGAAATCTTGAAAAATACCTCAGACCTTATCCCGGAACCAAAGACACATTTTGCATCAGAGAGGCTTAATTTGCTCCCTCAACTCTGTTTCTCAGCCACCCAACATTCATATTAGATTAATATTTGCAATTAAGCTTCCCTGCTCTTACCCTGAGAGCATCTGAGCGGGAAGTGACTGCACTTCCACACCACAGGTTCAAAGCCAAAGTGCTGCCCTTGCTTCAGCAGTTTTTGGCCAAGTTCAGTGCAGTCCTCAGCTTTGAAGCATAATTGGCCAACTTCAGCAGTGACTCTGGTCTCTAAAGGCCAAAAGGAGAGAGGGAGGTGGGAGGAGAGCTGAGAATTGCACATTTCAGATGTGGGATGCAGCTATTTTCTTTTTTGGAGGCCTATTTCTGGAAAACTGGACAGCTAAAACAAGAAGGCAAATCTAAAATGAAAGATCACACTAGAAAGCACACACACGCAGACACCATGGCAGGCAAGAGCTGGGGGACCTGTGTAATCACAGCTATAATGATTCTATAATTTCACATCCAAACATAATTAGTCGAGGTACGTTCTTTGACAGCTAGAGATTTGCAAAATTAGGGTCAAGCAGGTTCATCTTTTTAATTGTTCTCATTTCCCCCCTCTGTGTTGTTTCTTGTCGCTTCAGAGGCTCCACCCTGGGCTATGGGGATTTTTGAAGGAATTTTGAGTGAGTTAGAGATGGGACTTCTGAGTTTTTTAGATGATGTGGTTTATTTTTCTTATCTTCTACCTAGGCAGGAAGGGTGAGTTGGGCTCACGTCTTCACTGCATAGCTCAGAAGGTCGGGATGAGGAGGTGTTTGCTTTGCAGGATGATGGTCACTTGGCCTGTGGCACTCAGCCACGCAGCCCAGGGTGAGCTCTCCACACTGTGGGGTTTCTTTGGCACCTCTCCCCAGCAGCTTTCTCGGCTGCAGCTCTGGTGGGGAAGGAGGGAGTTTGGAAAGGAGGGAAATCCTCCCAGTCTGCAATGCCCAGGCTCTGCACAGTGACACTGGAGCTCCTCAGGGCTCTCTGCCCAGATGGGAATCAGACATTTTAGGTGCAAGTAAAGAGAAAATATCTTATTGTTCTCAATCATCCTCTTGCCATAACACCATTTATCTCCACTGGTCCCACTTCAGGTGCAACCAGACTGGGGTGGCTGCACTGAAGTGTACTGAGCAAAGCCTGGGGAAAGAATCTCTGAGATATTCTCTTCTCCATGTGTGCTAAAAAGCCAGAAAATATTTCCTTGGTAAGGGCCAAACCTTTATCACTTGTCTCTGTGTCAGTGTAGAGTATCTGTGCTGAAGTTAATCATATTAATTTCTAGAACTGTCAGCTCACTATTTGAAAACTTTCTAATTATCCAGAATAAACAGCTCTGGTGATTTCCAGTGGCATGGATGAAATCAGAACCTGGCTTAATTTTAGTGCAGAGAGCAAAGGAGGATCAAAAACAGCTTGGCACTTCTCCGCCTTCATGGAGAAGCTCTGTGAGGTTGACTGTTACTAGGTTTGGGGACATTTTGGAGGGATATTGCTTCAAGTGACAGCTTTCCACTTTTACACACACTCAGTATTCCCAAACCAGAACTGAATGAATACAGAGGTTCCTGTTTGTTCATTTTAAACTCTGCATTAAGCAGCATTCCCCAATATCTGCAACTGCACCAATTATTGATAAAATCAGCTCTCAGACTCCAAGCTTCTGTCTCAGCCTGATGACCTGATGCAGAGATCACTAAGGAGACAGACCTAGAAATCTTCATCCTGAGAGACAAATTCTCTGCATTTTAACAATGGGAAATATAAATACTGCAGGGAGTACTGGAAAAAAAACAGCACCTTGTTACTCCAGAAAGGCAAAATACTTTAAAATGCAAATTGCCTTTATGTACTTTTGAACTGGAATATATCCTCACCTTCAAATCCACCCTCCCTCCCTCCTCCCCGAGCTTCAGCAGGGATTAATAGTCCTGTATGCCAAGAGAGTTCAAACACTATTTTTAATCACATCTTACAACCGCACTGTCCCAAATGCTTTGCATGACAAAGCAACCGAGGGAGCGAAATGAGAGAGAACCGCGACGCGCAGAGAAATTCGTGCCTCGGATCTCAGGAAAGGGGGATCTCAAAAGGCAGAGAGGAAATGGGACTGGAGCAGAGCCTGACAAGGTGGAGAGAGAGAAGGGAATGTTTGGTGGGATGGGTTAAGCTGCAGGAGCTCAGGCTGGGGCAGAGGGAGGGCACTCAAGGACACTGTAGAGCTCGCTCCGGGCTGGCGCTGAACTTTCTGTTCCCACTGCCTGTTTTGGAGAGCGTCCTGGGGATGCCTCCCCTTGGGAATTTGCCTGCTGGAGGAGGTCACAGAGCTGCCCACTGCAGGGTGACAGTGGCACATAGGCATGCTGTGACACCACAGCTTTATATAGCACTGCCAGGTCCTGCTGGGGCAGAGCGCTGCGGTTTGTAGGGTTTACAGCTCCAGGGACCCTCAGTGGCTCTCTGGAGAACCCACTGAACACATCTGAAATGTTTCCAGGTCTGTTCCATGTGTTACTCAATTCTGCTCCACTCTGCTAACTGCCTTTGGATCTGGGAAAAGCTCAGCCAAAAAAGAAGCCTCATATGCTTCGCCCAAATCTGTTCAGGGATCCCAGAGGTCATTACAAAACATGAACACACTCCCTTTCAAGGCAGCATGTACAGTCAGTGTGTCAGACCTGGGAAACTTCCCCTCCTCCTGCATTAAGGTGCTGTGGACAGGCTGGAGCAGGGAGGAGGTGGAAGCACAAGTTTGGGTGACCCTGTGGTGCTGCAGACTTCCCCAGGCACTGAACCAGGGCTGCAGTCTGGGACAGACTTGGAAATGTGCACTGAGGGTCCACGAGCCCAGCCACATGTGAGTAATAGAAATACAAATGGTTTCCCTCCCACCAAACCCAGCTAATCAGATTTAGAACATTTGAACCCTGACAGTCCCTCACACCAAGCCTCTGGCAGGGCAGTCAGGGCCCATCTGTGTTTGTCACCTTTGCCACGGCAGCACAGGGAAAGCTCCTGGTTTGCAGCCTCAGTAATCCCCTCCAAGAGCTCTGCCTTTCTCCCCGTGCTTCCAAATTCCATGGGAACCTTTGAGGGTTGGATTCAGGCTCTGCACTTCCTGCAGCTCTTTTCTGTGTGCTGGGGCCTGTCCTCCATGCAGGAGGGGGTTTTGCTGTGCTCATTTTCCAGAAAGGAGCTGAAAGCAATCAGCCTGTTCCTTGGAAAAGGGCAGGGGGTGTCTCTGCAGTCAGCCAGCAGTGACCCGAGCTCAGGAGGATGGACAGGAGGACAATGACACTTCTGTTCTTATCACCTGACCAGAAACAAACTGGCATTAACCTCACCCCTACGTGGGACAGACACAAATGCCAGGACACAGAAGTGGTGAGGGCTGTTTATAGTGGAAATGTCAGAGCATCTCAGCCCTGCTGGAGACACAAAGGGCTGCTGCTCCCATCCCAGCACAAACCCAACCCTGCAGAGGGGTTCTGACCCTTCTCCCCCTGCACCATGCATGGTCCATCAGCCAACCCTGCTCCTCAGCCTCTTTAAACTCTCCTAAATTGATAAATCTGCCTCTAAATAAAGGCCACTGAGAAGGTTTCAGGCTGAGGGAGAAGGATTTTGAGAGCCCTGTGCTCAGAGAAGCAACCTGTGCTGGATCCTAACTAGAACATTTCCTGGGCACCCTGACAGTAATTATTATATAAGAAACACTTTCATGTGAGATTAAGTTCCTGCATCCTTTGTACTCCACAGACAAAGTACAAGGCAGGCAGGGAAACAGAGGAGCTTTAGAACTGTCTCATGTTCACACACATGACTGCTGTTGCTGCTCAGCTCTCAACGTGCACTAAACCTGAAGTCAGAATTCCCCTCACACCCAATTCTTCCATGAACTCCTCAATGCAAGGAATGCAGGACTGGGCACCATCACTCAGGGCCAGTGTCCTTCCCCTGCTCTCTGCTTGCTGGGGACCCCTGGAAAGGCCCAGACTGAAACCTGGAGCTGTACTGCAGCAGATCCTGTTGCTGATGAAAACAGGCTGCACACACTGCTTTGTTTTTGTAGGGTTGCTAGGGAGCACTGTTACTATTATTGATTTTTGTAAGGCCTCTGAACCACTTATCAAAACAAGTTATTCCACACACACCACAAGGAATGAAGCCTGGTTCCCTGCAGCTCTGTGCCCTCCATCCCTGAACTTTAATTCCCAGTGCAATGGCCTCTCCCTGTCCCAAAGCCAGGATCTCCCTCCCACATCTCCCTTGTGCTTGGCAGAGCAAGAGGGAGCAGAAGCAAGAGCTGGGTCACCACTCCAAACTTGTTTATTGGCTGGCTGGGAGCTACAAACAGTGGCTGATTTCTAAATTTGGCCTATTTCACTCTCACTGGGGGATTAATACTGGATTTGCTCTGCTATCCACTCACCAGTTTGCACAAAATCTGTAAGAACTCATTCTCTCTGTGATTTGATGAATTTAGCTGAAAATTGGCCAAAAGCTTTTTCTGGGAGGACAAGGAGGCAGTGGATGGGCAGGAGGTCAAGCTGCACAGTGTGGAAATCAGGCTGGAAGCACAGACAGTAAGGAACTACCTCAATTTTGCAACTAAATGCACAGGCAAAAACCCAGAACGCCTCAGTAAGTCCCAGATACTATTCAGTATCACATTTGTACTGCCTCTGATAATGGTTCTTCTGACACAGACTATTTACTGAACACACCTTGGGTCTCCAAGTGTGGCTGTCAGAACTCTGATGTGATGAATATTCACACAACAGGATGGAGCAATTTTCATGACATAGATACCATTAAAATACCAGGGTCCAGAGTGCAAAAGCAAGTGGGAAAGGCCTGAGAACCCCAAGCCTTGGAGCTGGCCGTTTGCTAATGGCAGCTTTGTACCTTTTCTACCAGACAGCAGAGATAAGTAGCCTTCAATTTCAGAGTTCTTCTGTTAAAGGACCTTTTTTGGGAAAATTTCTCATGGTTGCTAACAAACACTGAGCTGCACCAGCCTTAGCAACACAGGGAGAGTGTAGGTGTGAGGCACCTGTGAGCACACAGCAACTGTGTCTCGGTGTGTGTGTCTGTGTGTCCTGACAAGGATTTCTGCACGGGGTCTGCTCTCTGGGCAGTGTGTGAGTCAATGTGGAAGGCAGCACTGCAGGAGAAGCAGGGCTGTGTGAACACACATCACATCTCACACGCTGCAGAGGTGGGCAGGGACCTCTGGACATCATTTGTTCAGGCAAGGCCACCCAGAGCCAGGTGTCCAAAACCATGTCCAGGCAGCTGCTCAGTATCTCCAAGGATGCAGAGTCTTCAAACTCTTTGTGCAGCTTGTTCCAATGCTTTGCAATGTTCAGACAGATCCTGTTGTGGTTTATTGGGAGTTCATTCCTTCTGTTCCTGCCACTGGGCACCACAGCAAAGAGCCTGGCTCTGTCCTCATCACAGCCTCCCTTCAGTTATTGGCACAAAGCAGAATGGAACAGGATCATTCTGGTTGGAAAAGCCCTGCTGACCCATGAGTCCCAGCTGTGCCCCATCCCCACCTTGTCCCCAGCCCAGAGCCCCGAGTGCCACCTCCAGCCCTTCCTGGACACTCCAGGGATGGGGATCCAAACCTCCCTGGGCAGTTCCAGTGCCTGAGCACCCTTTCCATGGGGGAATTCCTGCTGTGTCCACCCTGAGCCTTCCCTGGCCCAGCCTGAGGCCGTTCCCTCTTGTCATGGTAGCCCCCATGGCTGTCCCCTCCTGGCAGGAGTTGTGCAGAGCCACAGGGTCCCCCCTGAGCCTCTTTTCCTCCATCCTGAGCCCCTTTCCCAGCTCCCTCAATGATGAGATCCCCTCTGAGCCTCCTTTTTCCACACAGAAAAATCTGAACTCTCAGCTTCTCCTCACAGGAGAGATGCTCCAGTCCTTCAGTCATCTGGTGATCCCTCACTGCACTCCCTCCAGTAGCTCCACATCTCCCTGGTCCTGAACACAACACCCCAGACATGCTTAGGAGCACAACCCAGAGTTCCTAAGAACAGTCAAGGGTGACAGCTCCACCAGCAGAGATAGGAATTGGGTTTTCTGAATACATTTTTCCTAAATCTGGAGACTCCCTTCTCCTTGCCTTCCTGCTCTGATATGACTCTGGGATGAACAACCTCAGGTGAGCAGGAAATTGGTGACAAGGAAAAGGAACCAGAGCCTGGAAATGCTCTGACCCTGCAGGGCAGGGCTGTGCACCATTCCAGGTTCTCCAGGCAGGAGTGAGGCAAGCAAGGACACAGCAACAGCTCCCAGATCAGAATCTCAAAGAGGTCTTCAAACATTACTGCTCATCAACAATGAGAAGAGTTTCATCTCGTGTGAACAGCTCGCTCCCCAGAGTCCCACCACGTTCAGCAGGGCTCTGTTTATACTGAGGAAGGTTTTTATTGACTCTTCTCTCAAATAATTGATAAGCTCCTCCTGCTGCCCCACTTTGATCAGCCTCTACCCCAGTTGTGCCCAAGGTCTGGTCTAGTTCCAGCCCATTTCATTATCTCCAGCACCAGGAGCAGGTGGTGTTTACAGGACTTGGATTTCTGCACAGAGAACACAAATCTGGAGGCCACACTGGGAAACAAAACTCATTCAGCACAAACACAGCTGGATTTCTTTATACATCCCTTAGCTGTATTCCTATCACATTTATTTTTCCTTTTGCTTTCCCTTTCTTGTTGTCTTCCCCTCTGAAGGATGGGGTCAGCATCCATTGAAATCAGGGAGGAAACTTCCACAACTTTGGAACCTTCCAAGCCTTCTGCCCTCTTCTCCCTGGGCAGAGAAACCACCTCAGTGAGTGTCCATGTATGGGGAGGTCATTAAATCAGAGAACAAAATAAATGCCATGAGAGATTCTAGGCCCATCTCCCTGACCAAGTTCAGACTTTTTTTCCCGTGGCTAAAAAAGTGAGGATTGTGTTATGCCAGGATGGATTCAGGGAGCTGTGGAGAGTGAGAAGATCCTCCCTGAGCCCCTTTTCTCCAGGCTGAGCCCCTTTCCCAGGTCCCTCAGCTGCTCCTCATAGCCCTGACTCCTGATTCAGAGTTCATTCTTAATTTCAGTGGTTGAAGATCCCCCTTTCACAGACACTCATAGTTTGTGAATCCCTCCTGTTAAGGCTCCAGCTGTGGCAGACCTCAGAGAAGAAGAGAGCAAGAGAAAAGGGACCAGATGCCAAGAGAGAAGGAACAATTTTTGTAGTGTTTCAGGTGTCTAGCCTTGAGAAAAAATTTCATTAATTGTAGAAGGCCACACAATGTATGTTTGAAATTAAAGGGTTTTAGCAATGATGCAGCAGAGAGCCCACCACACCCCATCCAGACCCAAACCCTGCACTTAAACCCAGTTCTGCTTCCCAGTTGCTGCCAGGATCTGCCAAGCTTTCCATTCAGCCATGCCCAGCTTGAAACTGGGCTCTGTGCTGAGCACTGGGGGAAGCTGCAATGGAACAAAATGGACTACAAGGTTGTCGGACTTATTTTTCACTCCTTACATTAACTAATTAGCTTTCTTCCTCATTAAAGTCCCTTCAAGCATATCAATTACCCAGCTCTGATGGCAGGGACACTCCAATAGCCCTCAGTGCAATCAGATGAGCTGGAATTCAGCAGAGCAGACCAACAGGGCGCAGGGTTGGGTTACCCGTGTGTCAGCAAAAGGGCATTATTCTCCTGACCTCCCTCTTGCAACAGGAGCTGAATGGTGGCCTGGAGAGGGCAGAGGAAATGCCAGCAAAACAGCACAATAAGCATCTCCCAAGGAGCTGCAAGGGGAAACCAGGGCTGGGACAAAAGGCCAGAGAAATATCCAAGTGTTGGTCTAAAATTGGGACAGCCTAAAACTTGGCCTCGGTCTTCTTTTGTTTTTGTCTGATGGGAGTGGCTTTGCAATTCATGTCTTGGTTGGAACAATTCCACCTCTCCCCTGTAGGAAAATGGTGAAGAGGAGGGCTGTGCCCTGCTCTCAGAGCTCGTGGCCCAGCTCTCACCCACACCAGCCATGTTCATCCCTGCAGTTCAGCACAGCAGGAAAATTCCATATCTGTTTGTTTTTCCAGACCACTTTGTCACAGCAACATCTCACAGAATCCCAGAATAATGAGATTGGAAGAGACCTCTAAGATCATCAGTCCAACCTAAGCCCTAACACCTCAGCTAGACTATAGCACCAAGTGCCATGTCCAGCCTTTTTTAAACACATCCAGAGATGCTGATTCCACCACCTCCCTGGGAAGAGCATTCCAGTGCTTTATCATTCTTTTGGTGAAAATTTTTTTCCTAATATCCAACCTATACCTTCCCTGATGTGGCTGAGACTGTGTCCTCTTGTTCTGTCAGTGCTCCTGGTGGAAGAGACCGACCCCACCTGTGCACAACGTCCCTTCAGGAAGCTGCAGAGAGCAATAAGGTCACCTCTGAGCCTCCTCTTCTCCAGCCAAACAACCCCAGCTCCTCCAAACGTTCCTCATGTTCCAAGCCCCTCATTGCTGCTCCTTGGCACTGCCCTGCACCTGAGCTGCCTGCTCCCCATCTGCCAGAGGCTGTCACAGCCCCCAAATGCCAAGGGTTCCACGGGCACCAACAAAACCCAGGAGCAGCAGTGACACCCAATCTGCCCAGCCCAAAGCCCACGTTCAGCTGGGGCACGAGGCTGCACTGCTCGCTGCAGCTGAACACTTCAAAGCACCCAGACAATAAGAATGCATTAAACTTTTATCTCCAGTGCTCCAGCTACAATAAGCAATCAAAGAAATTGCCACTCTCCCAGGGCTCCCGATTGCCTAAAGGAAACCAACTTTTGTCTGGGCGTGGGGATGTGTGTGTGTGAGGAAAGATGGATAAAAGGAGCTCAAATACCAGCTGCAGTGTTTGGCTACTTTGCATTAGGCAAATGATGAGCACTGAGCACAGCACAAAGCTCAGGCAAAGGCAGCTTTATGCACTCACACGCAGGGAAGAAGAAATAAGACATTTTTCACTCCAAAGATTTCATGATCAAGCCCAGGTTTTGGGCTGTTTTGGGTTTTTTTTCCCCTTAAATGTGAGGTTTATAGGAGACAATTAGCAGCCAAAATTCCTCCCAGAGCCACACTGTGAAAAAACCCCTTTGCACAAGGATGTTTTTCCCATTATCCAGATTTTGGGGGCCTGGATGTCACTACAGGCAGGTGCAGCTCACCTTTCCATGAGTGGCAGCAATAGCAGGATTATCAAATCACGTTATAATTTCTAAAACTGCAACAAACTGCTTGAAAAGCTCTCATAAGAATTACACTTGTTCCTTTTCACTTTGCTCCCTGGCCATTTAATGATGTGGAAATTTTATTTCTCATGAAATATCCACAAACTGGCCACTTTCCTCATGAAATATGCATGAATTATAGAATTCCTTATGCTCCTGAGAAAATAAACCACTTTAATCTGAGAAAATTCTTCATTTTATAATGTCAGAATGCTTTCTTTTTCTTTTTTGACTCAGAAGCAAGGTGGTTTCAGAAAAGGTGGTGCTTGCCATGAACCAGCCTTTTCATGTGAAGGGGAAAACTGTTAAAAAATAATGATAGATTAAAAAAAAAAAAAAAAAAAAACACCAAAAAAAACCCACAAGGCCCCCCCCATGAGTTGATATAGATAATTTCAAAACAATTCTTTGCTTTTCAAACATTGTCTTCTTGTTTGTTTTCCCACAATCCTTTAATGGGCAAAAATCCCTGGTAAGAAATCACAGTATTGAAAAAACTTTGTTTTCAATCCACTTTGTTTCTTGGTTTCCCATTTCTCTGTGGATGTTTTCCCTGTCCTGCAGATAAAACCATGTGAGTAGGAACGAGGTATTTGCTCCAGGAACTATAACACAGATTTTCTCCATTTAATTTTAATACAGATCTAGGAAAAAACTAAAATTCCCCCATGTGAACGAGTGTCTCACTTACAACAGCTCCTCTCAGCAAAGGATCTGCATGAGCTTTACCAAGGAGAAGTGTTATGATTTACAGTCTGTTAAAAATACACTTTACAGCATATTAAAAATAACCTTTTTGAGAAGTCCTTGATGTTCAAAGCATGGCTGGATGGAGCTCTGAGCAGCCTGGGACAGTGGGAGGTGTCCCTGCCATGGCAGGGGGTGGCACTGGATGAGCTTTAAGGTCCCTTCCAACCCAAACCATCCCATGTGAAATAACTTTTATGCCTTTAGAGCCTTAAACATTTCCAGCTCTGCTGGTATCTGCCCCAGTTTGGGATTTCTGCAGCAGCTTGGGCTGTTTCACACACCTTGCCTTCTCATTCTTTCATGGTTTTCCACTTCCATAAAGACATCAAACTAACGTCCTCTCACCCCACCCCCAAAATATCAAGGGGATGTTTTAAAATCAGAGGCAGAGGAACATTTCCCTGTGCAAATGGAGCAACTATGTGAAAAAGGAAAGTGTCTCCTTCTCAGGGTGGGAAGGGGTGAGGAGAGAAGGACAAACAAGCCTCAGGAAGGGGATTTCAGGAAGAAATGTACTTTTTTTTTCCCCTGAGAATAAGCAGCATCTTCCTGAGAGCCATCATTTTGATTCACTGTTTCACGTGTAAATAATTTACCAGGCTAAAAGGTCAAGAGTTGCAGGTCCTCAGAGAAGGGGAGAAAAGTGCAAGCTGTAAATAAGGGACGAGTAACTTATGTGGAGCATAAAACACGTTGTAGGCACCACGTAGATCCACAAATGCACAAACAGGGAAACCCCAGCTCCACATCCACCACAGAGAGGCAGAAATAACCTCTACCCCACGCTGCATCCCCTTGAACTTCACTTGAGAGCAGGAAGCACACTGAATACAATCTTTTGGGATAGAAATTACACTTTTAAATTAGCTCCACGACGCCCAGATGCGCTGCTGATGGATGCATGAAACAGAGGGGCGAAAAGAAATTAATTTCCAGCCTCCTTGTTTTCATCTTTTCATCCTCTGATGTCAGGGTAATTGCTCCTGGATGTGACAGTGCAGTCCTTGCCTCTGTGCAGAAGGTGAGGGAGCAGCTGCTTCCCTTCCTGACACCAGTGGATTTCCAGTCAGCTGTCAGGCACCATTAAATCCCTGAATGCTTCCAGCGTGTCAAGCTTTCCTCACGCTCACAAACTCCAAACGTGGGGCTGCACTCCCCAGTTTGAGGCAGAAAAGATCAAATCTGCGCAGATTCAAAGCTCCATCAAATGCCAGGGGAGGAATGCTGGGGAGACAAGCAGTGCAAACGAGCAAAGGGCACTAAGGGGCAGGGGGTGTTATCCTGACACGGATATTGGGGTGGAAAGATGAGGAATAAGCAGCACTTTGTCCCCCACACACTGCTCCTCACAGTGGTTTGTACAGCAGTGCTGCCCTCAATAGTGAGATCTGTGCTATGGAAAATTTCTCAGGCGCAGGCAAGAAAAGTAAATAGTGGGCTTGGAGAAAGAGGATTTCATCCAGCAGTTTGCACAGATAGCCCAGGTTTTTTTGGGTTTGCTCCCATCTCTGACACTGCATTCCAGAGCAATCACAAGCTGTTCATTTCCCCAGCAAAAAGCCTGTATTTCCCTGCCCAGAGGGACAGTTATTGATTCCATCAGCTCAACTGGCATTTTTCATAAACATTTATAAAACATGCGAAAACTTCAAATGCCAGGCAACTCTTCCAAGGGATTATATTACACAGATACACTGCAAGGCTTCATTTGATGATCTAGTTTGGAAACTTACCCCTTCTGCATATATGGCAATACTGTTTATATTATTTTTGCCACATGATTTCAGCCTTTCATAATAATGGAAACAATGATATAAGAATGAACAACTGACATTTCTGTTTGAGGACACAGCATGCATCTCCTCTGAAAGGCTCTGCAGCAGCTTTACAAATACATTTTCCTTTGGTATTTGCAGATACTTTGAGCTCCAAATTGTTTCAGCTACATGACAGAACCGACCAAAAAAAAAAAACAAAAACAGAGAATAAAACACTATCCTGTGGAGGTGGGCATGTTGAAGACAAATTCTGTTTACTTACATCTCTGTTCTAATGCCAGCCACTTCAAATATAATGCATATGCATGCACACACTCACATATATATATATATATATATGTATATATTTACATATCAAATAAACCAAAGTATAAATTTCAATGCAGTGTTTCAGAAATAGAGTGATTCAGAGAGCATGTGGTGTATACAGCATATGCTCCGTGGATAATATGTTGCCCAGCACAAACGGCAAGCATGCAGGGAATAGACATTTTCTTCCAGGGCTCTGGAGCCTCCGAAAGGTTGGCAGGCTGGGTGCATGGTGAACATTCTTTGGGAGAGAATTATGGGCTGGGGAACATTCCTGCAGTTTCCCAACTCTTTCAATAATTTGCCACCTGCACAGCCAAGCTGTTCGTTGTGTAAATCTCCAGGATCTCAAAACTCTGGCGCTGACCCCGATGCACACAGAGCCCCAGGGAACACGGGGGGTGTTTAACTCCTCCAAAGGCTGGGGCAAAGATCAAACACGACTTTGGGGTGGCTGGCACCAAAAGGACCAAACCCAATACACATTTCCTCTGTTTCAGCAGCTCCTGCTCTCTCCTTAGCAGCACAGGGCATAGGACCAGGGTTGTGATCCTGAGCCCAGCTCCAAACAGGCTCCCCAGGAGATGGGCACAGCCCCAAGGCTGCCAGAGCTCCAGGAGAGGTTGGATAATGCTCTCAGGGTGGGATTGTTGGGGTGTCTGGGCAGGGCCAGGAGTTCCACTGGCTGATCCCTATGGGTCCCTTCCAACTCAGGGTATTCTGTGTGAATATTCCACCTGAGCTTCTGCAAAACAACACAACCCTACAAAAACCAGGCAAATGTGGCCCAAAGCCAGCAGGCCCAGTTGGAATGCTGCTGAAGGACAGGAGCAAATTTAGCTGCACTGCCACCCTGCTGGATTCACCTTGGTTTGGATCAACTCGTTCCAAACCTCACATTTTTCCAGGTCCCAGGGCAGGATCTGGGTTGCAAACACACCTGGGAAAAAGCTCCCCTGCCAAGGACAGCAAAGCAGATTTGGGACTGTGCTGCTGGAGGTGCCAGCAAAGGGAGGAAGGGAAGGAGCTTCCACAGCTCCTGCCTGGGAGCAGCTGGGTTTTGCCTCTGCAAGGCTGCCCATGGTAATTCCATCTGCATTCCAGCACTGGCAGTGCCTGGCCACAGCCACCTATCCCAGGTTTTTCACCACCTATCCCAGGTTCCTCACCACCTATCCCGGGTTTCTCATCTTAATCATTGGCAGGGCCAAAGCTGGGAGAAATTACATTCAGTAAATGGCTTCTCATTTTGTGGCAGAGGTTTGCAGGGCAAGGAAGAGCAAACTGCCAACCATGTCTCCTCTGAACAATTTGTCTTTCAACAGGGATGGGGAAAGCCTTGAGGGAGGAACAAACCTTCTCCTCTCCCCAGCCACAGCCATCATCCCATGAGTGATGCAAATCCCAGCATCTCTGAGGCTGGAAAAGCCTTCCCAGCTGTGCTCCATTCCCACCTTGTCCCCAGCCCAGAGCACTGAGTGCCACCTCCCTGGACACTTCCAGAGATGGGCACTCCAAATCTCCCCATGCCAATGCCTGACCATCATTTCCAGGAAGAAATCCTCATGATGATGAACCCAACCTTGACTGGGTCTCAAGAAGACAGCTCAGGGTTGATGAGATGCTCTGGAATGTTGGCTTTTCCTGCCTCTCCAGCAGCTGCCCTGCTCCTGAGCATCAGAGATGGGCAGGATCATGCCAGGCCTGGTGCCAGACCAAACACAGAGGTGGAAATCTGGTCCCCACTGCTGAGGAAGGAACAAACTCCTTCTCCACAGAGGATTAACACAGAACATGCCCTGCAGCAGGAATTGATTTACACAAACCCCATGAAAACGAGAAGCTGAGGGAACAAGGACTCAAATGAGAGTGAGCACAGGAAGGACTCCACTGCTGCATATTCCACATGGGAATTCACACCCTGCCAGCTCCACACCCCTTCCAGGACCTTCTGGCTCATGCAGCATCACAATGTGAGTTTTCAGTGAGAGCTTTAAGGAGCAGAAACGAGCCAACAGATTTCATTGACACCACTTTTTGGGAACAACTTGGTTTTGTCAATTGCAACAACTGTGAACTCTTTGCAGGCAGCTGTAGCAGAGATGGCTTTTCCCCTGTGATATCAGAATTTCCATGGAAAGAGGTGCTGCTTTACAGCTCCTGTGATTGTGGTGACAGGAGGGGGGTGAAGAAGGGGGACTGAGAATGGAGGAAATGTGCAATGCAGTGATGACAAACACTGACAAAGAAAGGACTGACCTCTGGCTCTGATCATCTGTGACAGAAAGTGTGACTGGAATTCAGGTTTTTCACAAATTGAAATTACAATTAATACCCACATCTCCCTGATCAGCCACACAAATGGGGTTCAAGGGGACTGTAACACAGGAAAATAAGATTAAAAATCATTGATTGCCCTCTTGATCCAAGTAACTTTCTACACCAATTTTTTTTCTATTTATTTCACCTGAAATAATCTTTCTCCCTAAGCTTTACAAGTTTGCTTCCTCTCAGCATAAACATTCATCCTGCCATGAGAACTGCATCTCAAACACAACAGCAAACAGGTAAAAGTTCTCCCTTCCTGAGTCTTCTACTGACCTGAACTGTGGCAACTTCCTGAAGCTTTCCTTGAGGCCACAGATATAGGGAGAGTTCACAGATCTCATAAATTTTGTACTCGGGATATGATTCAAGAAGGCGTTCACAGTTCTGCTCCCTGGGGGCCAGGCTGCTTTATCTAAGGCATCACAGTTTAATGCTCTCGCTGTGTGCTGTGATGTTGGGCAAAAACACAGATAAAACAGATTAAACGCTCTGTTTTTCTCTCCCCCCGCCCCGCTCCAGATCTCAAAACTATTAAACACTGCTTGACCTCGACCCCACAGCTTGTAAGAGAACCCGTGAACCCTCATTATCTCATCACTACCTGCTTTGCCCCCTCTGTTCTGCCTTGGAACATCAATTGTGCCACCGTGAGAAAGAGGTCACTGCACCCAGCCACAGGAAAAGGCACAGACCTCACACGGGGACTTGGAGCAGCGCTCTGCTCCTGCAGCAGGACCAGCACCGGGGGCAAGGCAGCTCCAGAGCAGCCGGGAGCATCCCCGGGGTGTTCCAGAGCATCCGGGAGCATCCCCGGGATGTTCCAGAGCAGCCGGGAGCATCCCTGGGCAGCTCCAGGGCAGCCGGGAGCATCCCCGGGATGTTCCAGAGCAGCCGGGAGCATCCCGGGTACCGGAGGATTTTCCTCTCCTGCATCACGGATGCTCACAGTCTCTTCCAGTAATTTGTTAATTGGGAGGAATCTTTGCTCGGGGCAGTCCCCAGTAAACCCTGGGCTGGATTCTGTGCTGCTGTAGGTTTTTGCCTGTGAGGTCGCTGCCTCTCAGCTCTTCCGCGGGAAGGAGCCAGCCCAGCACAGCAGGAAAATCCCGCTAAATAAATAAATAAATAAATATGTAAATACCCGCCCCCTCCATCGCTCCCTGGCTGCTGCGAGGGTCCCAAGAGAGGAGCCACCCCTCTGCCTTCGCTGCTGGCTGCATAGCGAGGCTAAAATCCATTAATTACGTCCCTTCCAGGGGTGACACGGAGAAGCGATGGGATGGGGACCGGAGCGGGGACCGGGTGCCACCTGCCGGGATGGCCGCGCTGCTTCCCCCGCTCCGAACGGGCACCGCGGCTCTGCTCCTGTCCCTGTCCCCGAGCAGCGACCGCCCCTGGCACAGGGACAGGACACAGGAAGGGCTGGAGCTGGGCCAGGGGAGGGTCAGGGTGGATTTTGGGAAAGGTTCTTCCCCAGAGGGTGCTGGACACTGCCCAGGCTCCCCAGGGATGGGCACAGCTCGAGGCTGCCAGAGCTCCAGGAGGGTTTGGACAGCGCTCCAGGGATGCCAGGGTGGGATTTTGGGTCTGTGCAGGGCCAGGAGCTGGCTGGATGATCCTGTGGGTCCCCTCCAACTTGGGATATTCTGTGACTCCCCTGCCCACAGAAGAAAACGTGGCCATATATGCTCTATAAACTGCCCAGAGAGGATGTGCAGGGTCCTGGCAGATCTGTTTTACCAAACATGCTCCTGTTCTGGCTCTAAGCAGTCTCTGGGTTGTCCTGTCACTGTTGTCACACATGTGACACACCAGCACGAGGGTCAAAAACCATGGAGTGACACCCACACGTCCCCGTGGGTCGCAGGGCACCGCCACAGCCCCACCAGAGCGGTGCGAGTGTCACCCGGTGGGGACAGAGGGCTGCTGTCAGTGTCAGACAGGAACCATTCCAGGGACACTCCTGAGTGCCAGGATGAGCCCTGGGGCTTCCACAGCCACCCCAGAGAGCCAGCAGTGACAGTGACCAGGCACGGGGACGGATTCTGCTGGGGCAGGAGCTCCTGTGTGTCCCCAAAGCGCGGCTGTCACAGGAGGTGTCAGGGGCTGTACACGCTGCCACTGTCACTCTTCTCTCCTCAAAGCTTCTCCATGAGGGCGGGCAGGCTCTGGCACAGCTGTGGCTGCCCCTGGATCCCTGGCAGTGCCCAATTCCAGGCTGGACAGGGCTGGGAGCACCTGGGACAGTGGGAGGTGTCCCTGCCATGGCAGGGGTGGCACTGGATGGGCTTTAAGGTCCCTCACCTATTCTGGGATTCTGTAATTACATTCCTGCACTGCTTGTCCTCCTGAATTAGGATGGGAATATCCGATTGGGATGGCAATATCCTAATTATTGCGTACAACATCACTCCCAAGGGAGCAAACCCAGCGTGTGGGGTTTGTGCCCGGCAGCTCCCGGGTGTCAGCGATGGTCTCAGCACACACAGCCCCTGCTGGGGGCAGCCGGGTCTCAGGATCCCGATAGAAATACAGCACGATCCCACACAATTTCATATCTTTTCTTCGCAATTTACATTATCTCTGCGCTCACTACGGCACAGAAAAACACGCGAGTCACAACCTCGCTGTTATCATGGCAGGGGGATCCCTGAGCATCCAGCTGCACACCTGGGGCACCCGGGCCGTGCTGAGGAACACCCGGGCCTTCTGCCCGGCTGATCGCGTTCCGGGGGGACACGGGGAGCCCTGTGACCGCCCTGGCCGGGTGATCCCGCACCGCCGCCGGTGGATGCAGGGAGGGTCCCCACAGTCCCAGGAACTACAACTCCCAAGATGCATCGCGACAGCAACGCGCCCGCCTTACCGCCGCTTCACTTGGCCGCGCCGCGCTTCACGCTGGGATTTGTAGTTCTAAAGCGCTACTCAGCGCGTAGCATCTCCGTTGAGGAGAACTCGCCTCCCCGTGATGCAGCGCGACGCGGTGACACCATCGGCGCGCGCCGGCGCGGAGCCGCGGGCGATGTCGGAGAGCGGCGGCGGGGCCGCGGCGGGCGCGGGCGGCGGCGCGGGGGCCGCGGGGCCCGGGCCCACCGACCCCGGCTCGCTGCCGCCCGGGGACCCGCAGCTCATCGCCATCATCGTGGAGCAGCTCAAGAGCCGCGGCCTCTTCGACGGCTTCCGCCGCGACTGCCTGGCCGACGTGGACACCAAGGTACCGGGGCCGGGCAGCGAGCCCGGGCCCTCCCCGCTGCGTTCGGGGCATCCCTGCGGCCACATCCACACCTCGGGCAGAGAACGGGCCGGGAACAGGCTCAGCCTTTCCTCTCTCAGCCCAGCTTACCTGGGAAAACACCTTCCCACAGGAACAGTGCTGCTCCCAAGCTGTATTTCAAAAATTCCGTATTCTCAAACGTCCCTGTAGCCCCGAACCCTCAAACCGAGCCTTTAACTGTTGTGTCTTGAGTAGATGATCTCAGACTGTTTGACGTGAATTTTTTCTCAGCCACAGCAAACTCCTCATCATTTGTTTCCAGTATTGAATTGGGCTGTCGGTGTCAAGTTGGATTGTTCTCAGTGACTGTCAAAATTCAGCGTTTTTTGGTGACTTTTGCTTTCCCAAAGCTTCTGTGCTTCCAGCAGGAGCCCTGTCCTGGGATCTGCCGTCCTCACCCAGGGCCAGCACCCAGGAAAGACACACCAAACTCTGAAATATCCCTGTTTCCCTCTTGTCCTTCCCTTGCATCCAGGATGTGGATGGTCCTGAGCATTTATATGGATTTGTTAATTAAGTTCCTGTTCAGTGGAATTACATCTCCTCTGATAAAACTCAAATAATTATAATTATATCTTTAAAATTACAATTTTATATTTTTATTCTTATCTTCTCTGCTAGTGCCACAGAAGCAAATAATTCAAGTTCTTGTTCAGTGACAGCATTGCCCAGCCAGTTTCCTAGGAATTCTGGGGTGGAGGCTTTCCAGACAACAAGAGCTCTGCTTAAACAACCTCTGTCTGCACAGTTTGCATTTCACTACAATTTCAGCCCCAATCTACCCAGCTGTTTGAATTATTACAACACTGAGCGTTCTGTGCAACTTCCAGTTGTGTTCTCAGGGAAAACAGGATTATCTTTGTTCAGAGAGGGAAGCACAGACAGCAGGGCAGTCTGTGTTTGACAATAGCTGCACTGTGCAGGGCTCTGGCAGGGGGCTGTTTGGAGCTATTTGAGCTGTTGGACTGGGTTTATTTTTCTTTTTTTTTAGCCAGCCTATCAGAACCTGAGGCAGAAAGTTGACAACTTTGTCTCGACCCACCTGGACAAGCAGGAATGGAACCCAGCCATGAACAAGAACCAGCTACGGAACGGGCTGAGGCAGAGTGTGATCCAGTGAGTGAGCAGCAGCCTGCACAGCAAATGTCATTTTATAAGCCATAAACCACCTAAGGCAAGGCAGAACTGGCAGAATTCAGTTTTTCACACCACTTTCTGTTGTCCTCCCTGAGTTTCATTGTGAGAGTCAGTGCAGGCTGAACTCTCCCCAGAATGCACATTATTGCTCTGCCCAAAATGGCTGGGTTGGAGTGGTGAAATATTTATATTTGCTGTCCAAATTATTGCTGCAAAATGCTGTGCCTGCTGTACTGAGCTGGATGACCTTGACCTTAACTTTGAGGAAAAAGAGCCTTTAAAGATTCTTTAAAGAAAGAGTCCTGAGGATGCCAAAGGTTTGTGTGTGACTCCAGCCCCTGTCACAGCAATCTCTGCACCAGTTCCTGTCCAGATGTTTCAGACACTGCACTGGGGACTACCAGGATGGGCAGAGGGATGGAGCAGCTCTGCTGAGAGAGCTGGGATTGGACAGGAGGAGCTTTGGGGTGACCTCAGTGTGGGCTCAGAGTGCCTGAAGGAGCCAGCAAGATGGAGAGAGAATTTTGCAAGGGCTGGACTCAGAGTGCCTGAATGAGCCAGCAAGATGGAGAGAGAATTTTGCAAGGGCCTGGAGGGACAGGCCAAGGGGGAATGGCTTCAACTGAGAGAGCAGGGTTACATGGGATAGTGGGAATAAATCCTTCCCTGTGAGGGTGTGAGACCCTGGCACAGGGTGCCCAGAGCAGCTGTGGCTGCCCCTGGATCCCTGGCAGTGCCCAAGGCCAGGCTGGACAGGGCTGGGAGCACCTGGGACAGTGGGAGGTGTCCCTGCCATGGCAGGGGGTGAAGTGGGATGAGCTTTAAGGTCCCTTCCAACCCAAACCATTCTGTGACTGACAGTTCATGCTGCTTCCCAGAGCTGCTGAGTTTTAATCAGGGAGAGGAGGACGAGGCATGACACAAAATGTTGCAGTGTAAAGAACAGCCCCAGGGGAGTCTGAACAGTCCCTGTCACTCCTGGAGGGCAGGGCTGAGCCCTGGGGATGTCCAGCTGTGTGTCCTGCCCACCCAGGCTGCTGTTACCTGCAGGTGGCATGAGGTGCCCTGTCTCTGCATCCTTCACAGCCTCATTATCCCGAGGCTCCTCTCCCAGTGCCATGAGCATCTCCATTTCCTGTCCCTGCTCCCTTGCAGACATGACTTAACCCTCCCAGACAGGCTGTGCCCCACCATCCAGGGGCCTGCCACAGCCCCTGCAGTCAGTCCAGTTCCTGCTGCTCAGCCCAGAGCCTGTGCTGTGTGCTCACTGCCTTGTTTTTATAATTCATGCCCTTTTTTAATTCATTCCCATCTGTCTAGACTGTTACAAGGAGCAAGTGACAGTCCTGTTCTGAGGGGGCAGGGCTCTTCTCCCTCCACTCAGCCAAAAAAAAGCCTTTGCTCTCACCTGCCCTCCTCCTCAGAATAGCTTATTTCTCTTCTTGTGCCAAAATGTGTTTGTTTGCTTTCATGTTGACCTGGTTTCCACAGGAGCTCTGTTAAAAGTGGCTCTTGGCCAAGGTGTCATTTAAGTACCTGGGAGACCAGATGTGAGTTGTTAATTCTGTAGGGAGCAGGGAGAGAAATAGGTGAGTGAAACAAGTCCCTGTTAAGGATCTCCTGAGTAGGCTGCAGTTCTCACCATGTTAATGCTAATTGCAGTTGACAGGAGGGCTCTGGAGAGTTTCTGGAGGAGATTGGGGAGAAGTTTTTCAGAGGAGCTGAATGACTTCTTTGTCTTTGTTCAAGGTCAGGAATGCTGGAAGCTGGAGTGGACAGAATTATTTCTCAGGTGGTGGATCCAAAACTAAACCACATCTTCAGGCCTCAGATAGAGAGGGCGATTCATGAATTTTTGGCTGCACAAAAGAAAGAGGAAAATGTGCCAGCTCCTCCTCCAGAGCCTGAGAATAAAGATCCTCCTGCTCCATCTCAGGATGCCTCCTAAAGGTCTGGTATCTCTGCACTTAGTGCTGACATTCCTTGTGCCTCATCTCTGTATTTGTGCAGTGCAAGATAGAGGAGGGCTTGGCAGGGGGGACACTTTGATCAGCAGCCTGTTGTCATTGTCACACAGCCCTCTGCCACTCCAGTGGCTGCTAAAAATAACTGGGACTAAGACATAGGGATGATGTAAATCAGCTATCAAGGAACATTGTGCACTCTGCCAGAGCTGGGTTTGGATCAGCCCAAAAGGTCTTTTATTAAAAAAAAAAGAAAAAGCATATCCAGCAGCATTAACATGGAAGTGGCTGGATTGCCTTCAGTACTGTGTCAAATGGATAAAAAAATACATATCATGTACTGAAACACAGTGGGAATAGAGTGGTGACAAGTTACTGTGGCTTAGCATTGAAAGTTTTGGGAATCTCTGCTTCAGAACAACCTGGAGTGTTGAATTGTCACTGACTGAAATAGTCCTGCTGGAGTAAGGGCAACATCTCTGGGAGTGAAGAACTGTTCACTCAAAAAACTGATTTAAATAGAGCAACCTGGATCTTCCAGCTGCAAGGACTGAGGGTGCCTTTGTGGCAGACAAGTTCATTCTGACTTTTGTGATTAAAATAACTCCAGGGGCCCTCAGGGGGCCATAACTGCTCATCAGTCTTAGCACAAGGTGTGCCCATCTTTGCTAAGGTTGCACAGGTTCTTTTGGATATTGAGGAACCACTGCCTTGGTGGGAAATTTCAATCTGCAGCTTTGCTGGGGGACTTAAAATCATGCTGCATGAAAGGAAGTTAATTGTCAGTTGTTGTTCCATCTACCAGGGCTTTCTGAGAGCAAAAATGTTTAATGTAATCTACAGTTGATTTATTTAGGAGGAATAAGAACCTACAGTGGCTGTTCTAATGTTTGGAATTATCAGAGCAACAAGCATGGGGGTTTAGCTTAATAGTAGAAGTTGAAGTGGCTGTACTATCACCCTGAATTATTTGCTTGTGACTTGCAGCTTTAATGCCTTGAATTTTTGCATTTGTCTGGTTCAAGTAGTTTAAAAGTCCATTATAACCCACAGCAAAGTGCAGTTGTTAATATATCCTAATCTGTCCTAATGCACTGACTTGTGATGGTGCTTTTACATCCTCTAAAATCTTTTTTTTTTTTTTTTCCTTGCAGGGAGATCCTGCTGCTGAGCAGCTGCAGTTGCAACATGCCCTGTTAGACTGGCAATGGATTCCTTGTTCCCTTTGGTGCAGGGTTGCTGTCTGCCAAAGATGATTAACCTTTATTAGGCCTGTGGGAAATAGGCACTGAAATGGGGAAATTCAGGTGCACCTGGAGTTCTGCCTGTGGAGGGACAGCCCAAGTGTGGAGAGATCTCTGCTGTGAACTGCAGCATGTATTCATTAGTCATGCCTTTGGGCAAGGGGGTGGGAAGGGGAAAAGGGAGCTGTCTGCTGTCTGGAGGGAGTGGGGAAGAGGACTGAGGTGCAAGGAGCACAAAGAAAGGAAGGAGGGTTTGGGGGTGGGGTGTTTTTTGGAGACCAAGTAGAGCTGTCAGATTTGCTGTGATAGAAGCCTTGTGTGCCTCTGCTGGGTTACAGGGAGCAGCAGGTGCCAGGACAGGTGGAAATCACTGCACTGCCTTGCTTTGGGAAAGGAATTTCCTGTTCAAAACTGGAGCTGAAGCTTCAGGATCCACTATCCAGATCAATTCTGTTGAACACAGGAGCACGTTTACAGTTGGCTATGCCTATAGCTGATGTCACTCCTGCTTCCCAGGGAACTCTGGGGAGCAAAGGGCACACCAGAGTAGGGGATCAGGTGGAAATTTGTCTTTTTCTGCTTGGAAGACTTTTCTTTCTCAGGTGCCTGGTGGAAACTGTCCTATGCTTTCAGCTTGAATGCATGCAGTGTCCTCTGGATGACAGTCAAAAGGAGAATGTGATAACCTGTTCTGCCAGCAAATGTCCACACCTTTTTGCAATAAAACACCTCAAAAAGCATCACTGAGGCTTGGCTTCTTCAGCAATTTTTCTTAAGGAGAAACTATTTAAAGAAATCCAGGAGTCCTGATGGCTGGAACTCTAAGGAAAGTGTGACCTTACACATTTTAGGGGTTAATCCAGGTTTAACAACCTGGGCTTGTTTCTTGTCATGAAGTAAGATTATTTTAGTATCCTTTCCACAGAAGAGTCTCAAAAAATGTAAAATATTGTGAGGATTGTGTGACTAAAGGGTTCTCTCCTGGATGTTGGTTTGGGGGTTAAAGACTGCCCCAAATGTGTAATAAATGTTTTCCCTTAGGGCCTTAAGGGCAGCTCTTGACAGAAAAGAACCTTTTACCTCCTGGTAGGGTTCTCATCCACTTACTTGGAACTGAAACATTTATTCAGGGGTAAAAATTGTTCAAGAGTTTAGAAAGAGCAAATGAAAAGGATTCTAACTGTGCTTAGGCACATTCTGGATGACAATAGCAGCAGTCAGGGAGCAGGGTCAGGAGCTCAGGGGTTTTTTGTAGCAGAGTTGAGCTGGATTTACTGCAGTGAGGGGGGAACCTGAACCTGCATTTCCTACCTGACAGCTGCTTTAAGAGATGAGTGAAGAATAGACTCAGCCAGGGTAGTTTTTAAAAGGCTTTTCCATTGTTCTCTCTGTTAACCCTGAGCTCTGCCACTGCTGTGCCTTTGGTGGGGCCCAGCCTGTGCACGGCTCCTGTGGCTGTGGGAACCTTCAGGTGACAACAGAAGCACCTGAAGAGCTGGGGCAGCCAGTTTGGGATCACAGGCTTTAATGTTGGGGTTCTGAAGTCCTTGCTTTGCATCAGAGCCTTGGAAGCAGCCCTGACACAATGGGACAGTGACAAAAGCCACCAGGTCCTTATGATGAGGGACTTGTGCAGTGCCCTTTGATGAAATCTTGCCAGTCACACAGCCAGAATCAGGATTCCAGCCTTAAAACATCAGTGATGAAATAGAAATCTCCACGCCAGAACAAAAGAACAAAGCTGTACCCGGTGTAGAAGTGGAATTGTCCCTGCAGCAGGATGTTGGACTAAAGCTGGGGAATGAGTCAGGTTTTGCTAAACACAGCCTGAGGAGTTTGGGGAGGCAGAGAGGTCCAAGACATTCAAGGAATCAGAAGCTCACATTAAACTGAGATGTTTGCACAAGCATTACTGCAGAACATTCCTTATTTTCCCACTCTCTCTTCTTCTTCCCATCAACCCTGCAGCCATACAGCAGTTCTGACCTCTCTGTTCCTCTGACAGTGTCCCAAACAGAAAACCTGAGCAGCAGAATTCCATTGCCTTTCCCCCATTATTCCCAAAAAATGTACATGTAAACATGCATAGCAAACACACAAAGCAATCCATTTTTACAAACATATTTTAGCCCAAAATAAACTTAATTCCAAGTACTGAACAGGAGTTAAATGGTGAATAATGTGTTTATAGCATACTTTTTAAGTAAAACTGATTCTTCCTTTAAATTAATAGGCATTTTCTGATTTTTTTTAAACTTATGCAAATCTTACATAAAATAAAGGGATGATTCCTGAGGCACTTGCTATGTAACTGTTCTGCCATAACTCCAGAGATGCTTTTCAGTGAAACCTGGAGCAGGTTACCAACAGAGGCAGGCAGAAACCACAGCTGCTGATCACTTCATCAAGGTCACAGTTCCACCTGAGCGGATTCTGGATTCCTCAAACAGAGAAAGTTTTTGAGTGGGTCACACTGACTCAAGCAGGCTTCACCAGAAGGAGCAGAACCAAACTGCCATTACCTGTGTCACCTTTAAGGTCCCTTCCAGCCCAAGCCATTCTAAAATTCCATAATTAAATATTTGCCCAGTTCTGGGTTCAAACTCACAGAGAACTGGAGCGGTTTAACTCTTTCACAGATATTTTGTGGTTTATACTGGAGTGAAAAACGTATTTTAGCAGGTTCCCTGAAGAGAGCTGGGTTTAGCTGTGAACACTGGGGTCTCCACATCCCCGAGGGCAGAATTCCTGCTCCTTCCCTCCCTTCCCAAGCGCAGCTGTTCAGAATTCGGCCGTAAGAGGGAGATCAACTCTCACTTCATTTCTCAATTCCTCCCTGCAAATCCCGAGCAGATCCAGGATTCTTTTGCTGCCTGCTGAGTGAATCAGCCCAGCAAGGTGTGCAGACAGCTTTCCCAAAGTGTTTCCATGAGCTCTGACTGTGCCTGGCCAATGCAAATCACACAGCAGGCACTGACATTTCTCAAGAGGTTTAGCAATAGGAACAAAGAGCAGGACTAGGGGAGAGAAGCGAACAGCCCCAGTGATCAGGGACAAAATCCCAGCTTTAGGATGTGAAACTCTAAATCCAAATTTACCCAAATCTGTAATTCACAGGTGTGAACAAGGCTGAGGCCCCAGCTGGTTGTGCCATGAGATTGTATCAGAGGCATTGCTGCAGTTCTTGCATTTTTGTGATTCAGGTGCTGAGCCCACAACAGAGCAGAGTTGTGGGCTCAGCCTCAGGAACATGACTGGGCAGTGACCAGCCCAGTCTAGACACCACCCCAGCCATGCACAGAGAAATGTGCTACCTCAGCCATCAGCCTGGCAGCTGGCTCCTGCAATCCCCTGCAGCACTGGGACAAACCAGGCCAAAGCAAAATGCAACAAGTCCAGCCCACCTGAACAGGCTGAGGGACCTCATGTGTCACCAATTCCATCTCCCTGACTCACAGAATTCAGTGCCTTTTGCACTGTGTCTTTATAAAAGATCCTTGCTCACTCAAGAAAAAAACAGGGGAAAAAAATCCCCAAAGCACTTCAGGTGTTGGCCCTAGAAAGAATTCACATGAGAACAGATGGCTGCAGTTTGCTGAATTAGGGCCTTTGGGAATTCCAAGCAACTTTATACATTAAATATACCCATTTTGGAAGGGATTTCTAACAGAAATAGAAAACCATTGCCATGAGTTTCACGTTTCAACTCTGCAAAAGGGAGATGAAACAATCACAGTTCTGAGAACACTCACAAAATTTACATTTTCTACAAGGGGGCAGCACAAGCGCAGCAAAAGAAGAAAACCCAGTGGGAACTCTTCCCCCGGAGCTCTCTCTGTGAGACACCAGGATATCAAACACACCCCTCTCTGCCAGCATTCACCTCCACCAGCTCCTCCTGCCAACATTTACTCCTTCCTCCAGGCAGTTCTGCCCAACTTCTGCCATCCCAGTAAAACCAGGGCTGCTCTGACCGAGAAAAGAGCCCCGGATATCACCAACAGCAGCTCCTGGGCAGCACCAGCCTGAGCTCCACATCTTCACCCCTGGCTTCCCCAACCATGCTACACACACAAGACCTTGCAAAAAGCACCCCACTAACACAAATCTTTTCAAGAAGCACCAAATAAAGTCCAGAAGAGCCTTACCTTGCTCTAGAGAGCTCTGTGCTCCTCTCCCCCGAGCTCTGGAACACTCTGGGCTCAGCCCAGCTGCAGGGGCTCAGGGGAGCAGTTCTTCTCATCTCATCTCACCCAAGGAACACCTGAGCCACTGCCTTCCCTCCCAACCCAACCCCAATCACGTCTCAGGGGAAAAAAAGCTGCTTCACCTGCAAAAAGGGATGGCTGATTACCTGTGACCCCGCCAGAACCTCTGCTTCCTACAGGAGAGCCTGAGCACAGCCAGGATCTTGTGCAAAAACCCACCGGAACACAGCCAGGATCTCCTGCAAAAACCCACTGGAACACAGCCAGGATCTTGTGCAAAAACCCACCAGAACACAGCCAGAATCTCCTGCAAAAACCCACCTGAACACAGCCAGGATCTCGTGCAAAAACCCACCAGAACACAGCCAGAATCTCCTGCAAAAACCCACTGGAACACAGCCAGGATCTTGTGCAAAAACCCCACCTGAACAGAGCCAGAATGTCGTGCAAAAACCCACCTGAGCACAGCCAGAATCTCGTGCAAAACCCACCTAAACACAGCCAGAATCCCATGCAAAACCCCATATTTCCCAAAATGCTTGGGAAAAGTGGGATTTGGCAGCTGCCAGCCCCACAGGTGACACCTGACAGTTCCCCCAGGCTGACACTGCTCCCAAAGCATCCCACCCGCTCCCTCCAGGGATGTCACGGACATCCGAGGGCTGGGGGGTCCAGCAGCCACCCCCGGTGAGTTCTTTAGGGAACAAATCCCCTTTTCACCCAGCAGCGGTGCCGCGGGCACCGGGGCGGGTACCGGGATGTGGCTCCATCCCCAGCCGATCCACACGAGCCTTCCCAGCCCCCGTGGCTGCCGGGGAGCCCCAGGGGTCCGCAGGGCAGGGCAGGGGTTGCTGTGGTAACATCACGGCCCCAGCAGCCCATCCTGAGCCCCCCTTGTCCCCCAGCCCCGGCCGCCACTGCCGACGTGCAGGGCTGCAGGAGCGCCGGGCTCTGCGAGGGCCAGGAGACAGCAGGGAAGGACTTGTGTCAGAAAAGGCAACCCCAGGCAGGATTTGAGATATGAGACTTCTGCGTTTTGGGGTGGGGGTTTGAGACAGGAAATCAGAGTTTTTAGATCAAGCCCAAATTCCGTCCCTGAGTGATGCGATTTTGTTGTTTGGCATCGCTCTGGCTGTGGGGCTGAAATGGGGCTGGTCACCCCAAAACGCAGCTCACCCACAGGCTGAAGGGCTTTTGGGAGGGATGTAAAATGTTCACCTGGTTATGAGACTCACTGGATCTCATAATAAGCTTTCTGTGCTTTAGGAAAACTGTCTCCTTCACACAAAGGAAAAAAGTGAAGTTTGGTGGTCCCTGTCAATTAAGCCATTTGTTATAGTTTTTGCATCAAGGCAGGGTTTGCTCTCAGGGTTTCAGGGATGTGCACTCCCTTCCCCAAGAGGGAGCTGCCTGAAGTGAGTTACAGTGGGGATTTGGGCAGGAAAACCAAGGAAGCCCGTGAAGGAAGCTCTGCCACGTGTGGAGGAACCATCTCGATGGCAGGGTACCCTTAGGGACAGGGGCTGGCAGGTCTGCACCACCACAGAGAGCCCTGGAAACCAGTATGGAAAAGTCTAAAGAGGCAATTGATTTTTTGGTCAATGCTGCAGACAGGAGAAATTCAGGGAAGCAGCTGTTTGAGTGTGGGTTAGATTAAATATTAGGTTCCTTTGCACTTTGAACAGACAGCTGAGAGAAGTGCTTGCTGTCCCAAAGGCAGGGAAACCTTCCAATAATAAAGAAATATGGTCCTGGGGGATTTCCTGAGCAGGATTATTCCAGGTCTAAGGACAAATCTGGTTTCTGCTTTGATTTTCAGTCATCTCACCATGAGAAACATTTGTGAGATGATTTGCTGCCCTGACCACTGGTCCTGCCAGATCAGATCAAGAGATTCCATTTGTCCTTCTCAAGCTCAGTTCCTTCTGCCATTGCCTAAAAGAAAATCCTCTCCCAGCAGAAGAGTTTTACTCTGGAGGCTTCAGGATCTCTGAGAAGC
Source organism: Pyrgilauda ruficollis (assembly GCF_017590135.1). NCBI lineage: Eukaryota > Metazoa > Chordata > Aves > Passeriformes > Passeridae > Pyrgilauda > Pyrgilauda ruficollis. The sequence continues at coordinate 1,343,501 of NW_024531821.1, forward strand.
AGTAGGAGAGATGACAGAGCTGCCTTTGAATCGAGCTGTGATGAATAATTTGTAATTTTGGTAGATGTAATATGTATGACATCCCTTACCTCTGTGAGAGCTTTCGACTTCTCTGCAGAGAGTGAAATCAAAGGGAAAGTAAAGAAACTGAGCTGAAGGCCGAGGAGTCTGCAGGACACAGAGGCACTGGGAGTTACTGGGAGGTGATCCATGCAGAATATTCCAGCCAAACCAGCAGTTCAGAATTCTGCAGGCATCAACCGAGGGCAGTTGCAATGTGAGAGCCCATCCAAGAGAAATAAAGGCATGGAAATAATGTTCTTGGGGACTGGAAAAGGGCTCCAAAAGAAACGAGTTTATGAGATACTGGCTCATAATAGGAATTAAATTGCCCTCACTGAAAAGCAGCCGATGCACAGCAAAGAATTGGTTGAAATCTTTATGGCTTTAATCAGAAATTTAAAAAAACTGGAGAGCCTTTAGAGTGTTTCAGCAGAGGGCAGAGAGTCTGACTGGGCACAGATATTCTAAACAAGGTTCTTCAGGAAAAGGTTTGATGAGCATGAGGAGGAAGAGACAGAAAATGAGATTTAAACTGCAAATGCAGCACTGCTGGTACAGGGTGGATTCTTGGGGGGTCCTGTTCTTGTGGGTCATTTCTAACTCAGAATATTCCACTGTGACTCTAGGATTCCCTCTGCTCACATCCAGCACCTCCCTCTCTGCAGAAATACACCAATTAACTCTGCTCACCATTAACTCTGCTCACACTGTATCATCCTGAAGATCTGGATTTTACTCACACAGAAAATCAGAGGGCAATCCTAAGTGACAGTAAAGTTCCAGAAGGTCTTAAAAGTTCTAGGAATTCTGAGCCTTTTATTAGGTGAACCAGCAAATCTGCAGGAAAAAATTGTTTTGGGATTTGCTGTTCAATCTTCTCCACATTGCTTAGAGCTCTGAAGGTGTTCAAGGGCTCAGCCTGCACTGCAGGCAGGGGATGCATTTGTGGAACATTCCTTTGGGATTTGCTGTTCAATCTTACTTTTCCACATTGCTTAGAGCTCTGAAGGTGTTCAAGGGCTCAGCCTGCACTGCAGGCAGGGGATGCATTTGTGGAACATTCCCTGCCTCTTCTGCAGAACCTGGGAGTCTCCCCCATCAGCCACGCGCTCTCCTTCCCAGCACAAGATGGAAATGAGCGCTAAAGAAGAACAAAAATCCAACTAATGGGACTTTCAACAACCAGAAATAAAATGATGACAGGGATTCTGACAGCTCAGTGCTTGGTAACACCTTCACCTCTCCCAGATGTCAGAGGATAAGCTATTTTTACCAAAAAGAGACGTAGAAACGGGAGCTTATTTGGACACCTGCAGCAGAAATTGATTTAAAGTGATTTGAGCTTTGAAAATGGGGTTTGAAGGCGACTCATTGGGCTTTGTTTTTCTGGAAAGGAGGTGACACTACCTGAGATTCTTGGTGCAGGATCAGTCTCTCCACTCTAATGCCTGTCAGTCATATTTAAATATGTGCAATATTTAACTTTTCCACTCTCTGGACCTAGACATTATATAGGTTTAAATTTAGGTTTTGCCAGTGGATGAGATGAAAGTGGTGCTTGCTCCTTTTGGGCATATCAAGGCTCTTTTTTTTTTTTTTAAAGCTTTTTTTTCTTCTTCCTTTTAGAGCAGAGAAAACCACAACATAATTCCCCTATCCCACTTCCATCCCAGCCAAGTTCTGTCTCCCACCAGCACTGGCAGTGGATTTATGCATCCCTCAGCTCCATCATTCCCACTCCAGGCTCTCTGCTCTCCCCGTGCTGAGCTCACCAAGCCCATCCAGGCAGGAGCTCTGTGTGCCAGGAGCACTTGATCCATTGAAATATTAAATTTCATGCTGCAGCCTCCAGTTATGTGACCCGGAATGTCTGACCTGATGTCAGAGGGGCCTGGGGCTATGCAGATATTTCCCCAGGGCACCCTGCCCTCTTTCCACCAAAGGAATCCGATCCAGCCACAGGAAAGAGCAGGAATTTTCAGCTGTCCCATCCCCTGGAGACAGTCTGTGCCACAGGACTGATGTAAGGTGCTTCTCACCCACTCCCTTTCTCCTCTTTGCCTCTCTAGGTACTAATCCTGCGCTGATTTCTATAAACAACCAGAGAAGGAAGATCTATTTTCCCTTTTTCCAGCTTTTACAGCAAACTCCCCACATGGGCTCCACACTGGCAAGGTGCTGAGCAGCTCTGTCACCTGCAGAAATCCAGGCAGGAAGCATTTTGCAGAATTTCACCACCTTTGTGGGATTTGCTTCAGCCTTCATGGAAATCCTGACCCCTCTGGGATCAGGGAGTGCCACCTGAGCATCCATCCCACAAAGAACTGCAGGTGAAAGAGGGAAATAATTCCTGACACCAAAACTCACAGGAGCTGGGAGCTGATCCCTCCTTCCCTGTCTGATATCCTTGTCTTTTCTAAATGGCTACAAAAGGTGAAGTCCAGAACTTTGCCAGCACCAGGAGAGGCAGGAAAATGCCTTTCAAGTTTATTTTCTTGCCATCAACTCTTTTCAAGCAAGGGGTGATTTTTAAACACCAAAGGGTCTTGAAAATGAAGTATCTGGGTATAGAATTATTGCTACTATTATTTAAAGAGCAGCATAATAAAAATACTTTTTTCCTAGGCTTTAACAACTCAGAGGTGGAAAAACGCTCTCAGAGTTTTTGCAGAAGCTGAAATAGGCCTGGCTTGTGCAAAATGTCACCCCTGTATGGGTCTTTGCCCCTAAATGACAAATTTCACTGCTGCCTGGTCTGTCTCCACATCTCCAAGTAGCTGTTACTGGGCTGTGGATGCAGATATTCCAAACATTCACATGTTGCTGATGGAAAAGTGATTTTTTTTTGGCCTTTAGACAGCGTGGGTGTGAGTGTCAGGCAGCAGTTGTTTTCCACAGTGGCTGAAAACTGAGCCCAGCTTCCACGTGAGCTCCAGGTAACACAGTCCCACAAAACCAGGGCTCATCCCTCATTCCAGGATGAAGAAGGAGGAAGAACCCAAGCTGCTCTTTCCCTGCGCCAAGGGAGAGGAGCCACCACCCTGTGATGATCTGATGAAAAGAGACTCTTGGCAAAGCTCCTGGGCAGAGTGTCCCTGGTGGAGCCGAGCTGGGCCCTCCTGCCCTGGCTCCCAACACACACAAGCTGCTGTGCCATCAGCCCTGAGCTTTCTGGACCTTTGAGGCTTTTAAATCACATTGCAAACGAGCCAGGGGTGTTTTACAGCTTGCTGGCAATGCCACCTTCTGCAGACATCAGAACCCTGGAGGGTTCTGTTTTTACAAGCATTTCCCCACACACTGCCAGGAATGCACAAGAAATGCTCACATTTAGGTTATGGGGGTGTTTGTCCCCTTCCACATGGAGATGAGCTCTCTGGGGAAGGGCTGGTGTCCGTCTGTCCTCACTGGGGGTTTTATGGTTGCTTCGGGGCACTGGCAGAGCATCTGTTGTCAGACCTGCTCCTCCCTCACTTGAGAAGTTCTTTGCCTCATCAAGAGCCAGTTTGCTTGTTTAGAAAAGGAGATTATAATATTTATTTCCCAGCAGAGATGCAAAGCCTCGTCAATCGTTACTTAAGCAACTGAGGGCTTTTATTTGGATGAGGCTAAATAGGTGTAAAATTATAGGGGGGATTAGAGACAGATTAAGGGGTGCCTGTTAGTCAGAAATGACTCCTGGTGGGCTGGGAATATTTCCAAGAGGCTAAACATAACTTGCAGCAGCAGCACAGAGCAAGCATCTTGTGCTAGAGGCAGCAACGCCTTGGCAACCTTCTCCTGCCCTGCCGGCACACCTGATGACAGCTCTAGTGACCACACTCAGCTGTCCCTGGAAGTGAGAGCTCACTTTGGCACTTCGGCTGAAGGGTTTCACTCAGAAGCAAGAGGAGATGAGAGTCAGAGCTGCTCTCTGGCAGGTCTGGCACCACCCTGAACCATCACTGTCAGCAGCTTCCCTGCCCTCGGGTCCTTATCTCAGACCCAGCCCTGCACCCCTCACAGTGCTGGGTTCTTTGAAACCAAAGTTATCATCCTGGAAAAACGGTGTCACATCCCTTCTGTGTGTGCTGTCACAGCCCCTTAAAGGGATGGTGTGCAAGGGCAGGTTATCAACAGCACTTTATCAGTGTTGTCAGGAACAATTTATTCATAGCACGTTATCGGTGTTATTGATAACAGGTTATCAACAGCATTTTATCAGTGTTATCAATAAGAGTTTATCAATAACACTCTATCATCATTATCAATAACAGTTTATCAATAGCACTTTATCAGTGTTATCAATAGCATTAATCAATAACTCTTTATCAGTGTTATCAATAACATTTATCAATAATACTTTATCAGTGTTATCAGTTTATCAACAGCACTTTATCAGTATCACTTTATCAGTGTTATCAATAATAATTTATTAATAGCACTTTGTAAGTGTTATCAATAACACTTTATCAATAACACTTTATCAGCACTATCAATATCACCTTGTCAGTGTTATCAATAACATTTATCAACAGTACTTTATCAGTGTTATCAGTAACAGTTTATCACTAACATTCTATCAGCGTTATCAATAACAGTGTATCAATAGCACTTTATATTATTATCAATAATAGTTTATCAATAGCACTCTATCAGTGTTATCAGTAAGTTTATCAATAACCCTTTTTCATCCCTTCACTCCTCTCAGCACTCTCTGCTCCATTAGGAGGAGGAAATTCCACCTTTCACCCATCCCAAAGCCCACGTGTGCCTTTTCTCCTGGATCTGACAAGTCCTGAGGGTGGCAACAAATCAGACAGTGCAAAGACTGTGAACACTACCAGGGAATGGTACTTCTTTAAAATAAAATAAATAAAAATCTCAGCATTTTATTTCCCTCCCCTTGGTTGAAAATTGTGCAACACAATTATTTCAGCCCGTATGACACACAAGCTGCAGTTCCAAATTGCAAGGCAGCACTGGATTACCTCTGGACTGGATGCTAAAAAGGAGGGATTGCTTTTTTTTTCTTTTTTTTTTTTTTTTTTTTAATAGGGTAAAATGTGATACTTTCAAATATTTCTGAGGTCCTGGGATTTCTGGTTGCGTAACAAGCAAAAACTTCTCTTAAGTCATTATCCCCTCCCCTTGTTAAGTTCTCATTTGTTTTCACACATATGACATATCAGCTTCCTACATCAGTGGGTAGGAAGATCGTACCTGCTTTAAAATCCTTTACAATGCTGCTTCTCCTTCCCTCAAATAATTTTTTTTTTTTTAAAAAAAAAAAAAAAACCCTTTCAGGTAATCACACAGATCTGAAGAGAATCGCTGTCTCCTGACAATGACATATTGCCTGTTTAAAAAAAACCCCTTTCAGGTAATCACTCAGCCCACAGATCTGAAGAGAATCGCTGTCTCCTGACAATGACATATTGCCTGTATTTTAGGAAATCTAAAAAAAAAAAAAAAAAAAATCAGGGAGGATATTTATTGAACTGATCTGTACCAGGAATCCTCCTCTCCGTGCTGCAAAGGCACACGGGGCCTGTGTGGAACAGAAACCTCCCAACACAAAATGAGATTCTGAAAAAAGGGCAATTTTTTTTCCAGTTTTTAGAAGAAACTGAATTGTGACACTCCAAGTGTCACACCCAAAGCTTCTCCATGCAGCTGTCTGCCTTTGGGACGAGGTTCAGGACAAGATGGGTGCAGCAGGCTCTGGGTGAAAGCAGGAGTCCACAGAGGGAAGCAAAAATCAGAGAAATCCCAAAGACACAAGAGCCTGAGCAGCAGCACTGGGAATATCCGCCCTCCTCCTCCCCTCATCTCTGCTGTTCTTGAATAAAAATAGAACAGGGGGGCTTCTTGGTCAGTCTGAGAGAGAAACAGGTCAGCCCCTGGATTTCAGGGGGCAGAGAATGGCCACGCTCCCACACAAAGGTTTGTGGTGGATCTCCTGCTCCTCCTGCCCTCAGCTGCTCTGCACTGTCCCTGTCCTTGTGGGTATCTCAGCCTGGCATTTCAGCCGTAATCAGTTGTGCCTTTTTCACTCTTAACACCTGAAATATAACCCTTGAATCACCACTTCTGCCCAGAATGAGGGAGGTGGGGTGAGAGTGACGGGATACACATGAGGATGGAGCACATCTTCCTCCTCCTCTTCTCCCGGAGAGCTCTGCTCCCTCCCCAGGCCATCCCCCTGGCCTGAAATGCCTGCAGGAGCCCAGGAGCTGGGTGCTGCCCCAAGGTTCTCCCTTCCTGAGCCTTCCAGCAGCCTGGTGTGAGCATCCATCCCACCCAAACCCAGGGAGAGCCAAGAACTTCCCTGCTCTGTTCCAGCACCTCCAGCAGGGAGGCACAGCTCCCTCCTGCAGGTGGGCACTGCACAGGCTCAGAATCCCTTCCAGCTCCCAGATTTGCCCCCTGAGGCTCTGCCCATTCCCAGGGCAGCTCCTGACAAGGGTTTATCCAGGACAACAGGGAGTTTGTGCCAACAGAAACCGAGCCTGGCTCGGAAAGGAGGGGTCCCCCTTGTCTGTAACACAAGCCCAGCCCAGCCAGGGATGTTTTCTCTGTAACCAGATCCTGAGTGCAGCAGAGGGGACTCTCCTGGGAACCAGCCTTGCCTCCCTCCAGCTTCCTGCTCTCCCTTCCCAGCACAAGGGATTCCTTCTCACCCTAAAGGAGCCCAGCAGGGCACAGCCCTGTTCTCAGTGCCAGCCATTCCCACTGCTTTCAAGGTCTAGAAACAAGAGCTAGATATCAAAATCTAGAAGCATCAGCTCCTTCTTCTCCTCCTTCTCCATAGCTCACTTTCAGCTCCCTAAGGGCTTCCCTGATTTTATCCAGAAAAAAAACCCCATGAGTTTAAATGAGAGCTCACAGCCAAAATCTGTATTTTTTAACAGAGAGGAGCAGGTACTAAATGAAAACGCTCCTGGCTGTTGCACAGGTCATTACTCCTCCAGAAACCAAATAATCATGTTCCTCATTAAATAACTCACAGCATGAACACCAATACATTCTGTTAGCTTGGTGCTGGCTAAAGGATTCTCCAGCCCCTTTTCTTATCTTGGAAATAGCCTCTGATGTGATTGCAGATTTAAAGAGAAGCCTTAGAAGTGATGATTTGGACACAGGGGGTGAGAGGCCACTGCAGAAATGGATGGGAAAAATAAAAGAAGATTGGGAATGAGATGAGTTTTAAGGTCTTTTCCAACCTGAACCATTCTGTGATTTCTAAGTGGCAGGAGAGGAGCCCCCAGAGCACTGGGGGGTGTCTGCAGCACCTGCTGCTCCCTCCCTGCCCTGGTGACACAGAGCAGCACATCCCATTGTCTGCTGGCACCGCAGGACGGTTCATCCCCCGCTCAGCACATCCCAAGCTGCTTCTCTTGCTCCAGGCTGGCCTTGGAATCTGCCAGGGAAACAGGAAACCCGTGCTGAAACACAAACCAGTGCCACCCAGTAAGAGAAAATGAACCATTTCCCCAAGGAGCTGGCTCAGAGGGGACCTGGCTTTGTGTGGATAATTGGGAGGAGCAAATGGCAAACCACAGTTCATCCCCTCACAACCACCCCAGGATGGACCCAGCGTTTCCACTGGCTCACATCAACCCCCCTGGGCTCTTGGCAGGGATTAAGAGGCAACTGCAGCAGCCCTGAGCCCTCTGGAAAGCAGAGCTGGATCACTATGTACCAAGGGAACTGTGCCACCCATTGCCAGCTAATCCTGCTCCAAGAGCCCTACAAGGAAGAGCCCCTATGGAGTAATGAGAAACTTAAACCAAACACGAGGCTCTTTTCTAAAAGGGCCATTTATCCTCGGAGGGGAAGCAGGAAAACACACATGGCACCACTCAAAGCTGCGTGCTGCCTGCTTGGTACTGCGAGTTCTATTTTCACGTTTTTATAATTATCACATAATGCATAATGTGACACAAACCAGGAGACGTCAGCTCTGTGCAGAGCCAAACTGAGCACAGGCAGGCACTGCATGGTCCCCACAGGGCAGCCAAGCCCTGTGCTGCTCCTCCTGGCCCCATCCCAGGAACAGCAGCCACGTCCCTGTGCCCCAGGTCAGCCCCTGGAGCAGCACAGCCCAGGGCAAAGCTGCTCCTGCCCTCACAGCCTGCCCAGGAGAAACCCTCACGCTGCAGTCCAGGGGGTTTGAGTGAGGTGGCAGAGCCTGCAGAGGGTCTCAGCCTCTCCTGGACACTCTCCAGCCTGCAGAGCCAGGATTTCAAGCCAGGCAGGTGTGCTCTGAATTGAGAAAGTCCAAGCACAGCCCCGAGGTGCCCTGTGGGGTCTGGCCAGCTCCGTGTCCTCAGGGCATCCACACCCTGCTCCTGCCTGTGCCCAGCCTTGTGAAATCCCCAGAATTCCTCCTGGAGACATGGGATGAGTGAAACTTGTCACCATTCAGGGCTTTGAGCTCCTTCTCCTGCGGATCCCTGCCCTGGGCACCCCTCTGGCTCTGTGCTCCCCATTCAGGGACTGTTCTCCAGTCTCTCCCAGCTCTGGCACTGCCCTTGGCACCCCTTTTGCTCTGTGCAGCACAGGCCAGCAGCTCCCTCTGTGATCAGGGGCTGCCCTGGGACAGGGCACAAAAGGATGGCTGCCTAAAGGATGCTTCAGCCCCCTTTTCTTATCTCGGAAATTGCAGATTTAAAGAGAAGCCTCAGAAGTGGTGATTTGGACACAGCGGGTGAGAGGCCACTGCAGAAATGGATGGGAAAATAAAACAAGATTGGGAATGACATGAGTTTTAAGGTTTCTTCCAACCCATGGCATGGAATTCCCATGGGAGTGGGGCATCATAACTCCTGGGAGATTTGCCCTGGGCTCCTGACAGAGGATGGAGGCTCCATCTCCATGGATCTCCTGCTCTGGTCCTTCCCAGGCAATGAGGGATCCTTGCCTTGGCTCCAGCACCCTGGCACGGGCACATTCCTGTCACCAGGGCCACTCTTACACACACAGAGCTGTGCTTTTCCTGATTAAAAATCTCATATAAACTTTTCATCCTCACACTCCATCCCAACCTTGCTCTGCCATCAGGAGCAGCTGGCTGAACCTCACTGGGGAAGAGCAGAGCCTGCAGCAGGGTCCACTCCAGTTTAGCCATGGCTGGCACAAGGCAGCAGCTTGGAGAGATTTCTGCAGCAGGTCCTGCTGAGAAGAACAGAATTATCCCGAGGAGAGCTTCCTCCTGTATGGAAATTCCTTCATTTGCACAGAACTGAAAGGGTTTTTCTCCCTCCCACCCTGACCTGAGAGCCACAGACAACTGTTCAGTGCTGTGGAGCAAGGATGACCAAGAGGGAGGAATAAAGCATCTTTTTTTTCCCTCCTGTAGGGAAGAATTGTTCAAGTAACCAGCTGGACTGAGGGGGGGGCTCCTCCAGAGGAACTGGCATGCTCTACTGTTCCTAGACTAAATAGATTGCTGGGCTTCTCCAGCCAGTGCTGCTTTACAGAGAAGCTGTACAAAGTAAATATCGTCCTTCCAAGGCCAAAGCCCTGCTGGTGCCAGCTCTCAGCTCGGAGCAGATGTCCCTGCTTGGGCTGCAGAGCCCCCGAGGAGCAGGGCCAGCTGTCCCCAGCTGTGCTGTGCAGCCCCTCGGGCAGCTGGAGGGGACTGGGGGTGTCAGACAGAGAAAATTCCTCACCGAGGAGATGGGAATACAAGCACCACTCCATCAGGGCTGTCTCAGTCACTTGGTGAAGCCAAGGAGTTGCTGTGTAACCTCGGGGAAGTGGCTTAAGTTTTTAAGAGGCAGAGTTGAGCAGCACAGTGGGTCTGTGCTGAAGAAATCTGCTCTGGGAGGGAGTGTCCTTTGTCAGGCAGAGAGAAAATGTGATTTCTAATTAAGGAGAAAAGGTGATTTCTTCTTAGAGAGGTGTTAGGGAAAGAAATGGGATTCAGCAGTGCCAAGGTTGCTTAAGCCTGAGCAGGAAAAAGCTCAAGGTTGAGTAAGGACCCTCCTCCTGAGGCCAGCTCAGCTGGGCAGAGCATGGGGGAGATGATGGAGCTGTACTCAGAACTGCTCTGCCAGCTCCTCCAGCAGTGACCATGGAGAGCTGGGCACTGTCCAGAGGTGCAGCACCAACACCAAGTGCCAGTCCCTCACCTCAGGGCAGCCAAGATTCCACGTGATGCCAAGTGGGGAGTGTATTGTAGGGAAATGTGTCTTGACTCGGATAAAACAGGAGGCCAGTTCATCCCTGGGACACGTACAAAGGGGAGAAGCCAGCAGTCTGTGCACTCCTTTCCTGCTTTCAAGAACTTGCAGCGTCAGGCAAAACTGGAGCTTTGACCCAGCAGCAATGAAATCGCCTTTCACAAAAAAACCTCTGCCTGCATCTGGTGGCTGAGAGCCCTGCCAAGGCTTTAACCCTCTGCTGTTAACAGAGAGAGATATTGATGGGTGTCCCTCTGGCGAGGGAAACCAAATGGTGGTTTTAACCTCAGTGGATTCTTTGCAGCTTTTCAATTCCTGAGCGGGGCTGCAGCTCCAGACGGGGGTGTAATTGAGATGCATTCTCCTCTGCCTCTGAAACTTTCCCAGGCACACATGTGCACACACACAGACTGTGCATTCAGCTATAAATACATTCCGTACCTGCACAGGCATTAAGCTGCTGCTCAGGGGCTGTCTGGACATTTCCCTGCCAGCTCTGCAGTCACAGCACTCAGCACTGCCAGTCCAACGTGACGAATCGAGCAAACACAGCCAGCCAGCTGGAAACCACGGCCACAAAAAGCAGGAGAGGGTCTTTTAAGGACCAGTCCCCTGGAAAGGCAAGGATCTGGGGGGTTTTCATCCTAAAAGGGATGGTGGATCTCTTTAACTCTCCTACAAACAAGAGCATGATGAGCCACCCAGCCTCCTCTTCATCCTGAACCAGCCACCACCTGTGCCCAGCAGGGCAGAAAATCCCCTTCCAAAATCTTCCAACCTCCTCTATTCCATTAACCTTGACCAAAGGCCAAATTCCATCAGAAGAGGCTGATCCCATTCATAGCACAGCATCTCCTGGGGGGGGGGGAGTTTGTCCTTGCAGGGTTTCAGTGGCATGAGGGCCTGAAGCTGCACCACTGACCTGAGCACACCTTAGCTCTGAGGGGCTGGGATGCTCTCCAGACACTACTGACCAAGTGTAGGTTTCAAAGCACAGATCTCACTAAAAAATGGGCATTTTCTGCAAGCAGAGTTTGCTTACAGATCACAGACTACAATAGAAGCCTTTTAACAAAATATTTCAGAACAGCTTCAGTCTTTCTTTTAGCCTGGGAGTGTAAATGGGATACATTATAATGAGAGGCACCTTTCCAGAGACCTATAAGCTAAGAGAAATCATATCCTCCTCTTATAAAACACGAGATGTGCCAAGGGTTATTTCCATCTCAGAAGAGATGATCCATCAGTGAATCCTAAAGCACTTCATGAGAGCTAAACACCTCCACCAACAGCATCCACCTCTGTCCAGCTGCAGCAGGGGAAATTAATACACAGAAAAGGAAAATGAGGTACAAAAATCTTATGATAGGTGTCTGGAAACATAATCCTGTGACCAAACCTGTGTGGCAACCTGAGATTGGTAGGAGAAATTTTATCCTTTCCTGGAGAAAAGGGGGAAACTCATTCTGAAGGAGACCAAAGGTTTTTGGACACAGAAATAAACAGTTTAAAACTTACCACTGACAAAACCTCACAAATCTAAACAGAAAAGCTGATCAAAAGATTGTAGAAACAAACCGACAAATAAAGAGAATTTTTTCAGCTTTGTGCCGCAATGTCCAAAATGTTAATCCAAATTTTAAAATATTTATTTGAAGCATTCTTCTGAGGTCCTCAAAATGTTGCTGTCTATTAGTTTGAGGCCCATCATTTTCTTTCTTTTGCATTGTCCTCCCTCACACCCCCTCGCTGAATGAATTGCTGGGGTTGCTTTGCCTCTGGCACACAGTGAAGTCCCACACAGCCAAATGTCTCCAGAAGTCTGTGCCCAGCTCAGTTTGAAGGTGTTTTATCTGGACATTCAGCCCCCAACCCACTGGCTCTTCAAAGAGGAGAGAAACTGAAGGCTGAACTGGCTAATTCAGAGAGGAAATAGCTCGTCCTGCAGCAGCCAGTGAAGTGACCACTTTGATTACCTTGATGTAAAATAATGGGATTTGGCCCAGTTGTTATTTTTCCACCAAGCATTTCAGGGAGGCCAAGGAAAGCAGAATTATATCAACTTGAGACCACTCTCAGGTCACCAGGCACCTTCTCCTTCCAGGTCCTCAAATACTGGGCAGCTCAGGGACCTCGTGTGCATGTGCTCTGCTGGCCTCACTTCAGAGAGCTGCACCACTGAAGGGAGGAAAATTTCTTCCATAGGAAATACCAGAGGAACAAAAAAAGAGGTTGAAAATTTGCAAAAGTCACCTCTCAGTATTCAGGGGCTTTACTTAGCCCCTAACTCCATTTTGCCCAAGCAGTGCACCTGCTGCCTTTGTGTTTTCAAGTCACAGAGACAGAATTTTCCAATAAAAGTGTAACTTCAGGGAGGTGAGGATGCTGTTTTCCTTCCTAAATTTCCAACAAGTTCTCTACTCTGACCTGGGAAGTTCAGGCTGCCACAGCTACTCTGGATTTCACAGCAGTGGCTCTCCAAGAACTCGGGTCTGTGTGTTCCAAAAACACAAACCTGCCCCACTGCTGATTTCCCTTGACCTCGAGCACACAACTGTGGGACACAGCTGAGCAATTCTGACCACGTACCACAGAGGGCAATAATCCTTCTACCCATTCATTAGGTGCATTTGTTACTGGAAATGATGTTAAAGTGATTCCAGTGTATGGAATAACAAAAGAAAACCTCTGGAATCAAGAGGCACTTGCCCAACCCTCCCTTGTGCAGATGCCCTGTGGTCTGGCAGAGGTCAGGACTGTGGTGAAATGCCCCTTCCCAGAGAAAAAGCCAAATGTCATCACCAGATCCTGGGGGGAGTGGGAGAAGGGACAGTCTGGCTTGAAGTAAACCTTGGAAACCTGAGAGGATTGCAGGGGATTAGCCAGTGGGTAACACAAAACCCCAAAGCCACAATTACCATCCCAGCAGCAGCCACGCTGCCCGAGCTGCTCTCAGCCATCCCAGCTCTGCATTTGTGGGAAAAGCCAAGAGGAGAGGGCCTGATCCCTCCTGCCCTAAGGCAGCTCCTGTCTGGGAAAGAAATCCAGGTTTTCAGTGCCGGCATGGCTTGGGAAAAGTGTCAGGAATGCCACGGGGTGGGCAGGGAGAGGGTCTGACACACCCAGCTAAAAAGTCTCAGTGAGGGGAAGGGAAGCAGCCCACACCTGGGCCTATTCCTGGACATTAAAGAACCTTTTAGGCATGTGAGATATTAGGGATCACGCTCTCTTGATGCACAAGACATGCTTTGAAATGGTTACAGCCTTTTTATTCACAGAAACTCCCTGTGAGCTGCCTTTTCTTCTCTCTGGGCAGGAGTTTACACCGAGGTTTTATTTGGCTTCAGGGCAAACACGATGCTTTGCAGGAAAGCACTGTCAGACAGACCCCTCTCCTAGACAAGTAATTAGGAGAACAAATAGCTCCTTCTTAAGCCACAGGGGAGGCTGCCAAGCCCTCTCTCTGCTATTCTGGGCTTCCTGGCTCAGAAAGGGTTACGTGCAATCTAAAAGGCTGGCTTGTCCTCCTCGGGCTGCTCGGGAAACTGTGCAGATTGCAGCTGGCAGCAGAGCTGGCCTGGGGACACTCCCTGCATGTCCCTGCGCCGGCAACAGGAGGAATCCTCTGGAAATGACCAGGAATGGCAGGGTGGGACTGGTTTGGAAGCGTCAGGTGCTCCCCAAAAAAGCCAAACCAGGCAACTCCTGCGCTGAAGACCCTGCAGGATAAGTGCAAGGTGGTGCTGCAGGCAAAGATAAATGTGCAGACCTAGTTTTGAGGATGAATATCGGGGTTGCTGTGAGGTACGGGGCAGTTGTGATGGGTGCAGTGGTGGGAGCATGGGGAGGTCCTGGCAGCAGCAGCAGCAGCTCTCCAGGGCTCTGTGGTGCTCTGTCTGCCTCTGAGTGCAACTAATTCCCAGCTGTCAAAATTGTAGTTTTGACTACGTGCAGCATTTTAGATTTGCTGTGAAGGCTCTGTATTTTCCACTTTGTTTCCTAAATCCACATGGAACATCCCTCATGCTTTAGTTTTAACTGCAGTTCTACTCCTGTCCCTGTCAAACAGGCATTATTTTTATCCCACCTGAGAATAAGCAGTGCAGGTCACAATTCAATGAATTTGTAAAGGTTCAGTGCTAAAACATATAAATATATTTATAAACCGTATCAATAAATCCCCAGAAGGACAGCCAAAACCTGCACACAAGATGTCTTATCCTTAATTTACAACCAAATCAAGCTTCACAAAGTAAGAGATTTTTAAAAAGTATCAAGCACTAATTAGGAGTGGTGTCAATGAAGCGAAGAGCAGTTCTTAAGAAACTTAATGTTAAGAAACATTAAGAAATAATGTGCAATTTGCTGTCAGTGGAACTCAAAACTTGGCTGCTCACTTTTATTGGCCAGTGAGGGCAAGAAGATGCTGCTGTTCAAAGAAGACATCCTAGATCCACCAGGAAAGAGAATAAATCCCAGAGCAGCCGTTCATTGAAGCAGTTTGAAGTTTTCCCCAGAGCTGTGTGACTCCTCTGATCACATGTTCTCAGAGATATCTGATGAATTCTCTATTTTTGGGCCCTTCCCTTTTTAAATCTGCTACCTGGAATGCCCTTCTTACCCCCTCCAGGAAAACCAGGAGGCAGAAAGCTGGACAAGGAAAAGGGTGAAAAAAGAGAGTTCATTTCAGGGGAGCTTCAGCTGCTCCTCACAAAGCACCTCAGCTCTCAGGACATCATCTGTGCCTCAGAGCTTTCCTCACCAGAACCCCAGCAAGGACTCAGAGCAGTTCTTCCCCCCAAAAGCCACCAGCTGCACAGGTTTGACATTTTTTCTTCAGTTTGACACCTGACACACATGCAGGAGGCTCTGCTGGGAGTCCCAGTCTGCCCCACTTGCAAGGAAAATCAAGTTTTTCCTCTCCCCATGGCATCTGAGGCTTTTCCTGGAGTGTTCCTGTCCCAGTCCTCCATGCAGAACAAGTAGGAAAGATGTGAGCAGGGACAGGATCACCTTTAAATGAAAGGGGTGACAGAAATAGAACAGGACAAAGAGGGGAGGGCAGTGAGGGAGAGCAGTGGCATTCTGTGTTGTACTCGATGCCTTATGATCCTGCTCTTGATCAGAACAAAACTCATGTCCAGACTTGGAAAGAGGAGAGTGTCAAAAAAAAAAAAAAAAAACAAAAAACCATGAAACAAAGCTCTTGGCATTTTCTTAATGAAATGCACAGGCCCTATTCCTAGAAAAAATAAAAGGGGGAGATTCCTTCTCTTTCTCTGTGTGAGAGTGGGGGAAAAACCCTTCATCCTTTCAAGATGTAGTTTGCAAATTCCCTCTCTCTGATCAGCTCTGGATGAGAAAATATCACCAATAATCTCTCTGTGGTGCCCAGAAAGAAATGAAGAAGTGGGAGGACAAAACAAATCCTTGTGTTGAGTTCATGGAATGGCTCTGGCTGTGTCTGGAGCCCAACAAACAGCTCTGCTCCCCATTTTCTGCCTGGTGGGACCATCCTGGGCAGAGCAGCGGGGTGGATCCAGGAGGATCACTGCCATTCACCCATCTCCATCACTGTTGCATGAGAGGCTCAAGAACACATTCCACTGCTGCAATTAAATAGAAAATGCCCTCACTGGGATCGTCCATGGGTGATTTTGTGGTGTTGGGGTGAGAAGTGTCTATTTATCCTCTTTCATTTCTTGTTCAAAAGCAGAGCCCCTGTCAGAGCTGAGGAGAGCTGCAGCACAGAGGAGACATTATTCTCAGCTTTGGATTAAGATCAGTATTTTAATGAAAGCACTTATTAGCCCCAGCTGGGGCTCAATTTTCCAGTGAGAGGAGAAAAAAAAAATATTGCCCTGACCATTCTTCTCTGGGGATTGCACTGAGACATCTGAGAGTATCAATTACTGATCATAATTCTCTATTGGAAACCAACAGCTGGGGGAAAGCCTCTGGCTGGAAATGCCTGGATTGCTTTACATTTGAAACTACAGTTCCTGGCTATTTGGTGTCCATTCTTTTCCCACTCTGGGATGCTGACAGCTCTCAGTGGGCTGCAGGAGCCCTGCCCTTGCCACCCTCTCACACCCATGTCCCCTCAGCACCCAGCAGAGGTGCACTGGAAGTAGGATGTGCAGGGAAATTTTGGGACCTGGATGGTGTAGGGGGGTTGTCATTGCTGTCCCCTGCTGTCCCCTGCCCCTGGGAACATTTTTCAGCCAGAAGAGCTCAAAGGCTGCAGTTGTGGGGTAGGGGAATGACCACAGGGACACAAGGTTATTGCTGGGGAACACAGATCCTCACCTTCTCTTGGAATGTTTGCACTTTCTGGTGACTTATCACCCAGATGGAAGGTTTGGGACTTAATGCAGGGATAAAAGGAAGGTGGATAAGCAATGCTGGAGCGGGCAGTGGCACTCAGGGGTCTCAATGAACACAGAGCTTTTCTCTGGACACACATAGGAAAACAGCCCCCCAGCTGGAAGCTTGCAGTGGAAAGTAAAAGCTAATTCCATCTTAAACCTTTTACAAGAGCTGGTGCAGAAATGGATGCAGTCAGAGCTGGAGGAAGCTGCTCTTTCAAAGTCAAACCTCACAAAATGCACACGAGTTTCCTCAGAGGGGCAGAGCCCTGCCTGGGTCAGCAAGGAGGCTTTGCCAAGGAGCTGGCACAAGGGCCAAGTGTCCACAGCAGCAGCTGGCATGTGTGGGGTGTGGGGGTGAGGTGTGTGCAGAGCCACCAGGGCCACCAGAGCCACCAGCCTCTCCCAAGAGTGCAGGAGGTGGCAGCACTTCCCTCCTGCCCCCAGGGATGGAGGGAGAGACACCCACAGATGTGTGCCAGCAGTCTCTGGGAGAGTTTAGAGCTGTCTTCACGTGAACAGCTGCACTGACCCGTAATGGATGGGCACTCCCAAAGGCAGATTTCCCAAAGAACAGCCTCTGTGTGTATGTGTGTGTGTGTACCACATGCCTTTCTGGGGCTGGGGGCTGTGTCAGGGACAGGGAGACAGGAGGGAAGCTCACTCCTGCAATGGGCAGGTTGAAGGCTTCACATTCTTTCAGTTGTAGTGGCTGGAGTTATTTTTTCTCCACTTGGAAAGTCAGATCTAGGTGGGTTTTATCAGAATATCAAATCAATAAAATGCTCTGCCTGGGAACCTGTTTTCTAAATGTCATGATAAAAAAACCCAGCTAGCCTGGGACCAAGTAGCTCAGGAATTTCACAAGACAGCAAAGGAAATCGCAGGCATGTTGGCCTTGAGAACTGTGCTCCTGCCTGAGGTTTGATTAACTTTTTTATTCCCCTCCTCATCCCCACAACCAGCTCATCCCAGCTGAGCTGGCAGCCTGATTCCCTGCAGGGAACAGAAGGGAATCTGCATGAAAACCAAACCTTGGATGACTTTCCCACCTTTCAAAAGAGGAAAAAAATCCTCCCTGCTGGCCCTAGACTGTGATAACCCAGGGCTGAGGAGGCACCTGTTCAGCCCCAAAGCCCAGCCAGCCTGACACGATCCATTCCAGCTCCCAAAAACCCTCCAGCCAAGGGACACAGCGCCCACAGCTGCTCCCAGCCAAAGGCAGATGCTAATCCTCATCTCCTGGAAACACGCAGTGAGCACCTGAAAAGAAACCCAGTCCCAGCATCACACAGACCAGCCATTCAGCTCAGGCCAGTCCCATTAGATTTGGTTGACAAAAGAATCCAACGTGCACATTTATAATTTGCCAGGGAAGAAAAAAAAAAAAAAAAAAAAAAAAAAAAAAGGAAGCCAAGCTTTCTCCTTCTGAATGGAGAGTTTCTGTGGCCCAGCCTCCCTCCTCGTCAGCAGACAGGGTGGAATTCCCAGGCTACGGGGGAGATCTCCTGGGGCTGATCATGTTCTTAAAGGCATGTTCCCAATCAAGAAGGCTGGGATGAAGCATAATAATTGCATAGGCTTCCTGAGAACCGGCTTAATATCCCTCCAGACTGATTCAACCTAGTTTTTCATTCTGCTTTCATATCCAAAAAAAAAAATGAAGGTCTGTCTATATCTTGATGTACAGCAAATCAGGAAATGGAGGCGTATGGTCTATCTCATCCTCCCCTGCCTGCAGCTCCCCACGGCACGCTGCCAAGGCATTGTGTCAGCAAAGCTCTGCTGATTAACGCTGGGAGAAAGAGAAACCAGTGGCCTGTTAAAGGGCTGAGAGTCAGGAGCCATCTAATCCCGGGCTGGCACGGGCTTGGTGTCCTTGAAATTGGTGGGGAGTAATTAGTGTCATTACCAGCCTCCATTACACCTCTGCTGGGCTGCAAAGACAAACGAGGGTGGAAAGTTTTGTAGGCTCAGGGCCATGGCTGGTTCTAATTCTCATTAACACCAGAGTACTGGGAAATGTGTGTGTTACTGGGGAAGCGCCAGGCTTCTCCTTGCCTTTGGAGCCTCTGGAGCACCTTGAGGCAGTCCCAAAATCCAGAGGTGCACGCTGGCATTTCCCTTTCCACCTGTCAGCCTTCTGAAAGAGATCCCAAGGGGTTCAGGGAGAAACCCCAGCCCCTGTGCCTGCCCATCAGATGGGAGAGACAGAGGTTATCAGCTCCTGCAGCAGGGATCCACACTGCCATGGGCAACAGAGAGAAACCCAGGGCTCCATCCCAGGGGTGAATCCCAGGGAGCACCCACAGATAAACAGTGCCAGCCTGGCCACAAAGCCACACAGAGGGAGGTGCAGACTGCCCAGGCTGGCTGCTTTGCAGGAACATTGGGTTGTTCTGTTCCCTGAGAGTGGGGTCAGCCTTTCCTGCAGGGACAGCCATCACTCCCTGCTGTGGCATCAGCACAGCCCTTGCTGGGGTCACAGGGGAGCTGGTGGTTGAGAAGTTATCTTTAGACCCTGCTACACAGTCAGACTGAAATCACACCTGGCCTTCTTCATTACAAGTGCTTTTAACCCTTAACAAGAAGGTGCTCTACAGACCAAGGCACTGTTCAGTGCTGGATGTTGCCAGTTCAGACTTGCAAGCCCAGCTTTAAAGATGCAGCTCTGTAACAGTGCAGTACAAAGTCACCTCTGAGGTCTGTAAGAACAAACACCTTGCAAATGCATCCCCAAACCTTGCACAACACCATCAGTACAGCACTTTTGGGAGGTTGCCTCTCACTGCTGAGCTGGCTCAGCGTGGCAGAACTTCTCTGTGACAGCTGGGCAAGCCACGTTGGATGCCACGTTTGTTACACAACAGGGCATTTGAAAGCCTTTAAAAAAATAAAAAATAATTTAAAAAAAACCCAGCAGATGAATTAAATTAAGGGACTTAGTGGCATGAATATGAATTGCTGCTCTCAGCCATCCTGGTGAATACTAAACTCAGATTCTGGATAAAGCCACACCTTGTCTGGCTCAAGCTGCCATGAGATCCCTGGACTTCCCTCAGCTCCTTTAGATCCAAGGCAGGAGGGAGCAATATTCCCTTAAAACCTGTGCAACCAATCCCCAGGTTTCTTACTCACTCTGAGCTCAGTCCTTACTCCCTCACTGTGCAGTGGCAGCTTTATTTGAGCTCACAGCCCCAGCCCACACTCTGCTGGTCCAGAGGCCACTGTCCCCAGGCAAGAAACCAGCTCCAAGCCAGAACTTCCCTTAATTTTCTGCCACTCTCTGCTCTTTGCTGCATCCCACCACAGGACAGGCAATGGAAGACAAACCAGGCAGTCCCCTGAGCAGATATGGGTGAGCACAGAAACTCTACAGGCCACGTTTTTGGCACATCCTGGCCTATCTAAACAAACAGGCAACGTGACCTGAGATGCCATAAATTTCCTGAAAATCTTTAATGACTCTAAAGGCTTAATGAAGTGTTTCACGGGTTTGGAATCTGTGGGGTCGCAAGCTGAGGTCCAGCTCAGAGACTGCAAATGCAAGCAGGAATAACAGCTCTTTCAGAGCACAGCACATGTCTTTTGCCACCATATACTCAGTTTGTTGAGCTGCTGTATCCCTAGCCAAGCATGCTGTCAGCAGGAGCTTTAATCAAACGGCAAAATACATTAAATATAGAGACAAATCCTTAGGGATGGAGCTGCAAAGCATTGTGAAAGTGTCAACTGACTGCTGGGAGACCATGATTTAGCAAAAAATTATAAAGGGGCAGCTACAGGCTGTAAAAACCAGACTTCTGCTGCAATTAGGATGTGCAGGAAAGGTTTGGGACCTCCCATCTCATGGGAGGGTTGTCACTGCTGTGTCCTGCTCCCAGTGTCCACACACAGAGACCTCAACACCACATCTGCAGGTGGATACACAGCAGCTGCAGCAGGTTTAAAAGAGGGGAAGGAGAGATAGGGGTCCCAGCTCCCAGGGACACCCCTCAGGCTCAAGGGGAGCCACTGTCCCAGCCTGGTTATGCAGATCCCAGCCCTGGGGAAGGCACTCCCCCAGGAGCACACAGCCTCACGTGCTGCTTGGAAAGGCTGCCAGTCCCAAATTACTCATCACATCGCTCTGACTGCCTTTAAAATGTTTTTCATCAGCATTTTGGTCATTTTTTCACTTTTATACGTGGTGCTGTTTGCAGAGCCCCTCTTTAAAGCTGCCTGACAGGTTTCAAAAGCAAGCGAGCCTGTTCGTTTTTCCTTTTGCCTGTCATTACACAAGAGTAGTGCTTGAGATCCAAGTTTCTATTAAAAAAGAGGACTAAATTAAGCTCTTGCATGAGGTCTCTAGAGATGCATCAGTCAGTGCTTTCTTACACACGTCTTTTACAGAGCAGGGAAGTTTGTGTACCAACACAACCACGGCTGTTCAACTGTCAAAGCCCCTAGAGCTACATCAATCCACAAAAAGAGCAACCAAACTCCTTTGAAACTTCTGCAGTGAGGCAGGAGAGAGGAATTTGATGTTTAATGCTTTAATCATAGAGTTGGAGGCCTCCACTGCTCCGTGGTTCTGACGGCTGCAGGAGAGCTCACACCACGGACGGGTGAAGAGCTAAAGTTTAGGTAAAGGGAACTTCAAGGAAAAAGAACTGGAAGGCACAGTGAGCCTTGTAATTCCAAGCATTGTGCTGGACTCCTCCTGGCAAGTGTCCTTTTTCAGAGATCATTGCAGGATTTGTTAGTTGTTTCTACAAATTTAGAGAGAAAACATCTCCCACGCCCGCTGCGATCGGGAACGCGCCAAAGCAAGTAAAGAGCACATTGTGAATGTTTCCAGAGATCTTTCCATCCCATTGAACCATTCCATTGGTTCAGCCTGTACAACAAGAAAGCAAATGGCTCAGATTACTTATCTCATGAAAAAAAAAAAAGTCTGGATTTTGCAGTGTTGCATCCCTCCGTTTCCAGAGCCAGCCCTGGGATGTGGTGAATAATGCAACCCTCAGTCCTGCTTTGGCAAAACAGATGAAGCCCTGACTTGTTCTTCTCTTGCTGGTGTTTTTGGAAAACGCAGGAAGGAAAAAACTGTCAGACAGAAATAGTCTGTGTGTCACTTCAAGCCAATCACTGGGGACCTGGACTCAGAGCCCACTGAAGTCAGTGGAAAGATTCCTCCCGACCTCCCCGGGGTTTGGCTCAGCCCCACTGCCCTGTGCTCCTCGCAGGTGTAGGTTTACATGTTCCTTTTTAAACGGCCTGAACAAAGACTGTCCTCAAGAACCACCTTAACCACAGCTGCATTTGTCTCTAGCAGGGAGCTGCCACCCTGCCTTCAGCAATGTTCCTGGTCCAAGGCCAAATCTCCCAGCCAGCACATCCCTCTGGCTTCTCCTGCAGCCCTGCCCACTTTGTAGGGCCACATTTCCCAGTCACACAGAGCTGGCCTGGCTCTCCCCTGAGTTTTTCCCCTCCATGGCTCACACCACTGCCCCCCAGCACCTGCAGAACCATCCAAGGTTTCCTGGGAGCTGCAGAGTTAACTTCCCACATTAGCATTCCCCTTGGAGAGGGCTCTGCTCTCTGCTGCTGCCTGGCAGGACTGGGCAGGGGCAGAGCAGTATGTGGTGACATTCATATGAATTTCTCTTTATAGATATATATTAATAGCAGCACTTCTTTCATTTTATCCTTTTAGATAATCCCGAGCAAACTCTCTTCTGAATATATAACTTCATATTCCAGAATACTGAATGAGGAACTCAGCTCCAACTTGAGGTAAAAAAAATCCTTTTTTTTTTTTTCACTTCTTAGCTTATTTTAGCTAACTCCAGGAAAGGTTCTATCAGGTAACACAGAGCTCACTGACAACCCAGAATTAAGATCCCCTCCTGAGTTTGGTGCAGAAGGAAGAGGAGGCACTACCAGCAGTCCTGCAAACCAAACAGAAAGTGAAATCAATATGCACCTTGCCTAAATAAGTCATTTATGTGCTTGGGTGTCCCCCTCTACCCCCCAAATGGTCTTTGAACACTCAGAGTTCTTCAAGTCACTGAAGGGACAATTACACACTGCACTGAGCACAAAAACCAAACTTCCACAATGCAGTGCTGAACTCAGAGGGTTAAAGGACACCCCTGGGAGCAGCAGGGACAAATAAGCACCAAAAACATTCCTTCACCTTTCTGATTCTCATTAAGCCTTGACACAGCTCCAGGTGTGCACCAGCACTGCTATTGGTGTGTGTGCAAGGCAAACAGGGCCTGGGGTGGGGATCCCACCTGCAGAAGGTGACCTGGGGCTCTTCAGGAGCTGGGAGTGAATATGGAATGTGCCAGGGATGATCTGGGCAAGAATTCATTTTGCCAGAATTGAGGTGGCATCCATCTGTAACTCTTGGGCACAGGATGAGGGATCAGGAGAGCCTGGCTCTGTGCCTGGCTGTGCTGCTCTCTCCTGCACTGACACTGTGCCACCTTTCAGCTCTGGGCCTTCTCCTGTGCCTCAGTTTCCCCATCTGCAGGTCTGGACATCAAAGCCGCTGTGTGTAATTTTTAAAGAAAGGAGCAGGCCAAAAAAGGGATAGAGGGAATGGAAAGGCAAATCCTTCCAATATTAGTCAGCCCTTACTTTGGCTGAGTAAGCAGCACACAGAGGAGGAAGGAAAAGGAACCAGGAGGGCTGGAAGTGCTGGGTTTCAGACAATTCCACCGTGGCAACGACGTCCCTTTAACACAGGGAACAGTTCAAATCAGCAGGCCTAAGCTTGGTCCTGCTGGTCTTTGCTCCCTGCCAGCAGTGCTCAATGTGCTGCTTTGTCTCCCAGAGAGAAGTGGAATTGCTGTCTGTCATTATTTACAGATGTGCAGATATCTGAACCTGCCCAGCCACCAGGCTGAGCTGCCACCAGAGCCAAGGGAGGTTCACAAGAGGCTTAGGAAGACTATCCTGAGAGATGAGAGTTGGGTTTCTGCTGTTCAATTCATGCCATTTGCCCCTGGAAAACACCTGCTGGTTTCTTCCCTTGCACTCACAGGGAAGCAAAAGACAATTTCATGCTACTCCTTATCTGCCTCCTCTGCCTCCTCCAGCCAGTTCCCACCAGCGGTTCCCTATCAGGTGTCACATCTGGGAGGGATGGAAAGCTGACAGGCAGAGAGATGCCTGCCCAAGCATCTCAGATTAACCATTTCCATGCTTTTCCCTGTGCAAACCCTGCTCACAGGGTCAGTGGTAGGTAAATAACTGGAGACTGTGGAAGTTCTCCTCAGCTTGGGATGGCATCAGTTGATGTGACCCTGGCTCTGCCAAAACTAACATCAAACACGTGTTGACTTCAACACTCCTGCAGAATTATAACAACACAGTGCTGTGACATTCCCCAGAGTGACTCCCTTCAGAACTGAGGCAGGGGGAAGATGAAATGTCCATCCCTAGAGGATGGAGTGTGGAGGAAGGGAGCAGATCCCAAACTGCAGTGAGAGGAGCTGAGGTGAGGTGAGGGTTTCACTTTCACTCTGAAGGATTAAAGTCTTTAGGGGACAGACTGACAATCTTTCAGTGTTGCTCCATCAGCCCTTTTTCTGGGAAAAGCACGTGGGATCACTAAGGACAGGGAACTTCCCACTGAAGACTGAATCATCTGATGGCAAAGCAACCCAGATTCCTGGCAGGGACCAGTCATACTTCTACAAATCACTAAGGTTAAAAAACCCTGGCAATAAAATCCACAAGCTAAGACACTTGAGGCACCCCCACGTTTCTGTGCATTTATCTGACACTTGTCAGTTGAGATTCCTCTTTTACCTGAATACACAGAAGCAAAGGGACTTTCAGGGGATCTCTGAAAACAATGGGGACTTGGAAATTTTTAAAAATTCCCAGTTCCTGGGCTAATGCCCCAATGACTATTCCCTTTCTTAAACACAAGGCAGCTAAGATACAGCTAAATTTGCAATGGTGAGGGGTAGAAGATAACAGGATTTACAGGGTTAGGTTTAACAGGGTTGAAGGTTAATAGGATTTTAAGGTCAGGGCTTAAAATAATACAGCAAAAATGAAAATCCACAGTTACAAAGAACTCTGTGTATCATTAATTTCTTTTTCCCTGCCTCTGCACAGGCTGTAAATCAACCCAGATCAGGAGATGTCACCAGCCAGTGCTGTCCCCTCCAGCCCAGAGCACTGGGCTTGCAGACAGGATACACAGGGGGTTTATTTTCAGGGCCCTGACACTGAGTTGTTATGTGACACCTGGAAGGTCACAGCACATTTCTTCTGCTTCTCCCACCAGCTGCTGGCTTAGGTTATGATTATTTCTATTATTTCTACCCCTGCTGCTATAGGCACTACCAAGGAATCCCCCGCAGATACCAGGATCTCACAGTGCAAATCACTCTATGCACAAATTCTGTCCAAAAACTCTTCTCCAAGGAGAAATTTAAGCCCTAAACCGAAGGAAAAGAGGTGGAAACAGGCAGAAGTGCTGGCCTTTCTGAGCCTCACTGATTCTCACTGCAGGCTCAGTGTCCTGGCTGAAAGCACTGATCTTTTTTGGGGTTACTAATCATCACCATGGTATCAGCAACACACAGCTCATGTGCACAAAGCTCCTGGGCACACAGGGGATTAAAACACAGGCAAACAGATCCTGAGTGCCCAGAAGAAAACCCTCAATCCACGCCTTGAGTCTTTCCTAACAACTGCGCCTTTGCGATTTGAGCCGCGCTCCGAAGGTGGCCGGGACAAGTATTTGACACAAAGAGATGCCAGGGAGCACTTCTGCTTGCTTTTGTTTTTCCATGGATGCAGAATCCTGCCTGAAATAATCTCCAGCTAGAAATACTAGGCTGCCATGGCTGCATGGCCTGGATTTCTCCTGCAGCACCCTGAATTTCACACACAGGGTGAGCTCCTGGGTGTGCTGTGCCTGGTGTGTGCTGGAATTGATTGCAGGTTTTCTTGCACTTCTATCTTCGTTAGTTCTACATCACAGAGAGTGTGGAACTCAGGCACTGCCAGCCCAGGAAAATTAAGATGTGACATGGTTTTTCAAGGACATATGCTTGGGGCATGTGTTTTTTCCCCCTTCCTCTATCAATGCAAATCCCAAATGGAGCTATCAACAAAAATAAAGGGAACAATCCTGACCCAGTTTAAAGTTGTGTGGGGTTTTTTTTTTTCTTTCATTCTCTTGCTTCTCAAGGCCAGAGACAGAACAGAGGCCATAAGCAGAGCTGCCAAAACACATATGCATGTTGGATGCTTTTGTCTAAAGACACTATGAAGTGCTAAAATATTAAATATGTCAAGCAGAAAGGTTTTCTCTGGTCTTCAGAGCTCTACAAAATGGCAATAAAAATGTAAAAGAAGAATGCTGAATAATCAAATGTGGTTTCTTTTTTTAAATGTAAATAGTAAAGGCTGAGTCCTGGATACTGCATGTTAAGAGCAGAGACAGCTCAAGGATTTTCAGCCCCACTTCTTCCTCTGTGCTGGAGAGATCACTTTTAGGGATAGGGCACTTGTAGGGTCCCACTAGCAAATATCCTGAATTGTGAGCATCAGGACCAAACATCCTGTATCAGAGGGGGTTTTGCACCATCCAATCCAAGCCCTGAAATTCAGGATAAGCTTGGCTTTGCACTCCCCCTGCCCAGCTCAGAGTTGTTCAGAGCCAGACTTTAGACTCAGGGCTGTTTTCCAGTCCTAATGATCTGCTCAGATCCTGACTTCTCCAGCAGGACTGCCAGTAAGGAGAGGTGCAGAGAGGAGGATATTTGGAAAAGCAAACACTCTCCTCAGGTGAACTCAGCAGTGACCCTCAATATGACCCCAAAGGTCAGCAAACAGCCCCTGAGTGGCCATGACAAACTCTGCTCAGGGCTTCAAGGACAAGCTGGGACATAAAGTCCATTCTCCCTCCCCAAACCTGCCGTGCTGCTCATCACCCCTGCTGTTATTTAGCTGTTCAGGCCACGCTTCCCCCTCCATCTCACAGCACCAAGGACGGGACACCAAAGGCTGGGCCTGCAGCAGAGCCCCTCAGTTGTGTTGGTGGAACTCGTGTTGTTGTTGTTATTGTTATTATTATATTATTTTTGTCTGCAAGTAAATACCAAGCAATTATGGTGTTCTGAAGTGACCTTCTGGAGCATGTGCTCGAGCCCATGGAGCTCAGCCAAAGCTACTATTGTGGATTTCATGCCAAGGCTTGGGAGAACCCTGGCTCCCTCCCATTGTTTTCTTTGGCCAGGCTCTGTGGATTCTCAGCCTGGCAAGAAAGCCCCATTTTAAAAGTACTGGCAAGCCCCGTGCAGTTTGTCACAGCAGGGCCCATGATTTAGGACCCTGATTTAGGCTCAACACTGGGCTCTTTTGTTCCGCGGCGCGGGGACATCGCTCGCGACTCCGCGCGAGTTCGTCACCGCCGCTGGGCTCCGGGGTGGCACCGAGGGCTTTCCCCCCAAACGTACAATCCAGACTGGGAATGGATGAGGGGAATTGAAGCAGCTTTATCCATCAGCCTTGCAGGCTGCTGTTGCTCCATTTCTCTTCACAGAGAAAAGCAAGGCACAGTTCTTCCCAAGGATTTCTGAGATTCACATTCTCTGAACCTCAGAGAAAGGAAAAAAACAATTCTTACCTTATTTGCTGTGCCTGTGTTTGTGCCAAAGTAGAATGCAACATGGAGATTGTTTACCCAAAGTGATGGTGTTTTGTTTCCTTGGCCTATCAGGCCAAGGTGTGTGTGCGTGTGTTGGGACTATCACGGGAGAGTCACAAGAGGAGTGCAGTCTGTGCAGTTGTGTGCAGAGTGAGTGCTTGGCAGATTCAGTTTAGATGTAATGTAATATAGTATAATAAAGTAATTAATTAGCCTTCTGATAAGACAGAGTCAGATGCATCACTCTCTCCCCTTTGTCGGGGGTCACCTTTGATTCCATAGCCTCATTTGCACCAGCCTAAGCCTTTCTCACACAGGGGTTCTCACACAATGGGTGTTTCCATGATAAAACAGAATTGCTGCATACCTGGGTAAAGCCAGAGCTGGAGAAGAAGGATTTGCACTTTTCTCCTCCTTTTTTTTTTTTTTTTTTTTTTTTGTTTAATAGAAGCTCATTTTTATTTATGATTCGACCTCAGAAATAGAGGTGAAATTTGAAGGGATTAAAAAAAAAAAACCAAACCACCTCTCTGGCTCCACAAATCCTTCTTACAGGTCCCTCAGGCTTTGCTAGGACGTAGTTATAAGCAAAAAATGACTCTGCAAAAAACAGCCCTTTGGTAGAAACCAGGTCTTGTGCAATTTGTATATTTTGGAAGCCATATTTGACCATTTTACTGGCTAAGGATACCCAAAACCAGACTCTGGGATCCAAATGCTCTGTGCATGGGGAGGAGGGGGAAGAGGGCAAGCTGAATATTTAAAATCAAGCCAGACTGATTTTAAATCAATCTGAAGGAGAAAAGTCTTCTTTTAGAAATAGAGTCAAATAGTTCAAAATCTCTGTACCTTTGTGACTGGCACTGTTGAAACTCAGCAGAAAAATACAGCCCTCTCTGCTGCTCATTGATTGGAATTAATAAACCAGCCAGCCCTGAAATAACTGCCACCCTTTACACTGTCAAACTAATAGAGAATAATTGAACACAATTAGTAAATCATGGGTAAAAATGTAGATGAGGCAGCAAACCAGCTAATGAATGACCACCCTGGATCATATCACCAGTGACTGAGTTGGCAAATAACAGCAGAGATGAGGCTTAGACTGGGGTCAGCTCCCACTAATACTGAGCCTAGGAAATCAAGGATGTGGTTGGTGATCCTCCTTGGCCCCTGTAGCCAGTACAGATTCCTCTGGGGTGAAAAGAGACAAGGAAATGTTTCATTTCCTCCATTTATAGTCCGTGGTACCACCTTTGCTACATAAGGTACTTGCAGCCTTCTCACAGGAGAGCTCTGTTGGTTGTTTCACGGTCTCTGTGTGACTGCAGAGAGGACTCAGAGTCTGGGCTAGGAGATGCAAAGTGGTGCCACTCTAAATACATCTGACTGCATTAAAATCTTTCAATTCCAGCTGTTACTGTCTCTTTCACACCTCAAAAGTGTAAGTGAGAAATATCAGAGGAAGTGCCTGTATTCCTGTATTGATAAAAGAGGGGGAAAAGGATAAATGTCACAAGAGACAAGCATGACATGACCCACTCTGGAGCTTTATGGCATCAACATTTGGGGATGTTCCCTCTGGTCTGTATCTCACCCCAACAGGTTTCTCTGGATGAGTTTGACCCAGCAGAGAAGTGTTTTTCTCCTTTTATGCACCTTGTCTCAGGAAGCATGGAAATCATCCTTGCTTTGTGGTGTTACATTGGAAGTGTTCTGTTCATACAGCATTCTGCTCATACCTAGCCATGGTCATAATTCCATCTTGATCCTGTCCCTGGCACTTATCCAGAACATTTCTAACTGAACCATATCAGTAAAAGCCAATCCTGACCAAGACATGGCAAACCAGATCCTCGAACAGCTTGGAAAGTCCTCTTGTTACACTGGTGGGTATTTTTCAATGTCAGAACATCCACAAGCATTGCAAAGTCCAAAAAACCACAGGATAAACCAGAGTCTGGAGATGGAAGGCTTCTCCTTCCCAGTGGCTCAGCCTCAACACGCTCATGGACACAGCTTAGGGCATGAGG
Organism: Pyrgilauda ruficollis; assembly: GCF_017590135.1. Lineage (NCBI taxonomy): Eukaryota > Metazoa > Chordata > Aves > Passeriformes > Passeridae > Pyrgilauda > Pyrgilauda ruficollis. The sequence goes on from NW_024531821.1 coordinate 1,372,800, forward strand.
AGCTGCTGTGGTTTCTCACCAGGCTCAAACCCTCCCACGGATTTTCTGCAAACACACCTTGAGGTTCCCCTGTGACCAACTGGAAGTTGATAAAACAACCGTGGATTAACAAGGGAAAGGGTCAACCCCAGCCCCATGTCACAGCTCACTGGTGCAAATCCCAGTTAAGCTAAAGAAAACTAAAACCTGAGTTCACACAAGCCCACTCTGGTTTCTGTGTACACTTCAGGGCCCTGCCATTTCTGGTCCCAAGTTCACACCCAAACAGGAAAGGGACAATCTTGTGCTTCAGGTGTGACTAAAATCTCACTCAACTCCCCATGCTCATGAGAATTCAAGGCTGGATCTCACTGAACAGCTGACCTGACTTCAGTCCTGCCACATGAGGCCAAACCCTAACAGAAACCACCTGTGGTATTTCAATAACATTAAATCCAAGCTGAATTCAGCCTTGTACCTGACTCGCATCCAGCATCAATTTCCTTGGCCCACTTCAAGTCTCTTGCTGTCAACACTCCAGGGCTGAGAGTCATGGAAGAATGAGCTGCATTCTGTTAAACCTCATGGCCAGTGCTGCCAGCTGAAGTGTTATCCCTGCTCCCCATGCTGAGGATGGGGTATGAAACAGAACAGATTGTTTTCCAAATCTGATGCAAGGCTCCAGTTATTCAGCTTGCAGTTCTGACTGCGAGAGGGTTTAGCCAGCTCTGACAACATATGGATGTGGTCCATGGTCCTGGCTGTTTCCTATAGGATCTGGAAAGGTCTGAGGCATGACTCTGTCTTTCTGCTGCACTTGGAATTTGCTGTGATGAGCAGGAGGAGGAATTCCTGGGAAAGGCCAGGGCCTCTCCAAGGATGGTCCCAGATGCTCCCTCTGCAACACCAGCTCGTGTGTGCAATTTTCCAAGGTTTGTGTGTTCAGCCAGCACCTGGCTGCCTGCAAACTCACCTCTGCTAGTGACAGAGTAGGAAAACTCATGTATTGTTATCTCTTTTGGCTTTATTTATAGAACTCTTGGTAATGCCTCAGCTGCTCTGTGCTGAACAGCAGCAGACCTTGTGCCACATGAGCATGTCCCACACACCACAGACCTGCTCGAGGGAGAGATATTTTATTGTGGATGTATTTTAACAACACTATAGAGCTGCAGCCCCACCAGGCCTTACTGATATTGGAATTTTAGCAGCAAACATTTTATCAGCCCACTGATTCCCTTCTTAAAGACATCCTCTTTACAGCCCACTCTTCCCCAAGTCCTGCAAAGCTGGCAGATTTCTGGAGGTAAAGTGACATCTAAGATGTCTTGGCATCTCCAGTCTTTGGTTCTCCAGCAGCACCAGGTCCTGCCAACATCATGAGGTGACTAAAAAATGAGGATTTGGCTGTGTGGTGTGGGTTCAACTCACCCATTTATGCTTACAAACAAGCAGAAATGCAAACAACATTAGCCAGAATTGTTTATATGAACAGTGACCTGGCATCTGCTACTCCATCACCTATTTCTGTCACAAGAGGTTTCCTTGTCTCTATTTGCCACCAGCACAGAGGAATTTGCTTCACTTATTTGTATAAATACACCAAATAAAGTAAATGTAGTTATGCTCACGTGTCAAAATGTGGGAGGGCCACCAGAGGTTCTGGGGACAGGACAGCAACTCCATCCTTGCACAGGAAATAGCCACTGAAATTAAGATAAGAGCAAGAAGATTAATAGAAAATCCAAGGAGAATGTACTGCATTTTACCCTCAAGGGTTTGATACCACAACCATTAAATCAATGTCAAAATTTCCACTGCATTAGAAAACAATTTATATATTTCTGGAAAAAATACATTCTGTACAAAATGTCGTTCATGTCAAAAGAATGTTTGGACAAGGAACCAGTGACTGTTATTATTGGCAATATCAGAGAAACAAGGCCCCAGCTGTCCTTTCCTAGAAGGGTTAAACTTCTCCTATTATGAAACAAGAAAACAATCTCTGTAAAGAAAAATTTTCCAGCCAATGCCCATCCAAAACTCCAGGTCAGCAGCAAATACATCCAAATACACAATAAGGTCATACGAAGAAATTCAGAGAACAGCCCTCTTTGTCTAGAATATTAAGTACTGGAACAAATAACAGCAACATCCTCATGAGTTGTTCACATTTTTCCCAGCCCAGCTCTTCCATGCTGAGGGTTGCTTTCTTTTTCCTATCACTCTGTGTGGATTTTTCTCTCTCGTCATTTGTCTCCCCTCCATTCCAAGTAAAGCAAGGAGTGTGTCTTCTCCTGGAGTCACCTATGAGACTGCAGATCCCTGGAGCTGGCCCAACTAGAAGTCTTTTTTGTGTATTTGTTCATTTGGGGTCTCTTTTAAATTAGTAAAGCACTTCAATAACCCTTCCCTCATTGCTCTTCATCCTATCCTAACTTTTCCCACCAGGTCCCATCTTCTGCAGTTCCTCGGTCCTTTCCTTCTCAGAACATTTCTCACCCCAAGATTTTCAGCAGTGACTGCTACAATTTCTTACCAACCCTAATCCAAACTCTTCTCTTTATCCTGTATTATTATTTCCCACAAATAGTGTCTCCAGGCTGGGACCTTACAGATGAGGCAAAATCCTGCAAGATTTGTTTTTGCAATAATAATTTTAGGTGGAGGGGTCCCAAGAGCTCCTCAGGTTTTTAACAAATGTTTTATATATTGCATGGCAAGATAAAGGGGGAAAATGGAACTCCAAAAGTTTGTACGCACAGAATTTCTTAGTTGATCTCTGATCCTGCTTGAAGTGGCATAAATATAAAGGAGAGTCAGAACCTTTTGAGCCGAGGTCTGTTTTCTCAGTCCCCACATTATACAAGATGTGAGCTCTAAAGAATTCCTTCTGTTCTCTCTCCTTTTAGTTTCCACATTTTGGACAAATTTTCAACCAAAAGATCAAGCACTATCTACTTTCAAAGTGCCCCTAATGAGGTAATTACTGGGAGCATAAAATACACACATTTATTGTAACTGAAGCCACCGCAGGCTGGGGCCAGGCAGTGCTCAGAGTTCACTCCACTGGCAGCTCAGAGATGTCCTGCCCTGTTCAAATCTTTTTTTCTGTAAAGGAGTAAGACATCTCCAGTGTCCATCACGCTGGAGTTACCCTGCTGACCCCTTCTTGAACAAACTTTGCAAACCACGAGCACCCACATCTGAGCAGAGACCGAGATTAAACACAGTTGTTTGCAGAACGTTTTCCTGCAGAAGTGCTGGAAGTTCTTTTCCAAAAAGCCTCCCTCCCATCCCACAGACATCCTGTGCTGGGTCAGGAGCTCACCACCGGCCGTGGCTCAACCCATGCCAGGGACAGGAGGAACTTTTTGTTCCTCCAGCAGCTCCTGGGAGCCAGACCTCCCATTGCAACCCACAGCCACGGCTCCAACCTGCCATTCCTGGGGTCAATCCTCTAAATCTCCCCACACCCTTCATTTTGGGTCTTGTTTTAGAGAGATTATCCAGAAAAAGTGCTGTCCTAAGAGCTGCCCAGCTTCTGTCCATGAGGGTGGGGGCCTCTGCCACTGACTGGGAACAGAACAGTGCAAAATCCTTCAGGGGAAGGAAAATAAAACCAGCAGCAGCAAGTTGGGTGGATGTAAATTCCTTCCGGTGCCTGAAGGAACTACAGGAAAGATGGAGATAAATGATTTATAAGAGCCTAGAGTGAGAGGACAAGGCTCCAAACTGAAAATAAGTAGGTTTAGATTGGATATTAGGAAGAAATTCTTCCCTGTGAGGGTGAGCAGGCCCTGGCACAGGGTGCCCAGAGCAGCTGTGGCTGCCCCTGCATCCCTCGAAGTGCCCAAGGCCAGGCTGGATGGGGCTTGGAGCAGCCTGGGACAGAGGAAGTTGTCCCTACCCATGGGGTAGAACAAGATGATCTTTAAGGTGCCTTCCAACTCAGGCCATTCCATGCTTCTATATTCATTCTAGCAAATTGTTTCCATTGAAAAAGATACATCCCAGAGTGGGGAAAAGAAAAAAATAAAAAAGTGGGGGAAAAGAAAAAAACAAAACAAAAAATACCCCCCAAACCAAACCAAACCTCACCTCACAACCAAACATGTGAGTTAAACATAATTTTTTTTTACTTCATTTCAGTTCTGAATTAGTTTGGATTTTTTTATCCTGCCTGATTAATTTAAAATCAAGGCCTTTCTTCTGAATTTTCACATCAGCTAAGCAAAGCTGAAAAATTTATCAGAATTACAAATCTGGTTGTGAATTATCTGATATTCTTGCATGAACTTGTGCAATTATTTGGACATTTTACTTTCGCTTAGAATTTCAGTTCCCAAAGGAAGGGAAAGTTGAGACTTCCAGTTCATTTGTGTCCTCAGGAACCAAGCTAAAGCTGTGAAAGCGAGTGTCCTTAAATGATTTCTTGCTATTCTACAGTCACAATTAGCTCAGATCATAACGTTGACTTTGCTTGGGCTCAGCTTCAAGACTAACATTAAACTCTACTGCTGCATAATCCTGTGGCTGATACCTTAGTCATAATGTGAGCTAATAGGTCAACCTTGGCTTTTGGTAAGTCATAAAATGGAAAAAACCCCTCAGTTATTAGAGCTTTAGAATTCTTACTAGACAGCACACAGTAATTCTTGTTCCTGAGTCATCCTGCTAAAGCTTATTATAAAATCTTGCATTTGCTCTCCCAGCAAGTGATTCCACTTCTGTGCTCTTCCCCAGCCATGCAAAGGAGGTATTTGAGGCTCAGCAAGCCAGGAGGGATGGATGTGCTGCAGGGAGCACTCCCACGGGCAGCACGTGCCAGGACTGCAAATCCTGACGTGCAGAGGAGAATCTGCAGCGAGGCCAGGGCAGGAAATGCTCCATGCACAGGGGTGGAGGCAGGAATTCTGCTTATCTTGTAGGGTAAATGCACCACTGACATCAGGACAGGACCCTCCAAAGCCACCTCACTCACAGGAACACCCAGAGCATGCCAGGCTGTCCTCTTCCAGTTCCTTTTGGAAATGGGACTCAATCCATAAACCAGGATTTAGTATCTGGCTGGCAGTAAAAGAAGCAACTGGGTGTAGATCTTAAGTATTAGGAGCCTGACCTTTTCTTGAGCCATTTTTTTGTCCCTTTTTGGTATGGATGAAAAGATTAAATATTTTTAAAGATAATATAAAATGACCCAGCAGAAAGCCAAGCACTCATGTGGTAGCAAGATTGGTGGAAGATATCCTGTGGTTTTGGAAGGCATCAGCTCAACGCTGCTCCTTCAGCTTTTCCCTGGTGATCACTCTGGAAAAAAGGTTGGAAGATTCCCTGCTCCACGTGGGGCACATCCCATAACAAATCTGGCAAACACCTGCCCCAGGGAGGAGGAATCAATCAGTGTCTTGCAGAGGAGGGAGGTTGGAAGATGCAGTGTTGCATGTTTTGAGTGCTATCCAAATTCCAGAGGTGTCCTTGCTCCCTGTGATCCTGCTGAGCAATCCTGCAGTGGGGTTCACAGGGTAATTGCCACCAGGAACTTACAAGGAACTCGATCTGTGGGGCTCAGAGGGAGCTGATAATTGAACCAGATTCACCATTATTCTGTCTTTCCTATTCTCTCACTTTAAAAAAAAAAAAAAACAAACAAACAACAAAAAACCCAAAACCCCTCAGTATTTTATCATGGAGCACAAACGATGACCAGCAAATTTGCAAGAACAATTCCAGGGCTCAAATCTGTTTGTATCAACCATCTGTCATTAATAACAGCTCCGTAACACTCAGAGGGAAAACACGTACAATCCACCTTCCTGTTTTGGCACCTGGGCAACATAATTTGCTTTTTAGAACCACTCAATATCCAACATTTTTCATGGCAGTCAGCACGGGCAGGAGATAAAGAACATTGTTTGGAAAGATAAGAAGAAAAATCAAGAGTGATCTTTGCTACATCTGCCTTCAGCAAGCTGGACTGATTTTCTTTCTCACATCCACTCCAGAGGAGAGGCAGAGCCAGCAGCAGGGAAACAGCCAGGACACAGCATCCTAAAAAAAAAATAAATAAATCCCTCCCAATTACTCTGTCGTATTTCTGGAGGCAAAGGTGGATGCAGAGACAAGGTGTGCATAAAACCTCCTCATTTCCCCGCAGCTGGGGTTCATTATCAGCTTCCTATATCTGGATTGCTCTAAACTTTCCATTTAACAGCTATATTTCTAGTAACCACTTCTAAACTAATAACATTTAAATGCAGGGTATGGGCAGCCTGCAGCTATGGCTGCTGTGGAAGCAGATCTTGCAGGCCTGACTCATTGCAATAATGGTTTCACTATCAGCTTCTTAATTATGATGGAAATTACTGGAGCAAATTACCATAAAGGTTTAGGAACATTCAGTCCATTCTGGCCCTTCCAGGTCTGTTGCAATACATATTTGCTTTTCTTCATAAATGTTAAAATGCCTTTTTTTTTTTTTTCTTTTTTCTTTTTTTTTTTTTTAATCCGTCTTCAACTTCTCTTGGGAACACAGGAAAAAAAAAAAAAAAAACAAAAAAACCAAACTTCTTTTCACCGTGGCAAGGTCCCAAGAAAACAGGTGGCTTCATGCGTAAACAATAATTGGGAAAGAGGTGATAGAAATTCCAGCCTGCACACTTCCAAGTCCAGCACACAAGTTCTCCACAGCTTATGAGGTTGTGTCAGGCAGAAAGGGGTTGGCTCCACCAAATCCCAACTCAAAATCCTTACCAGGTCTAGAACCCACTTTTGGACCTTTCTCCATCCTGATTTGAGAGCAAATTTCTCCACAAATCCATGGTCACACACTCACTTGGAAGGAAAAAGTGAGAATAACACCAGCTGAAGAAACCAATTTTTTGCACCAATGCAGCCATGACAGCCTGACCAAGGGATGCAAATCCTTACACGGATTTATTTGTTTGAAAATCATAACTTCTGGGAAAGATAAGAGCCTGCACAAAACCTAAAAATTCCCTGGGAAAGAACTGCAGTGCTATCAGTTTAACTGAGTACTTCTGTTCCTGCAAATGAATTTTCAGCCTGAGTGCTGAAAAATTACCATTTCCTTGCTTTCAGAGAACTACCATTACAAGCTAAGTCAGAACAAATTCGAGGCATGAGTCCATTTTCAGTTAGGAACACCTTCATGTTGGATTCTCCAATATTTACTCAGTATGCTGAAGTTCTGTCTGCTGCTGTTGTCTCTGCACAAGTTCCAGTGAGCTCCACTGGAATTAATGCCCTGACAGGGTCACCCCAGGGGAGTGTCCTTTGAGACAAACCAGATTCCCACTGGCACTTAGTGGTTCTTAATGGTGCATTTGAATTTTACACCTCCAGGCTGAGGCAAGGCAGGGCTTTAGGACCAGCAGCTCCTCACGTGAACTTGTGCGGTGAGCTCAGGCACCGTGGCTTTTTTTGTCCCACAGGCAAGCACTTCCCCCTGTGCTCTCATCCCGGGCTGGGAACACGGTGTTCCTTCCCATGCTCCCACCAGGAGGACACAGGGGCTGGCCCCGAGGGTGATAATGAAAATGCCTCGGTAATGAACCCATCTGCTGATGTCCTCCTCGGCCTGGCTCCCCGTGCCAAGAAGCTCAGCAGGGGTCCCCCACTCTTTAAAGCCAACATATGCACAAAACCTACGGATTTCACTTTCCCTGCGATTTCCACCCCACTCCCCTGCTGCTCGTGTTTTAAATACTTTCCCTGAAAATACTTCTCTGCAGGAGTGGCTGCTGAGCCCATCTCTGACTTCATAGCCTGGAGGCCTGACCTTTCCAGGGCAGGAGTGTCCTGAAGGAAGCCAAGCACTCCCACACTTCCAAACCACCACAAGGCAATGGATATCACACGGATATCACCATCCTGGTGATGTGGACATTACCTCTGGCCTGGGGCTGAGTGACAGGGAAGAATCCATGTCCTGTCTTGGGCCTCCAGACACAGCTGGACATCACCCAGCAAAAACTGGCCATCAGCTTGGCCCCAGGGTGGCCACAGCTGAAAAGTCAGTGGTGTGCCACCCCCAGCCCTCCAGGTTGTGCCTTTTTCACTCCACCAGCACAGGAGAATCTCAGGGCATCAGCTGGCTCAGCCATCTCCTGCAGGAAAAGCTCCAGGCTCCCAGAGCCTGGAAGTGAGGCACCAGCACCTTCATCCACACCCAAACTCTGCAGCACCTCAGTGTGCCCAGGTGGGCAAGGAGAACAATGGTCTGCACCAAAAATAGTGTGGCCAGCAGGACCTGGGCAGTGATTGTCCCTCTCTGTTTGTCACAGGGGACGCCTCTCAAGGGCTGTGTCCAGTTCTGGGCTCTGCACAGCAGGATGGACACTGGGGGCTGTGTGCAGGGAAGGGAACGGAGCTGGGGAAGGGAATGGAGCAGCAGGAGAGGCTGAGGGAGCTGAAAGGGGCTCAGCCTGCAGAAAAGGAGGCTCAGGGGGCCCTTGTGGCTCTGCACAGCTCCTGACAGGAGGGGACAGCCGGGGGGTCGGGCTGTGCTCCAGGGAACAGGGACAGGAGCAGAGGGAACGGCCTCAGGCTGGGCCAGGGCAGGCTCAGGGTGGGCACAGCAGGAATTTCCCCATGGAAAGGGGGCTCAGGCACTGGAACTGCCCAGGGAGGTTTGGAGAGCCCATCCCTGGAGTGTCCCAGGAAGGGCTGGAGGTGGCACTGGGTGCTCTGGGCTGGGGACAAGGTGGGATCAGGTACAGGTGGGACTCAGTGGTCTTGGATGTCTTTTCCAACCCCAATGATCCTGGGATTCTCTCAGCCCTCAAAGAGAAACCACTGGCTCTTTGCCACCTCCTGACAGACACAACCACAACTGGCAACCAAGAGAAGAGAGCCTGCAAGGGATGGAAGCCACCACAGCCCGTACCAGGGGACAGACACCGACCCCAGCCTACTGCTGGAGGATTTTAGGGATGTGACCAACAAATAAAACAAATGGGACACGCGGCACCTTCGGCCCCACTGGCCCAGAGGTCTCCCAAAGCTCAAAAGTGCCCTCCTCTGGCTGATTCCGACAGACTCCTCCGAGATTGCTGGGATTACACTTTCTGTGGGAAGAAAGGATTAAAAACCAGCCGCAAAGCAATCACTGAAAACCCAATTATTCTCCAGGAAGAAATTTTTCCAAATGGTTTGAGACGGGCTGGCTGCACCATGGGTCCCATCCCAGTCCCATTCCCAGCTCGGACCTGCAGGGAACAGCTTCCCTGGGATGGATCCTCAACCAGGGATTGTGGTTCAGGTCAGGTTGTGGTTCTGAAGCCTTATGTTTTATGGCTCTCCACGTAGGTCTTGGGGAAAAAAAAAAAAAAAACAACAAACCAAAAAAACTCGGCTTTCAGAAGCGAGCTCTGAATTGCAGAACACGATTTTCTGGCTCACAGATTTCCATACTGCTAAGTCATCTTTGGACTTCTGTCTCCAAGCAGTTGCCTGACATATCCCAGATGACTATTTTAGGAAAAGGCAAATCATGCCCTAGAAATGCCTGTTTGCTCTGTGCTGACTGTAAAGGCAGTCTAGACGAGCACAGATGGAGATCTCTGTATTTGGGCAGGTGAATCACACCCCACAGACTCAGGGTTTCAAAATTTCACCCTTCATCCAAGCTCAAAAGTTGCTTTACTGGCTAAAGTTGTTCATGATAGAAACTATCCATGGATATCTTGGGAATCACTGATTTATCTCTCTCACTGCATTATTCCACTGAGGTATGTCAGAGCATTTTTGCCCTTTTTTTTCCCCCACTCCTTTTTAGTATCATGGGGAAGTTCTCTACTTTCCTTAGAATATAATTCCATAGACCAGAAAATCTTGGATTTATTCTCTTTCTCATCTTCCCTTATGGAATATCTTGGGTATTTCCTACAGACTATGTGCTTGCATTTAAAGATATTTGATGTACAATCAACATTTATGCTTATGTACCTTATAAACTTTTTAAATTAAATAAATACATTTTTAAAATAAATCTGTCTGGAATCTCATTACTCAGTTCAGTCTTCTTCTGCCCTATTTTTCCACTGAGCCTCAAGATTAGCTGATGTCAGTAAGGAGCTGACAGAACAACAATTTATAAGCTATTCTCCATCTATTTAACAATGTTGACAATTGCTTAAGAAAAATGAAACTGTTTTGTAAATCAATAAAATTATATGTACCAGCAAACCTTAGACATCTCTCAACAAGACTTTTACATGTCATTAACCTGATCTGCATGATACTTGGACAAAAGCATCACTAATTGCTTTTGCCCTTCAGAACTGAACCAATTCAAGGCAATTCCCAGGAGGCTGCTGCAGAAAGGTGAAATTCCTGGGGCAGAGGCTCATTTGGGAAGCCCTAGAAAGCTTTTAGGGTGTTTCTAGAACACTCATGATTTGAAAGGACACCCTGTAGGGGCAACACCACCTTTTTTAGGTTGTCTTTTTGCCAGCAGGAGTTAGGGCTGAGTTTCCCAAGGCTCCTCTGTATTTAACCACACGTGCCCCATCACAGAATTTGGGATTTAAGATCCCCTCCAGTTTGACACCAGCACTCCTATCACCATCAACCCAGCTAAAAAGCCCTCCCAGATTTTTTTCCCCTGATAATTCTCCTCTCCACGTGGCAGGGAGTAGCCCTGGCTTTGCTTGGCAGCCCTGGCATGATGTGCAAACCACCCAAGACGTTTGCTTCCCTTCCCAGCAGTCAGGACAGGGTATATTTGAGTTTCTTGGAACACGCCAGGCTTTTTGGGGTTTCTTGCATGTAGTGCTAAGTGAGCTCCCTCTCTTTGATTTGTGCACCAAGCCATGGGTGACAGAAATACTCTTCATTTTTCACTGACGTGGGCAGCTCCTCTCTCAGATGTAATTGCAGGAGTCTGCCTGGCCAGCTCAGACAGGCCACTCTGTTCCCTCCACAGCCCTGCCCACACCCATCCTCCCGAGTCTGGCACTGGCCTTGGCCTTTTCTAAACAGCCTGCTAAGGATTTATTACATCTAGGCCCTCCATAAAAAAATATTTAAAAAAAATATATACATACATATAGATAGACACTAATGTATTTGCAGGGAGCCCCGATGAAGGAAGGAATAATGAATTTGATTCTATGTTTTCAGAAGGTTAATTTATTATTTTATGACACTATATTATATTAAAGAATACTAAACTATACTATACTAAAGAATACAGAAAGGATACTTACAGAATGCTAAAAAGATAATAATGAAACTTGTGACTCTTTTTAGTCTCGACACAGTTTGGCCCTGATTGGTCAATGAGTGAAAACAAACCACACTAGAAACCAATGAAACAATCACCTGTGGGTAAACAATCTAAGCACATTTCACATGAGCAAAACACAGGAGAAGCAAATGAGATAAAAATTGTTTTCCTTTTTCTGAGGCTTCTCAGCTTCCCAGGAGAAAAATCCTAGCCAAAGGGATTTTTCAGAGAATGTAAATGCAACATATAGATATGGATATAGGTACAGGATTATAAAAATCAACTGCCAGCTTTGTTTTTTTCTAGTTTTGGTGATATTAGACCTACATCACCCAGTCTCCTGTCCCTGACTGTCTGAAGCTGTCTGGGTGTAACTGATGCTGCAGCTTGGCCTGGAGGCTCTGCTGCCCCTGGCTACTGCAGAGCAGGATAAAAGCCAGTTACAATCCAGAAACTTAAATCTTCTTGCCTTACCATTAACACTGGGAGCTGCTATTATTATTATTATTATTATTATTATTATTATTATTATTATTATTATTATTATTATTATTAATTTTTAACACAGCGCCATCAAAAAGCCAAGACTGAGGCTCTCCAGACACTAAACATCCACAGGGAGGTAACAGACATTGCCTAGCTTGGAATTTTTCACATAAAATTTTTAAAAAAAGAGACAAACAGAGTAGGCAAAGGGTGTTCTGGGTCTAATTCTGAGATTATGTGAAATAATTGTGAATTCTTCTCCCTGTCTTGAACAGCTGCTATGGGAGACATCTCTGTACTTCTGATGGTCTGGAAAGGGTAATAATAATTAAAGCACATTTTAAATAGAAGACAAAAGTATATTTCTCAGAATTTCTACCAAGAAATAGAGTGGTTTGGCTTGGCAAAATGGGGGGAAAAAATGGAATATTATGTCAATATCACAAGATTTGCCCTTCTCTAAATATATAAAATCTCTGATTTTTTACAGCTTAACATATAACCATCCTCTTTCAAATTCTGCTTGCAATAGTTTCTCAAAATCAGGACTCAGCTTCTTCTATTCCAGTCATTTTTCACTGCAGCCAAGCCTACAAAAAGACTTTAACACTTCACAAGTTCAGAATTACTTTAATCAGAGAACTTTAGAGAGCTGTGCAAACGTTTATTAACACTTGCAACAGCTCCCCAGGTCTGTTGTGGGGGGTTCTCATTTTATCCCCAACGTACAGACAGGGTAACTAAGGTAACAGCAGGAAAAGGATTTGACTTCCCACTTCCAAGCTGGAGTGTGTTAACTATTAGATAATTATTCTTCTACTGAGGACAGTTTAAAGCTGTAACGTACAAATATTGACTATTTGTGCTCGAGTGCTGCTCTCAAAGATCTCCCTCAGAGGTGGCTGCATCAGGCTGGTGTGGAAGGGGTTTTACAGCCACTGCTGTGAGCCAGAGAGGAGTTTGGGAAGAGGATCCATGCTTACCCCTGAAAGAATTCTCTGCCAAGGTTGTTGATACAGAAACCAAGAAAGAAAGAAGGATAAATAAGAGAAACCAGCAACTCTGCTCCAATGAGCACTTTGCTTGTCTCTCCTGACCAATGGGTAAAGTGTAAACTTAGGAGCTTTGCAAGAATGTATAAAAAGCATGCATGCTAGAACAAACATTTGAAGCCTCCTGAAAATGGAGTGTGCAGCTTTGGATTGTGACTGTCTCAACCACGACAGGCTGGGCTCACACAGGAGTTGTGCTCTCTCTGCAAAGTCAGATTTTGGCTGCAGGCTGTGGCAATGCAGGCTGGAAGCAGCAGCTCAGAGCCTGGAGGGGAGCAGAGCTTTGGAGCTTTGTTTGGGGTCCCAGCTCTGAAATCCCTTCAATGCACACCCGCCCTGAGCAGGGCACAGGGCTGGCAACAGGGTCACTGTCACCTCTCCACTGTCCCCAGACACCCACAGAGGGGCAGCCCCAGCCCAGTGTCAGCCCCAGCCCTCTCTGCCACATTTGGGGCACATTTTTCTGATAATGAGCTGCAAAAAAAACCAAACTGTGCACCTTTTTCAGGCTGGGAAAACATCCTGAACCACTGCCTGCCTTCCACCCCATCACTAATGACTATAAACAGCTGTTTCCTCTTCTTCTCTTGTTTTTTTTCATTACTCTCTAATACCATTCTGATCAATTGTTTCTGGCAAAGACAGAATAAGAGAAGGATATAAAGCTGTTCAGGGGTACTTTTTCCTACTCCTGTTCTCTTCCACCCCAGATCTGCTCCCATAAGGATGAACAAATTCCCATAAAATCAGAGAATGGGTTGGGTTGGAAGGAACCCTAAATATCAACAAATTCCACCCCCTGCCATGGGCAGGGACACCTTCCACTATCCCAGGTGGCTCCAAGCCCTGTCCAGGCTGGCCTTGGACACTTCCAGGGATGGAGAAAGCCAAGCAGCTTCTGTATATGAATATATCTACCACTGGTGGCAGCTGTGATATAAAACTGCAGAACAATCCCACTCCAAGCAAATAACAAATGCATCTAAACCATAAATACAGCCCAGTTCTCAGTTTTGATTAGGCAGGACTCAGGGGATTAAATGTCAGCCTTAAATTAAAAAAAAAAATTAAAAAAAAATAAAAATAAATAAAAAAAAACCTCATGTCTCCAAGCCAAACAGTTTTCCAAATATCAGTTTGCCTCCTTCTGGGTCTTGCAGGAAATGTTTCTTCATGGCCAATTCTCAATCTTTTGTATCATGACAGCCCTTTACAGGTAAGAACAGAAGAGCAGGGTTTGTTCCTGAGTAGGTGCAGGAATGTGGCAATTTTGGGCGATTGGCACAAAAATATTAAAACCTGAGTTTGACCAGCAGGCGTTGCAGACAGAGGGCACACAGAAATTAAAAAGGGAGCAGAGCTCCTGAGGCTTTTATGGTTCTTTGTTGGTTTTTGGGGGGTTTTGTACTGAGCAAGGAACAGGTGTTCAGCTATTTCATAGCCAGGAGCATCATTCCAGTCAGAGATGCCTCTCCAGCACCGAGGGTTTTCCAGGAACACATTTGCACTCATTAGCAGTTTTTGCCACAATGGAACAAGTCAGCACAAGCTTGGGGTGCTGGCACAAATATAAACTTGGTTGCTGTCCAGGAAAGCACACTAAGTTGGTTTGAATGAGGGAAAGGGAGCTACAGCAGAACAAAGCATCCTCTAGGTACCTTCAACTAATCATGAAAAAATAAAAAGTAGAGGAAAAGGGAAACAAAAGTAATTGTGTGTTGAGTTGTGTGTCCAAACCTCATCATTAAAGACACTTTGCCAGGCCTAATGCTCACACTCACACTCAGACTTGCCTCTTCAAGCACTGGGACTGTGGGTATACCCCAGGTACCTCTCCAGAAAATGCACCTAATCAGCTTTTTGCACAGATCTGCTCATGTGCTCAGACTTAGAGCCCTTGTGCTGGGAAACAATCCTCAGCTGTGCACTGCACGCTGCTCCAGCCTCTGGGCCTGTGTTTTCACAGATTTTGACATTTATTCAATAACACCATACTTTGTACTGAGCCAGCAGCTCACTTTTCCAGGGAAAAAAAAAAATCCATTTTCAATGCATGTCCAAAGGCATTGCCTTCTACCACTCCTCAGACACAGCACGCTGCTTTAACTAGGCTCTAACTAATTTTGTTTAGGCATTAACTCATTACATCTGCAAATCTGCTCTCTGACAGTAATTGCTCTCTGACAGGCACTGTCTGGCCCTCAGCTCTGCATCTCCTCAGCAGCAGCCCCACGGGAGAGCCTCTGCTCCTGGTGGGCATCAAACCCAAACCTGTCTGTCCTTCTGTCCACATCTGCCAGCCAGAAGCCAGGCCAGGAGCTACAGCAGAGTGAAACATCAGAAGCAACCAGACTTTCTGGACTAATTCTCAAAGAAGGGGTTGCAAAGCTCTGTGTTTTGGATAAATGAATAGACGAGTCAAGAGCATTAACTCCACATTACTCCCATTTTCCATCTGCCTCCTGCTCTGAGCTTCACCTCAGTGATGCAAAAACAGCCACATCTTTCACCTGCCTCAGCCTTTGGGGAGATGCTTGCTCCTCCCCTTTCCTCAGGAATCCCAAATCCTCACAGCAGGAAATGGCAGATTTATCCCAAAATATTTTGTGTCCAGGAAAGCACCTCAGTTGCAGCCTCATTGCTGTTGTGAGGGCCAATCTAAAGGTCTTGTGCAGCCTCTGTGAGGAGCAAAGGGAGGGTGTGGAGAAATGTTTGTGCTCTGAACCACACTTTTGGTGACACAAGAGGCACAGGACAACCCCAGCTGCAAACCATGGAGGCAGGAAGGAAACATCTCCCTCAGGAACTCAACAGCTTCCTGCAAAGAGCTGTGACGAGGGAAAAGCAGCCTCGCATCTCTGCTATGGGTTAGAAAAAACACCAGGATCCTGCCTGAAAATGCCACATGGATAAGACACAAAGGGGGTAAGTCAGTTCCAATTTGTTCAAAACATTTCAACACATCAACTTTGTCCCAGCAGGCTTTATGCCAGGGCAAACACCACCTGCCTGCACCGTTCTGGCTTCTGCCAGCTCCAGTGTTCTCCATCCTCCTGCTATGGCATAAATCTGAAATAACGTGGCAAAACAGACAGTCACAGGATCACCGAGGTTGGAAAAGACCTCCAAGATGATCAAGTGCAACCTGTGACCAATCCCCACCTTGTCACCAGACCAGAGTGCCACTTCCAGTTGTTTCTTAATCCTGCATGGATTCTGCATCTTGTGTTCAACAGAAAAGCTGCATTCCAAACACTGACCTACACCAATTTACTGCCTCTGGGTGCACAGGTCTGCTACTGCACAACCACAGCCTGGAAAGGTATTTATACAACCTCTTTTCCAGCACAAAATCAAATTTGAGAAGTTCCTACTGGCCTGCCTGACCCAGGTCTCCTGTTCCCATTCCTACCCCTCAGTTTACCTCCTGTTTCCAGGTGCTGATGCAACTGGTGGTGGGGCTCTGTGATAAACTGGGTCAGGAAAAATTATTTGAGCAGCATTCAGGTTGGGTTTTTTTTTTTAATTTTGGATGATTTCACTTCTCCACAAAGAGCTGCCTCAGCACAACTTGGGGGCAATGAACTGCGTGGGACAGTGCCAAGAGCAAGTGGCCAAACATGGGGGCAAAACTAAATTGCCTCTGCTGCTGGGGAAAACATTCACGTAATGCTCCAGAGCAGCTTCCAACCTCCGGAGCAAGTGATCAGCATAGCATTTGCATTTGAATTGAGGGGAAAATCCCCAAGGAGCATGTCTAGGCAGGTGGCTGTCTGGAGTTGGTCAGAGGTGGGATGGAAGGAGGGCATTCTGCATGAAAATTGGGTAAACAGTTCCCCGGGCTGCTCTGCACTACAAGGATTTTAGGTTGTTTCCAAAACTTTTCCCTATCTATCAGTACCTTTGCCTTGAGCTTTAATAAATAAATCTTCCCTTTGCCACGCAAGGAAAGCTGTCTTGGGTCATGGGACCGGGCTCTGCGCAATGGAAAAGCTCATCCAGCTAATTAATTACTGCTCCTGCCTCCCTCAGCATCAGAGCACGGATCCTTTGGCTCCAGCCACACGGCCTAATAGGAAGGCATTTTTAATTACAGCTGGGCCCTGCATCCTCCCTTTGCAGTCCCCGAGCTGGGTCCACAGCGGGGAATTTTCCCTCTTGGAGCTCGTGGGAAATCCATGGGAGCCACAAGCGTGGGCCAGGCTGTGGGAAACCTGGATCCCACCTGGGCTCTGCATCTTGCCCAAGGTGCTGAATACACAGCCCTGCTGCCAGCCAGGCCTGCCTAAGCCCGGCTTGGATCCTGGCTTTTCATTTGCTTGGAAACAGCAAGGAGGAAAAGGGCTGAGGGAGGTGGTGAGGATGGCAGCAGGATTACCACATCTGCTCGTTAGAATCATTAAGCAGGGCGCTCTAAATGAATCATTAGGCATCCCAGCAGATCCACACATGCTTTGCTGCTCAAAGCTCCCTGACTCCAGCCCCTGCTCTCTGTACAAATGCCCAGTGATTGTTTCAAGCAGCCGTGCCCATTCCCAATGTTAATGCTGAGACTCCTTCCAAAAAAAAAAAAAAATTGCTGAACAGATGAAGCTCTGCTGAAGGAACAGATCTGTTTATGGAACGTACTTTTCTGTCACCAGACCAAATCTATTCAGCCCTCTCAAGTAAATATGTACATTAAAAACTCCCTAACTGGCTAAATGAAAAGAAAGAAATAGCAAATGGGAAATTATATAACAAGGAGCAACTACAATAAGAAGGTGCGTTTTAAAATGCTTTATTGCATGCTCTTTGGAGGCTAAACCTGAAAGCAATTTTTTAAAAATTCAAATATCAGAGACTGAATAAATGGTTCCACAAGAAACTGAACAATTATGTGAAGGAAAGGGATTATTCTTTTTTAAAAAAATAAAATAAATAAGTCCTCAGCCTGTATTATTACAACCTAAATATTGTCTTAGCCTGGAATATAAGAATCTGAAAACAGATCTAACTAGGCAAATAAAGCAATACTGTTTATTTGGTTTTATTACCCAAGCTAATTTTTTTTAAAATAATAATGTAATTTTTTTTTTCAAATTCTATTGTTCTTATTACTCAAGCAGCTATTTCCACAGTCATATGCTTGCAAGAGTACCTGGCAGCAGTTTCAATAAGTTATCTGAGTATTACAAAACAGCTTTACAACAACAGACAAAACCACTCCATTCAACGCTCCTGCACTGATCCCCTCTTGGCTCCCACTCCACCCCAGCCCTCCCCATATCACAAGGCTGCTGAGATCACGCCAGCCGAATCAAAACCCCAGGAAATCACAATAGGATTAAAAAGTCCTGAGGACAGAAGCCAGCCAGCAGTTTTTTTTCCATGGGCATTAATAAAGGCAGGATAAACAGAGCACTAAAATCTCCCAGCCTTCACTCAGGTGTGGAGGGCTGGGCTGTGGCTTCACTCGTGTTTGCACACACTCAGCGGGCTGAGAGCAGGAATTCTGCAAGTCACAGTTGGCTGCTTTGATTCAGCTCTGTGGCAGGAGCAGCCTCAGGATTATTTATCCTATTTTTCCAACCCTTGGGTTTTTTCTGATTTAAAAAGAGTGAAGGTGGGCAACGTCCATCAGCAGAGCCCTGAGTGCACAGGTGAGCCAAGAATAATCCCCACAGCTCTGTCAGTGAAGATAATATCAAATCTATCAGCTGCCTGCACTTCACAGGAGCTGCTTATCTCAAGGAGCTGTTAGATCTGACTTGAGTTCAGCCTGTTGTTTGGTCTTGTTTTCTCCTGCCTCCGATGGCAGCTCCACAAATTGTGCTTTTCATTCCGCACAGAAATGCACCAGGGCCTTGAATTTTATCCCTGATGCAATATGGTCTTAGCAACAATGAGAACAGTGAGCAAGTCATAAAAATAATAAACCATGCTAGGTCTGGAGGCTATGAAATCAGTTCAAACCTACTGCAGGGAGCTGTGCTGCCTGCACAGAGCCACATGGCTTTCCATGGGCACCAGCCCATTTATGAGTCATGAAACATAATAGAGTATTGTTGAAAGCTTTGGGACCATGAGAAATTATCTACTGCCCTGCATGGGGAATGGTATAAACTGGCAAGGAGCTGGAGTTACATTCTTTTACAGAAATGAAATCAGACAGCCTTGGCCTGCTTGCCAGTATACAAAACCACAAATCATGAGGACAACTCCTTAATTAGGACTAATTTTTTTTTTTAATTCTTTTTTTTTTTTTTTTTTAAGAGTTGCCACTGTGCTAAGCAGCCAGGGAAGCCAACATTTGCTCTGTCCCTCGCTGAGTTATAATAAGGCAGAGAAGGTGGGTAAGACAAAAAGGAAGGGTAGGTGAGACAGTGTCTCAGCAGGAGCTCCCAGGTGACATCCCCTCATGCCAAGGATTGGGGACACGTGTCCAAGGAGGACAAAAAGCCATTTGCTAAATATTCTGGTGTGATAACAGCAGGGTGCCATAGGTGTGCTTATCTCCTTGTGGAGGAGAGGGGAGGCAGTGTCCTGCAGGAGAGAGCACAGGGCTGGAGATCATCTCTGATCCAAATGCCACATTCCTCCTGGCTCCTGTGCCCAGAGGAGAAATGCTAAACGGCATTTCTCTGACTGAGAAAGCAAAAATCCTATTTTTAAATGAACAGTGAAGACTTCAGGAAATTGCATAGCTGCAGGAATATGGATATTGGTGGATAAATACCTGACAGGGAGAGAAAAGAAGACAAAGTGAGATCTTTCCAGTGTTATCCAGGGAATGCACAAGGGGCAATGGGCACAGTGAAATACAGGAAACTTCATTTAAACACAAGAGAAAAGTTGATTTACTGGGAGGGAGGTTTGAAAAAAAAGAACAAGTGGAGTCTCAATCCTCAGATGGAGAATCCCTGTTAACTTTGGGAATGCCACACACTCATCCAGTCAAGGAGAAAATAACATTATTATGTGTATTCTTTAACAAAGTTAAATCAGTTAATTTATAGTTAACTCAAAGTTAATTCAGTTAATTTACAGAATCTGGATATTGAGTTTTTATTATGCATTAGTGAGCCCAGAAAGGTCAGTAAAATCCCAAAGATTAACCTCTCTTAGCAAACCACTTGCTACCCTGGAATTAAAATATGCTGAAGGAAATTATGGCCTGTGTACCAGTGATGAATGAGCAGGAAAGGCCAAAACTTGAATGGAAATTCAGCTAGGAATCATTCAGTCTACAAATGCAACCACATTTTCTATTGTGCAGCAGTTGCATCATGTCTCACCCAGCCAATAACAATAAATCAGGAGCTCACTTCCCTCCTTCTGCCCTGGGTTATCTGAGGTGGGACCACTCTCTCCCCTTCCCCAAGGAAATCTCATAGTGATCAAAGCATAAATGCTGCTTTAAGCATGTGACAGCATTTGACAGTGAAGAGATATTTATCCAAGTTCAAGAATGGATAGATGGATAGATGCAGTTATTCTGATAAAACAATTTGGCTTCAAATTTACTTCAAAATAGAGGGGATCAGGCAGGTGCAACCCTGGAAGCTGAAGACAGACATAATTTCCAAAGGTGACCCTCCTTAACAGACCAAAAATAAATGGATGCATGTCCCTCGTGGCACCCAGGGTTCCAGCTACAGCTTCAGCAGAATGTTGGTGTTCTGGAGCTCCTCTGGAAGAGCAAAGGAAGCAACAGCAGGCTGAGCATTCCAGTGGGATTCAAGGAGCACAGAATCCA
Organism: Pyrgilauda ruficollis; assembly: GCF_017590135.1. Classification (NCBI taxonomy): domain Eukaryota; kingdom Metazoa; phylum Chordata; class Aves; order Passeriformes; family Passeridae; genus Pyrgilauda; species Pyrgilauda ruficollis. Next base: position 1,393,306 of record NW_024531821.1, read on the forward strand.
TTCCCAGCTGCCTGAGAGTCCCTGGGAAGCTGCTCCAGCCAGCAAAGCAGGCTCTGGGCCAGAAAATACCAGGACAATGTGCCTGAAATAGAGAGAGAGGCACTCAGAGGTCACAGTCCCAGCAAGCAGGGCAGGAGGGGAGAGATGATCACATGCAGCACCTGAAATCAGACTGAGGGAGGATGGAAGAGAAAGAACTCTCAGGAAGCGTTCAGCTTGGTGCTGATCTGACTCAAGAACAAACACCTCTCCCTGAGGACAGGTACGATCCTTAGGGAAGGGAGCACACCTTCTCCATGCAAATATTGCAAATATATCTGGCCACCAAACAGCTGCCAGTGCTGTCCCAGCTCTGCTGGTACAGGGGCACGACCACACCTTCAGCTGGACGCTCCCTGGGGGACAGAATGACTGCCCCAGGAATCAGGCAGCTCTGGGGAACAAAGGAGGAGAGTGTGAGTTTGGGGAGGCCTCAGGCAAAGGTTTTGGATGGGTGGATGTCTGAGTTTCATGCCAAGAGTGAGATATCTTTCGTTATATTGGAAACCATCACTTCATAAAATTTTATATTCTCCCCACACACGTAGAACTGAGAACTCTTGCATGTTACTGTTGTTCCTGGATAACCAAAATGTCACCTTCATAGCTCCTTGTGGGCTGCTGTTCCACCTCAGACTCTCAGAAAGTGTAGCTGGTTCATAAAAAAAAATAAAAAATGAAACCCTCAGTGTTTGTGACAATCACATCGACTTTAATGTCTTCCAGGTTCTTGGCTGGGATGACACATCTCAATAAAACAGCAAAAGAAAATGTCCTCTTTCATTCAAACTAGACTGTTGTTTTCCACAAAGCTTTTCCAAGCCCTGGACACACGGTTATAGTAAACTCAACCTTTCTGACTTCACCTCTCTGCTCCAGCAATAACTGGGAGAGGAGATTGAAGGAGGGTTTAAAACCACTTCACCACCAAGCATCTTTGGAGAAAGGCAGAGAGAGGATCCAGAAGGGATTTGATCTCTCACCTACCAAGTAAGGTTACGGAAATAAAATCTGAAGTCCTAGAACTTTGTGAATTTGAATAAGTGGAGAGTTTTGGCCAAGGAAAGCAACGAAGGTGAAAGCTGGACTTCAAAACAAATATTTTCCTGCATTCCTAAAAGGCCTTTAGTTTAAAAAAAGCATTTGTAATAAAACCTAAAACAAGTTTTAAAAACTTCAGAAGCCAAGGGCACAAACAAGTTCCAAGACAGTGAGAAGAGCTGTATCATTGCATAAACTGTGGGGAGAAAAAACCCATTAACTTGAGGACATTGGTCAAAAAGTAAAGCGTCAAATCAGAGTGGGTTTGTTTGTTTATTTGTTCTTAAAAGGGCCCACACATTCTAAAAAGGGTTTTGGTTGGGGGGCCTCTCTTTTTAATGTCTGCCTTTTCCTCCAGCTACTTTGTGCCACTGATTATTCTGGAAGAAATTCTCACCTCCCTGAACTACAGCACTTTTCTAAAGTTATGCAACATAGGAAGCAAAAGCTCAGTAATTGTCAATATCAAAGAATGTCCCTTGCATTCTGTCAGCCAGTCCATCTGTGAAGTTTTGTTCATTATGTGGATTACACCACTGACATATGGGAGAGACATTTCTGTGGAAGCCTAAATGAAAGAAGTTAGAAATGTTTTATTTCTCAACTAAAAAAAAATCATATGGAGAGCTTCAGGATTTTACAGGGACTCCTAATATGTTTTGCCTTTATCCTTTTGTATAACCTTCTTTTATTTTATTTTTTTCCCTTCAATATGTAGACTAATTACAGTGATAAAACAACTCATATAAGATGTGACTCACACAGCCCTTAAGAGAACAATACAGCACTACCCTCAGAGAGGGAAAGAGCCCAGCTCTCAGCAGGCAATAACTCCAGGCCTGGGGATCATTCCCACGGATGCTTAGATATCGAGCTTAATTGAAGGGTAGGTAAGTCTAATTTTAGACTCATTTCGTGCCCACACATCCAGGTCCAAACCCTTGTTCTGGGAAACTGCAGATTAAAATGGATTGCTTTGTGTTTGCATTTGCATGCAGAGCATTGGGGGGGAAAACCAACCCCTGGTGTTTTGGAGCAAATTCTGGCCCTGGGTGTGGCTGCCCAATGCCTTTTCGTGGAATTTGCCCAGAGATATCAGGCAGGATGCAACTCCTTCAGCTCTCAGGAGAGGAGCACGAACCACAAGTGCCCTGCATGGACTGAGGCACAGCAGCTTGGCCTCGTTGAAATGAGGATCAAAACAGGCACTTAATAAGTAATAAACCCGACTTGAGGCTCTCACAGGAGAGCTAAGAAGGTGTCCAGTCTTATCTAAGCCATGTCCCTGTCCTGTCCCAGTGGCACTGAGGCCTCTCCCACCTCAGTCCCAGCTGGATCACCCAGGCCCAAAGGCTTGTGGTCATTCCTGTGGTGACTGAGGAAGAGAGAACCTCAGAGTCTCCTTTGTGTGGATCCAGCCCCCAGCTTTTGGTGCTCCTCCAGCACTGCCATTGCAGCCCGCTCAAGTGAGGTGCCAGTGCTGGTTGCTTTTCCTCCTGAGAAATCTCTTGGTGGAGCTCTCTTGGTGCATGACTGGGAAAGGACGAGTGTAAAATTGGGCTGGGGAGCAGAAGATGAAGAAAAGCAAGAGATGGAGTTTATGGAGACAGGATGAGAAAGTTGGGGCTGCTCAGGCTGGAGAAGAGAAGGTTGAATCGAGGCCTCACAGACCCTTCCAGTGCCTGAAGTGCTGCAAGGAAGTGGGAGAGGGAACTTCATCAGGAACTGCAGTGACAGGGCAAGGGGAATGGGTTCACACTGACAGAGGGGGACAACAGGTTCAATATTAGGAAGAAGTTGTTCCCTGTGAGGGTGGTGAGGCCCTGGCACATGTTGCCTGAAAATGTTCAAGGCCAGGTTGGACAGGGCTTGGAGCACTCTGCTCTAGTGGAAGGTGTCCCTGCCCATGGCAGGGGTGGAACTGGGTGAAATTCAAGGTCCCTTCCAACACAAACCACTCTATAGCCCTGTGCAAGTTTAATATAGTAATATAACCATATAATCAGTTTATATAATCAGAATTACAGATGCCTCTCCCATGCCCTTTGCCACAGCCGTGGATGACGGCTCCCTGCCATTCCCATCCCAGCTGCTGAACCCCCACTTGCTGTCCTTATCTTCTGTGACACACAGAGCACATGCCAAAGGCCCCACATCACAAAAGACTTTAACCTATGCCTGGCCTGAGCCTCCCCTGCTCAGCTGTCACAGCCACAGCTCTTTGTGAGACAAACTATGGATTTTTTTCCAGAAATGTTGTATTTCACACATTTTCCACAAGGCCATCCATCACCCTCTCAGGAAGAAGCAACTGTGTGGAGAGGACAAACCCAACTTCTCTGCACATGTGTTTACCCAGCTAATGAGAAATGAGGAATGTCTGGCTGTATACAAAGTCAAATTCCTCTAGACATCAAGTATGCTTAGATCTGGCCATGAGAGCAGCTAATAATATGCAAGTGTTAGGAACTATTTACAGGCTTAGCCCCAGTGAAGTTAATGGTTTAACTCTCCTTGCCTTCAAAGGGAGAGGGATCTGGCCTTGGCACAGGCTTGAGGCACAGCTCCCTGCCAGGCTGGCTCATCTCCCTGCCACCAGTTTAGGAGCTCTACCCTGAACAGGAGAAATCCCCAAATTATACAATTCACCATTACAACAAATCCTGATTCCCTGCCTTCCCCCTCTCTAAATGCCTTTGTTTCAGAGATCCTAAATTCTGCAGCCAGATATGTGTGTGCACTTCAGGGCGAGCAGAAGGACTGAAAACAGTGACTCCTTCCTGGACCAACAGATGGAGGTTGTGTCTCAATCACTTTGTTAACCAGGCAGAAATCAGGCTGCAGCATCCTGTGAGCTCCTGCTCTCCAGACCCTGCTGTAAAGAGCAGCACAAAATACCCCTGCAGCTCTGTTCCCTGAGAAGATACAATTAAGATGCCTTTCCACCTCTACAACAGGCTCACCAGCACGAGCTCTTTCTCTACAAGAACGAATTTAATTTGGCAGTGGGAGCACAGGAATGGCATCCAGAGCTCCTGAGCCTTGCCAGCCATTTGTCCCATTTGTTCAGCCATCTTGCACAAGCCACTTAATCCAATTTTACTTTCTTTTTTTCAAGCTGGTTACCTGAAATAGGGCCTGATCCAATCCCCAGGAAGGCAAATGGGAAGTTTCCAGTCCACTTCAATGGTACCCATGGGCTTCTAGGGCTCTGTATCTATATTTAGCCACTTAAATATAGTAGCCTGGGCTTCAGAGATTACTGAGTGCCCACAGCTGCCACTGATCTCAGAGGGGAAAAGAGGAACAAATCTCTGGTTCAAAAAGTTTCTCAGCTGCAGACTGTGAAGGCACAATCAAGGGAAATATCCCTGTATTCTCGCTGTGATATGGATTTCTCCTTGCATGGATGCTGTGACCCAAATCAGACCCGAGCTGCAGGAATTCTGCTGGGATGACACAGCACAGCTCTGTCTGTGTTCCTTCCCACAGACTCAAGCACTAAAGATTGCAATTCCCTGCAAAAACTCTGCTTGAATTCTCCAATCTGTGGTCACAGTCGCTGTGAAGGTTTAGAAACTTCACACGGGCAAACCAAGCAAATTGTTGGAGAAATGGAGGAAATTCCTTCCTCCAAAAAGCACTGGGACCAGTTCCGCCCAGTGCCACTGGTGCTGTGGACAATATCCTCATTTTAACAAAGCTGTAGGAACCCATTAAACTGATATTCCCCAGCAGCCAAATCCTCAGCCCCAGGACCTTCAATAGGCAGAGTTAGCAGGAAAGTGATGGGCACGTGGCTGGGATTGCTCCACTGCCACGAGAACCAGCACAGCAGAAAAGCAGGCAGAGGTCAGGAAAGAGACAGGGATCAAACTGCTTCAATTTGTCCTCATTTTTAAAGCAGAAGTAATGTGGGTCCTTTGTCCATGTTCTCACTCATCCTTTCATTCCTGACATTGGGAAATTCACATAAAATGGTTATGGAAATCTAAGTTACCTTGGCTTCCATATAAATTGGTTTTGCTACATTTTGGGGACTTGTCATGGGCATAATTCATCCACTATTTGTGCCTTGAGTGGGCTCTAAACATTAAAAAAAAAAAAAATCAGAAAAAAGCTTTTGTTGCTTATTATCTTCCTATGAAGTTTCCATTTGGGTTGATCACAGATTTGCAGTTTACATCGTGCCAGCCCAAAACTTGTGACAGAACCAAAGGTACAAAAATGCTGGAATGAGTCTACAAAACCAGGATCGAAATTATTCCTGTGCTTATCCTCCTTCACCTGCAATCCTCAGGTTCAAAGGACACTCCATTTTCTGCCACCAACATAGAAAACAAATCAGCTGAACTCCATCTCAAATAGGAATAAGGTGCATTTTACAAGTAATACATGGAATACAAATATGGTGTAGTAGCAATAGTTTTGTCCGTTTTTGAAGTTGTGTTTGCTCTGTGTACAGTGCAATTCTACAGATATCTGTGTCTGTTATCTGGTAATGTCACTCCTCAAGAGGATTCTGGACACAACAAATTCTCTTTCCAACTGCATCATATAAAATATTCCAATTCTGACATTTAAGGTAAAAGGGGAAGACAACAAAAATCTGATTAGAAATAAATAATAACACATTCCCTCCTGAAATGACATTTGGAAGTTGATGGGCATTAGGCCAAAGTAAGAGCCTGATTTTTCATTTACATTTCATTTACAAATAATAACTAATTATCACACATATCAAGATCATTTAGCACTTCTTCTGTGCATTTCTCTCCCCCAAAAACCAGGCCAGGGAGAGACATACATAAACAAAATCCTGAGAAAAAGCCCTAGCAGCTCTCAGGGGCAGAGTGAAAATCTGGACTTGTAAAAATGCTTGGGCATCAGTCCAAGCAAAGGGCCCAGTCTTTAGAAGAACTAAACAGAGGAGAGCAGGATCTCATCCCACACCAGTCTTTAGGGACAGTGAGAATCTGCAGGACCGTGGTCCCAAAGTGTTTAACAGGTGTGAAGAGCAGCCTCCTCCAAGGAATGTGGGAATTCTGCCCAGGAACCCACTGCCAGCTTAATGGAGATGGAAGGAGAGAGGGAACCCAGACACTGATCAGTGAAAGTCAACTTATTTTTAAACCTGCTGTGCAGTGAGCGGGATCTGAAGTGCAGCAGGCAGGACTGGGTGGCTCTGGGGCTTGTGTCACTTGGCTGTGCTCTGCCCCGTCCCCTCACAGCAGCTGAAAGACACTTTATTAGCAAAAGTGCTGAGATCAAGGCAGGAATCATCAGTACAACCCACCCAGCCCAGCTTCACTCCGGGCAGGGATAAAGGCACATTGTTCCACTGCACAACCCCCCTGGCCCGGAGTGGAGGATGCTCCAAACCCTGAGCTGCACAGCAGAGCACAGGCCACACACAGCCAGGTCTGGGAGATGCCCATTTGCTGGGAACCTCTGTGCTCAAAATACCCAGCCACTCTCTTCCTTGGGAGTTTATTTTTCCCTCAGGAGAATTATCTGATTCTGTGAATCCTCTTCATTTTCCATTCAAGCTCCCAGATTGTGCAACTTCCCCTCTGCACCTCCTTTTGGAAACCAGAGGGGACCAAAATTACCAGCAGCAGTGCAGACATTGGTTTCCTCATCTGCCCCTTTGAAGTCGTGGCTGATGCTCTTAGGAGTGATTGAGTTGATGCTCTTGGCTGAGTGTTTTGTCCAACAAATCAGGGCAGATCTGTCAGATGTGCCCAGGCAGGACAGGAGTGTCAGAGCTGCAGGAAAAGCTCTGGAGAACACGGGGCAGTGTCTGTGCTCAGCCACCACCTCCGTTCTTCCTTCTCCTCCTCCCCTCCAACCCTCGGGCAGTACCGAGGTCCCAGTGGCCTCTCCAAAGGGCACATCCAGCCCAGTTCCTGAGGATTTGTGCTCTGGAAGCATAGGCAGTGCTCAGTCCCCCTGCACCACCATCCTGGCCAGTCTCCAGCTTTGTCCCCACACTCCAGCCCCAGGAGAGGATGCTCAGGGATCTTCCCTGTATCCCTCAAAAAGAGTGAAGTTTCTTTTGCAGTGAGTGTAACACGAGTTGGAGAGTCCTGGGAATGCCATTTTCCCATACTCTGTGCTCCACCCAACCCCCTGGCATCACCTATCCCAACAAAAGCAAAAGAAACAATGAAAAAACCCATTTTTTCCAAGGAAGAGGGTTTTTTTTTTTTTGTTTGTTTGTTTTTTTGTGAGCAGAGGGTCTCCATGAGGCAAGTGGAAAGTTACTGGGAGTTTTTCTGTCCCAGTGTTACGCCACAGAGCAGGACTGCAATGTCCCAAGAAGATTTAGATCTACACTGGTGCCACTGATGTCAGAACTGGGCTGGCATGTACAAATAAATACAAAGTATTTCTGTGCTCTGTCACAATGGCAGCAGTCTCTTTCCCATATTTATGCCTGCAAAATGTTGCCCTGCAGTATCAGAGAGAACTTCTGTGCAATCCAGGAACTGGTGACAAGACTCCTTTAATTGCACTCAGAAATATATTTTTAGGAATAAGACCAAGAAGTCAACGCAGCTTCCTTCTTGTTAAAAACTAAAATAAAATGTCTGATGGGCTGGAAGCAAAGAAAAATGAAAGTATTGATCAGCTCAACAGCTGGGAAAATGATTACTAGTACAAATAAAAAATTTAAAACCCTGTTAATATTCTAAAGATTGTGTGGCTGGGGGAAAAAAAGGTCAAATTTTATTTGTTTGTTGCTGTTAGGAACTTACAGCTTCTGGAGAGTCAGGTTTCCATAAAAACCTATCTACTGTTTAATTCCACTAAAAGCCTGGAAAATCAACTTCTTAGAAATTTAACCTTTTACTCATTGGAAACCTAACAAACCTCTAAAGGACATGTGACAGCTACAGTAGGGATTTTATTCATTTCAACATCAAGGGGGATATGGGGAACTTTTTAAAGAGAAAACCACTCTTGTCCTTGACCCCAGAGAGCCTTTTGTTCCTCCCACCCACCAACAGGGAAGAGCAGGGTACAAAATAAAATATAGGCGGCCTGGGAAATTGGATTATTTCTGCTCTGAGTGCCCCCATAACACAAGCAAGTGTGGCAGGCAGGTGCTGAAATGTTTCTTCTCATCCTGAGTGTCCAAGCTAAGGGACAAAGCAGGTTTTCACAGATAATCACCTTTCTCATCCAGCTAAAGCCAAGGACAGCTGCAGATGCTCCCCAGCTCAGCTCAAGGACTTGAGATGGAGCATTTCAAAGGGGAGGTTCACAAAAATCAGAGGCTGCTTCTGAAAAGGGCTTCCATTGCTCTGCAGTTCACACAGCAGCACATGAAATTTCTAGAGCTTTTTTTTTTTTTTTAGACTTTTAAGTCACCTTAAGCAAAGCTAAATGTCATTTTTAATAGATGACAAAACCACCTCTCAATTCCAGTGCCAGCAGTCAGAAAAACTGTGAAGCAGAACTGCTCCTGCCAGCACAACTCACTCCTCATTTCTTCTGAGCAGTGCAGCAAAGTTCGAACTTTACTCTTAAATGCAGTTTGGGCTGCTTCCTTTAGAAATGGCAAAGAGCTGATCCATTTGTTTCAAAGTTGACAATAGTAAAAAAAAAATTTAAAAGTCATAAGCAAAGCCTAGTGGTGTTGAACTCCACTTTCCTCATTTCTTAAAGAAATCTGAGACCATTTCTACAGAAAAATCACACTTTCTTAAAGACTTTAGCCTGCAGTTAAGTGCTAGCTTAACTTTTTCCAGCTAAAATTCCAGTCCAGTCATAGAATCCAAGCAAAAGAGCCACCAGAAAACAAGAGGCTTTACTCCACATCATCTATGATTTATATTGATGATGATCATGCTAAAGCATGAAACAAAGCAGATTAATTTTTATAAATGCCAATGTTGCAACCATTGTGCTGCTGCCTGAAAGTCACTTTTCCTCACTTTTGAACGGGACAAATTTGCTCTGGGGTCCACATCCCAAAAAAATAATGAATGAATAAAAGATGGAAGACTGATGCCAACCTCACATGGATCATTTCCAGATTCCAGGCTCCCTTTCACATTCTCTTCTCTTTGATCCTCACACAAAAAAGTATTTGTTTACATCAAGGTCATTTAATTCAGCAAGACAAAATGTTTGAAAGAAAACAAGTGGTTAAAGAAATTATTGAGGGGTTTGTTATTTGTTTGTGTCATGCCATAAAGCAGAAAATTACCTTAAATATTGAAGGAAAATACATAAAAAGAGATAAAGCCCAGACAGAAGCACTGGGGTTCTGGATAACAATTTACAACAGCAAATACTCTTGAACTGTTTAACTTCTGCATGATTTCAGAGCAGGAGAAAGTCTAACTCTGCAGCAGGCAGGCTTTAACCCTAAAAAACCTGTTCAAAACCATGAGCCTCTTTCATCCTCCCTGACTTGATTTTTTTTGTTCCTTCAGTTCTTTTCTGTGTGAGTGATGAAAAGTTTGTGGGTTGCTTTTCCCACTCCCCTTCCCATGAACTTGCAGACTCTCATGGGCACAGACGTCCCAGTTCGGCTGGAAAAGGAGCTAACGGGTAAAAATGACAAATGTCCTGCAACAGCTTCTTTCCCACTGGGTTATCACCCTGCATAAATCAGAACAGACACAAGCAAATTGTGCCCCACTCCCTCTGAGGTTTTTTTGACTTGGAGGCAGCATTAATCCTATCAAGGAACAGCGACTTTCCAACCTATATTTAGGAGCAGAGCTTCTCAGCATCCCTTGCACGATAGCAAAGAGAGAGAGCAAGGTTCAGGAGAGCAAGAACAGCAGTAATTTAGTGCACTCTGTGATCTGCATTTATCCAAAATTCGAAGAATTTCACAGCTCTGGAGGCTAAAGGGACGAGCTCCCTTCAGGTGCACTGATCACCTGGTGGGACCTGGCTCTGATTTCAGTGGAGTGCAGCTCTGTGTTTGCTGGTTTTGTGCCAGGGTGGGACCTGTGGGCACACATGTGCTTCCCCATCGTGGCAGAAAAGAATACAAACCCCCTCTGTTCCAAATCTGGTCAGATTTCCCAAAGCCAGGGAAAATAGAGTGCAGGTTTGAGAGCTGAGAAACAATTCAGGGATTCATCAGAAATTACACAGGTGCCACAAGAAATGAGTTTTCTTGTTGGAATCAAAACCCCAGCTATGTACAGAAAAAAACTCCAGTGCCAGGTTTAACCCAGGATTAACAATCCTCTGTGCAGACTAAAATCTCTCCCCATCTCTTATCCTCCAAGCCATATTCCTTCCAAATCCCCACCTCTTCACTGGTTTAACATTTCCCTAAAGCCAGGCTTATCCCCATGCCCCATTCCCGAGCCCAGTCCCAAATGTCTCCCCAGCACAGTGGATGACTGGGAATGCTCTGGACTGAATTTTATTCCTCCCCCAGCCCCTGCTCAGCCCAGCTTTAACCTCTAGGGACCACCATGGAGGTGTCCTCCCTTTGTCACCACGTCACTGAAAGAATGGCATTTTCATGGTGAAATCACCCTTCTGCCTTCAGAGCTTTCTAGAACTGATAAAAAGACTCATTACCTGCATCAAGCTCCAATAATGAATTACTATTTTGTGTATCACAGTGCTTGAATACAATGGGGAACCAGCACCTGCAACTACCAAAACTTTTTATATCAACTCTTAAAAGCTGCTGAGAAAATTAACATGATAGCCTAATCCAGCAGGAATGTTCCTTTAGGTCACACTGAAACCACATTTGACCACCTGATTTCCCCTCAATTCCCCCATGCTGATCTCCTTCCCTCCATTTGGTGGACAGGCTCCAACAACAGAAGTTTCCCCCTCTCAGTTTTACTGAGTGCATGGCCCAGCACACTCCACTGGACAGGAATTCAGCTCCTCGAGTGGCTTTGCAGGTCAGACTCCAGCAGCCACACCAAAGCTCAGATGGAGAGCAGCAATTACTGGAACGTGTGAGATGTGGCAGGAGAGCAGCCTGCAAAGAGTGTGGCCACCCTGGCAGCACCTCCAGAAACTCCTGTGAGGTGGGGATTTAAACTCAGCCAGGTCTTGTGTCATCATCCATCCGTCTCCTTGGCTCTCCCTCTCCGGGAGCAAATGATGAATGTGACCTTCTTTGTTTGAGTTCTTGCAATGAAGCACTGTTTGCATAAGGCTCTTTTTTATTTATTTTTTTCCTGCGGCTTGTTGACTTTTATAAGACATTCATAAATTTGTTCTGACTGCCAGTGAGATGCTTAATGGTGCTAAAGGGAAGGTATTAAGGATAGTCGACTCATGTTAGAACAAGCCACTTGAAAGTAGCTATAAATATTTGTCTGGATTTCATTTTGCTAACAAACAGCTTCTTTTCTTCTTCTCCTCCCATTGCCCCCCTTAAAGGGTTGATCTCATAAACAACAGAAGAATTTTCTCATTAATAAAAAAGCACATGTCTGGATTTGGGTTTTTTAATAGAAACTTTCCTATTGGGGACATTTGAGTCCTTGTATTCTGTCTGCATGGAGTCAGCTCCCTTTTCAGGAAAACCTTGGCAGCTTAAGACCTCCAGGGTGAGCTCATGTTCTTTTGCACTCCCTCAAACTCATCCCTGCTCTTTCATTGCTCTGGCAATGAGTTTAGGCTAGACTTAGGGACTGCAGTGTCCTAGAAGCAGGCCAGTAGCTACACATTCCTCCTCTTTTTGCTCATGAGCACACTGGAGTGTTTTGGATCCCTTCAGCACTGGAGCCACACAATTTGGGAACTCCACCCTCCAGTCCCATTGCTCCAAGGTCACATTGACAGGGACACACAGAATATCCTGCTCTCATTGTCCTTGGGAGCAAAGTCCCCCTCACTGGGAGCTAGGACTGGCAACTGGGGGCTACCACCCGTGCAGCCCCCTCCAGATCCCTGCCAGCCCCAGGGCAGCAGAGACAGCTTTTCACACCAGAACAGTCCAAAGCTGCTTCTTGGAATCAGCAGGGATCGATGCTGAGGGCTTGTCCCAGCCTCTGGCTTTAGGCAGGCAGAGCCCTTTCCTTCCCAGAATAGTCTCTGCTTGTGTCTCAGCACGGGAAGACCAAAGTTGTGTTGGGATGCAACCACCACTGGAGGTCTGAGAAGCTCCAAACAGCTCCTGCTGGTTCAGATGAGCAGATAGCTCAGCACTCAGCCAGCAGGAGAGCCAAGGAAAAGGGGATGCCCAGAGGAGTCAGATGGGAAGGAGAGGAAGCCTCACTCTTTGAAAAGCAATTAGGAGACCAACAAGGGTGGGAAAATGAGGTTTGGGAGGGTCTTTTTATTTGGTTGGTTTAACTCTGTGGAAAGAATGAGTTGTCAGTGCAATTTTTTATTTGTTTTCTTGGTGTTCTCACAGAGCAGAGCTCATTACAGCAGTCCAGAAAGAATCAGCAAGGAAATCCTGAGCACTGTCACCTCAGACAAGTCCCATAAGAGCCAGGGTGAGTTTTACCTGGGGAAGGACTGTCAGCTTTGGTCTGAGCCAGCAACCAACTTCGATTTGCAGCTTGAAGTCACTGCTAAAATTATACAAATCCCCCAGAGAGCTGCCCCAGACAGCAAGGAAAGCAAAAGAGAAAATAAACTTTCTAATACAGAGCTCTGAACTGTCTCCAGTGTTTTTTCTGGATCCTTTTGGATTTTCTGGATATGGGCACAGCACTCTCCGTTATAAGGCATCACTGTGGCACAAACAAACCCTGCCTCCAGCACAGGGATGGAAAAGACCTGGCAGATGGTCCAGATCAGCAGAGATAGGAGCAAACTACCACACAGGTGAGGCACCTGCCCGGGGGAAGGCTGCAGTTCCCTGCCAACATTCAGCTCCCTGCTTCTCTTGTTCTCCCTCCTCCCTTTTTTTCTCTTTTTTTTTTTTTTTTTAAACTCGTGTATATCACTCAAGCAGCTTTCCCAGTGCCTGCAAATGCTAATTGCCATGGTCTGTAACATTCTGTACCCCACTAGGATGAGATGGCAGCCCAGCAGCCCTGATGGTATCGTGGTGAATGATTTATCCACCGTGCACCACATTCCTGCACTGTGCTGAAGCAATAATGCTGGGGAGAGCTTGGAGTGATTAGTTTGCCTCTGGTGTGGGCTCCAATCAAAGGTTAATGGCCTTGAGCACCCAAGAAGTTCATTTAATGCCTTGGAATGGCCTAGCTGGAAGGCCTTTATTAAATGGACCATTAACACAAGGAACACTATTTCATGCCTTTGTAAACATGAGTAAAATGCTCCTCACATCCAAAGCACCCTGGCCACGTGCTAAATTAGCAAGCACCTGAAGAACACTTTGTTCAGAGATGGGCCCCAAGTGCATTATGGACACACATTCCCACCATCAGCACAAGTTTAAGCTCTCTAAAAGGTTGAAAAATCTCTGGTTTCTGACACTATCAGGAAGCAGCAGTTTTTTACCACCTCTACCTCTTCAGTTGCTGCTCCCACCAAAATCCCCAAAAGCCTGAAATGAGCACAGTGAAGAAGAGCATCCTTCAGAGTCCCCCAGGGGAGGAAAAGTAGTGCTGGTGCTCATGGAAGGAGCTTTGTTAGTGACTGTGGGGACAGACCCATGCCATGAACCATAAAAACTTTGTCTGATTGCTTGCTCACCCTTGTCACTGAGTGTGAGGGGGAAAACATGGATGGCAGTAACCAAGAGCTGCTCCAGCAGCTGATTTATTAAAATGTAGAAAGGTTTTTCTATCAATCCATCCATCAGTGCTTCCAGCTGACGCCACCAACAATCACATCCCTCCACCCCTCAGAGGAGAGCAGGGAGAAGCAGCCAGATCATTCAGGGACCACAAGATAACTCCTAGAGACGATTCTAGCAGGAGAACAGCTGGGAAGACGCCCCCAAGGACTTGCACAGAAATCAGTCACCCCCCAGTGCCCTGGAAGTCACACACTGAACTGGTTTTTATTGGCCAGCCCCAGCTCCTTCCTCTGCTGGAGACTGGTGCAAGGTCCTTTCTCCATCCATCCATTTTTAGTTCACTTCTAAACCTTCACCCACAGCATCTTCCTGGCCAGGACCAAGCCAGCTGTGACACAGCGAGGCAGGGGATGTCACCGTGCAGCCAGCTCAGGTTTGCTCTCCGGGGCTGCCCCTCCCAGCCCTAAACCTGCCTGCCAAGGCAAATTGGATTAAACTCAGATCAGATTATGCCAGAGCTGGGCTGTGGCGACTTTTCACTCTGGCTTTTCTTCGGCAAAAAGGACTCCAGAGGCTCAGCGTGACAACAAGAGAGGGAAAAGGGAGAGAGCCTGGAGCCATGGGGAGAGAGCTGTGCTCCAGGGAGGGGAGAACAAAGGAGATAACTGCGAGGTAAATCAAAGGCACAAGAGCTTAGTTGTGACTTCAGAGAGAGAAAGTGAGGGGCAAGGGGTCAAACTTTACACTAATTAACCTTGTATCAGCAAACTTTGAAAGCCTGAAAGCCCCAGGGGCTGCAGCACGGGAGGTCAACCTGGGCCATCTTCATCTTTGAAACCAAGGGGGAAAAGAGTGACAAAAAAAGGGACAGCTCCACCTTCAGAGCCCAGGCAGTTTGCAGCACTACAGGTCCCACCTGAAAACGGGAGTTTGCTGTGGAATCCCCCCCACAGCATCGTTTAAATTTGTTTTTAAAAATAGAAAAATTTTAAAAGCCCTGTGAAAACGCGCACCTGCTCCCTGATCCACCAAAGCAGGGATCTGTGTGCTCACCTTTAATCACAGGACACTGCTAACCCAGACCATCTGAAATCATTAAACGTTTGCTTAAATACATTTCTGGATCAGTCAAAGTATTGCCATGGGTGTCCTCAGGCTGCACAGTTAATTAAAGCAACACCTGGTTCTGTCAATGCTGTGGACACGGCAAGAAAAAACAGGCAGCAACTCACAGATATAGAAATTACAAAGACTAATGCATAAAATGCATTGAAAATCCATGTCTTGAACAGGATATATAAACAGGATATAGAAAAAGGGTAATTATCTCTGTTCTCAGTGGCTAATCTAAGGGAAATGGTAAGCCTGGTTTGGGTGTTCTGGCTAGAGGAAGCACAGCATAATTGCCATTTAATGCCTTTACTCGTTGGCTTGGAAAGAGAGTTTGAATTCTTGGTGTATTACCACTGAAAAAGCATCAGAGGAAAAGGTGCTTTACTCAAACACTGAATACCCAACTTTATCCTGATAAAGAAAACCAACCTCCACAGCATCTTCCTTATTTTCCCCATTAGCACAGGGGATCCCCAAAACCACTGGGGGATCCACTCACAGCTTCTGCACACAAAATGGAGATTTGGTTTTTTTCCTTATTGGTGGAGTCCTGAATTGCAATCACAAACACCTGGAGTTACTGCAGGACAAATTAACTCTGCTAGAGGGTTACCAGGAAGATGAGCCCCACAATCATCACTGAAGGCACTTCTCTTTATCAAGCTTCTGTCTGGAAATTCTGCACACCTTTTCCTCTCGGTATGGAATAAAAATATCAATTTTTCAGGATTTGGGGAAGGTAGTGCCAGCTCTGCCTAGCCCCTAGCCCACACCAAACAAACTAATGATCCCAGCAGAGGGAAGAACAAAGCTGCATTCCCATTCTCTCAGTACGAGGGGCCAGCGATTGAGAACTCCTGAAAAGCTCCTTTTGCTTCCCAGTCCAGTTTGTATTTGTTTAAGCCCAAGGCAGACAAACACGAGAGGAGCCCCCAGGAATCCATAACCACCCTGATGCTTCTGGGTAGCAAATCATCTCCACTGCCATCTGTTTTCAGTCACTTCCAAACGAGTTCTGAAGAGTCAATTGTTTTCTTCTAGGAAAAATAAACATGCAAGCTGCTATTCACCCGATTTCCAGCAATTTTCTGCTGTGGGTAAATGTAGCTTCAGATTTTAGAACTAAGTCTCATTCTCATCCAAAGAATTTTGCAATATAATTACCTCATTTTTACTGACTTGGATAACTGTTGCTCTTTGAGTAAAAAAATAAAAAAAGGAAAAAAAAGGGGGGGTGTAAAGTCTGCAACACTAATTCCTCCTCCTGCCCCTTTGTTATAAAATCTTGGAACAACTGACAGTGATTAATCTCACTTGATATTTCTTTGGTTCTCTGTTTGTTGATTTAAAGGCATTTTATGACTGATTGTTTTCAGTTGCCTGGACAGCTGTCAGATCTGTACTGTGGTTTGATTTGGCTTTCGGGGAGCAAAATTATTATTTTTCTTATTTTTACAGCTCCAAAACATAGTGGCTGACGGAGGTGGCCCGTCAGAAACCATCTCTGTGAAACCAAAACTACCTCCAGATTGGGAGAAGATGGCTCAGACATTCTGCAGGCAGATTACACAAGCAAGATGTGGAAGGCAATAACACCATTATTTTATTTTATTACTAGTTTTTAAGATGCCCAGCTTGCACATAGTCTCAAAAACAGTGGCAAAATCCATCCCTAAGTGTAACATCAGTAGTTTTGTAGGAGTAGCTTTGGTCTTTGGAGCAGCACTGATGGAGCTGATGTGGAGATGCATTTTCTGCTTGTTTTGGGGCTGGAGTGCTGCATCCAAGCAATTCCCATCCCTGCTTGCTTGGGAAAGGCTGTGCTAAGTGAAAAGAGTGTGAAACAGAGCCTGAGAGTCTGAGCCATGAAAAAAAAAAACATTAAAAAGTGAGGAGAGCTCAAGGGAGGAAGGTGTTAATACTAAACAGCTCAATATCCACCACCTTCAACCTCCTGTCTCTAACAACCTTTGACTTTAAACCCTACCCTCAATTTTAGCCTCTTTTCGTCTCTGCATCTTCCTTTTACCTCCATCTCACCACTGTGGCCACCCAGCTGCCTTTGTGGCTCTTCCCTTCTCTCATGGTGCATCTAAAACCAGACTAACACTCCCTGAACATCACCCCTGCCTCATCCTCCTATCCTTTCTTTGGATTCCAGGCTAAAACCTCACCAGCTTCTACCTCAAACAAGGCTGGACAGGGCTTGGAGCAACCTGGGATAGTGGAGGGTACCCCTGCCCATGGCAGGGAAGTGGAACTAAGTTTTCTTAAATGTCCCTTCCTGCCCAAACCATTCTGGGATTCTCTGATTCAAAATTTACCTGTGAGCTTGAGCCTGTGGAGAGAGCAGCTGCTGTTGGCTCCAGATGGCTAAAATTTTAACACAAAAGAATAAATGCTCTTTAAATGCTCCACAACCTGGTGTTTTCCTGGTTAAATGATGGGATCTGTTTGCACATCTTTGTGTTTGTCCCTGTCCAGCTGGACAAGACTGGGAGAAGACAAGGCAAGCACTAGATGGTGGCACCTCAGGGACAGTCACAGCCCAGGGCCCACGCTTAATCCCTCATTCCTTTGTGAAATCCGTGGCTCCCACCACCCAAAGTTTGCAGCTCATGAAACAGCCAGAACAAGTGCACAAACACAGTGAAATGAGGGGTGGGACTCATTACTTTGCAGACTCTCACTGCTTGCAAAGGAAATTCTCTCCATCACCTGAGCCACCTTCCCCTTTCACTGCCCACATCACTTCCCAGCCTGCCTCCTCTGGTATTCCTAGATGGAATTAGGATTACTACCAGCTCTCTTAAAAATAAAAATAACCCATACAGTTTTCTTTTTTCAGTTACCAGATTATTATTCACCCTTTCAGCCCATTCTGAAGCATCTTACATTATTCAGATGCAATTCCCCTGCTTTCCTCACTGAGAGCCTATGGCCCTGCTGCTCTTTTCAAGCTTCACAATTCTATTTTCATGGAGTTTTACTTTTCCTCTTCCAGTCCCCTCCTCCACAGCACACTGCAAGCAGTGGAAGCGAGCCCCACATTATGCCCTGAGAGCCTGTGTGTAACAATAGACTAGAGCTTGGTTTTACTAAATCACTCATCCCAACATCTTCTCTCCTTTGCTTTCTAAACCATGGCCATAAATTGTTGGGAAAACAGCAGGACAGTCATATCTTTGCATCTGTGCCCTCATCAGCTCTTCTAACACCCTGCAAATCTGGGCCACCACATCCACCAGGCCACACTGGTGAAGTTTCCCTCACCTTTGCTCACATACAGATCTTTCAATCCAGCTGAAACACCTGGGAATTCTTTTCCCTGTTCCGTAAATCCCTTCCATTCCTGATCCTCTTAGAGATTCCATCTTCTCCAGACTCATATCCCTTCTCCTCAGCCACTTGGACACAGCACAGATTGGGACCATCCTTGAGCAAATAAATCCCAGTGGTTTTCCCATCTCCTCTGCTTTCCACCACTCTGGTCTCATTTCTGTCATCTGATTCCTCTTTATCCACATTGCCTGTTCTCATACCCATTCACGTCACACATTTAAGAAGGTGGCAAAGAATGTCAAATGTCTTTATAATCCCACTAAGCCACATTTGCCGCTCCAACCGCCAGCTTAGTTCACTGTGCTCCTTTTAAACAAACAAAAACAACCCCAGAAGATGTAACAACAACAGAAACAGGCGGGCAGCAGAGCAGGACATGCTGAAACTCAGCGTGGTCCCCCATTAGGGGGAAAAATTTGAGTGTTTTAATCCTGACAACGGCACCACAATGAATCAGTGGATCTGACGGGTCAGCCTCTCGGCTGGTGCAGCGCCAGCAGCTTCCACAGGGGTTCATCAGCCATGAATTGGCCCCATATGTGAAAACCCTCCACAATTTGTCCAGTTTCTCCCATCCCCGCGGAGCAGAGCCTCCATATGTGAGATCCCACAGAGCTGTCAGCCAACGTCACATTTCAATAAGTGCAGAAACAGCCGGGGCTGCACAAACCAGCGGAACAATCCCATTGCTCATAAACTGGCAAGTGACCTCCGCTGGCAGAGCTTTTGTTGATCACAACCCTTTCTATGGAACAAAACATAGGAGCTATCACGCCAGAACAGACTCGGTGATCCATCTTTCCCCTGCCTCCTGTCTCCAGCAGAGGCCAACGTTGATGTTGGAACGGGAGAGTGAAGATGGATCCACGACGCCTGCGAGGCACCTGGGCTGCTTGTGCAATATTCTGTGCAAGATTCTGCCCTTGACCCTTGAAAAACTCTCCTGCTCCAAGCAAGTGTGCAATATGTCATCCCAGAGAAGAAAGGCTCTCAGGGGCTGTCATAAAGCAACATATGTCCAAGTCAGACCACTGTCCTTTCTGTTTCTGTCTTTATTTTAGCTTGATTGATAGAACTGAACATCTTCCTCTTAAGATCAAGCCTTTGACTTCACTAATTGAGTTTTGTGTCAAAAATATTGTTCTTACCTAAATTAATATCTTTTCTCACAGAAGTAGATGCATAGGATGATTTTTTTTTCACCTTACCCAGTTTCTCAGGGTTTTAATCCCTTTGCCTATTCAACACCACATTAATGTTCGTCCATTCTATTTCTTTGCAGATAAATTCTCTCCCTCCAAACTTTATAATTCTCTTCTACCTTTATTCCATCTTGTCTTGGACATGATTTATATAGTTCAGCTACAACACCATTTGGCTCAGTCCTGAACAGAGATTGCATTCTCAGTTCCCACAAGGCAAACAAATAGATTAGGTGAAAAAAAAATTTAAAACCTGAAATAATATCTTGTACTTGAAGTAGAGTTCAGGGAAGTTGATGAGATGATGCTGATGGCTGTACAATGAATCAGATCCTTTCTAAACTGAGATTTATTATAAAGTACAAACCATTCTTCAATTCAAAAGTGGAGGTGGTGATCGGACAACTGTTTTATTTGTCTGTCTTTTTGTCACAAAACAAGTGATTTTGCAAATATTAAACCCAAAGAAAATATGATCTGAACTATTTCTTTTATTTTTTTCCATCTCTGAAATAAGCAGTTTTTAAATGCTCTGCCATGCTAACGTGAAAGACTCTCAAATTAATTTAGAAATGAAGTACAGATATTTTTGATTTAAGCTACTAAAAGTAAAATAAAATTAAAATTTAAAAGAAAAAAAAAAAGTCGTCTCTCTCAATTTATATATTATTTACACTCAGAACATCTCCTCATTCCTGAGACTGAAACAGAGAGGGAAAACTCCTACATCCATCCCCAAGCTGAATATTTCGTGAGGTACCAACTGCCAGTCCTGGCAGCCCCGCCACCCTCGTTAGGTGATAAATTAATGCTTGGCTCCCGCTGTGCCCTTGCCAAGCGGGCAGAGCTCCAGCCCGAGCCTGGCTTGTCCAACCGGCACCCACCCTCTAGTGGGATGAGGGAAAAGTGCTGCTCCAGCTGCTCCCGGATGGATCCACCCTGCGGCACGGACAGCTGTGGACACCCAGAGGATGCTCCTGCAGCGTGGCCAAGCTGGGAGCTTCCCTCCTTTGATCCCCTCTGCCCTCCACCCCTCTGCAGGGTCAAAAGGTGTTTTAGCTCTGAGAGGTGATTGCAGCCAGGATGAGCTTCTGCAAGAAATCCTGGGATAATCTTTTCTTACGAGCTCTGCACTGCAGGGTCAGGGCCATTTTACTGCATTTTTATAGGGGACCAAGCAGTGATAACCCAGGGAATCAGTGGCTGTGAGTGTCATTCTGTGCCAAAAACAGTGCAGCAGCAGCAGGAGCAGGGCAGGGACTGTCCCTTGTGCTGGCACTGCTGAGGTGACACCGGGACTGATGTGTCCAGTTCTGGGACCCTCAGTTCAGGAAGGACCTGGAGGGGCTGGAGCATGCCCAGGGAAGGGAAAGGAGTTGGGAATTAATCCTTAGGACACTGATTCCTGTGGGGTTGAAGATCCAAATGAATGAGTGGGCAAGAGAAGCTGATCCTGGAAATAAGTTCACGGAAACAAAAGCAGGAGTCTGAATCCAAGAAAATTTTCCATTTCTGTACAATCAGGGCTATAAGAGCAGAAGCAAACCCGTACATTTTCTTATTAATATGGAAAAATATCAGCCTAAGGCTGGAGAGGGATGGAGCACAGGCTGCACTTGATGATACCAGAGCTCTTTTCCAACCTTAATGATTCTATGATTCTACCTTTCTTTTGTTACAAGGAAAAGACCAAACACACAATCAAACAAAATTGCTTAGGGAAATAACATTCCAGCCCTAATCCATCTAATATAAAAATACATTAGATAGACCAATATAACTGAAAAGTCATTAAAAAGTGGAACATTTTTTGTTCAACAATGAGCGCTGCAGTCGTGGCACAACCTGTGAATGTGCAGCAGAGCTGTAAGCAGCTCTCAAATATTAGTACAAAATATAAGAAGTGAGCAGCCTTTAGGGAAAACACTCCTGAAAGGGTTTGCAGACCCTCAGAGATGCTGCTCCAGAGCCAGCCCAGCTCCCAGGAAGGCTGTGGCACATCCTGCCCTGGGCTGGCTGGCCTTGACTCTTAACAGCACTTCAGTGATCTCCTGTCAGGAAAGGTTTGGGGTTGTTGAGAAAGGAAAGGTTTGGGGCCCTCCTGAAAGGGTTTGTAGCAACTGAGGGCCAGACCCTGATCCCACAACCACTGAAATGTGCTTTGCAAGGGACGGACAAGCAAAGGATGAGAGCAGGTCAGCATCATCAGATAGAGAGATACAGCCCCCAGAGCCTGGGCAAGAGGTCAGCACGCCCAGTGGCCATAGCTGGGGTGAGCCACACTCCAGAGGCCCAGAGAAACCCAAACCAAGCCCAAAGGTGCAGACACAGCTCAGCACAACAGCCCCACATGCCCAGGGGCTGAGCTGAAGTGCAGCTCAGGACCTGCCAGCACAGGTGGGTGCCCAGATGGAGCCACTCAGGGAAGTCAGAGCCTGCTGAGGTCTGGCAAACCTCTATTTAAACCCAGAGTAACAATCCCCAGTGGCTTTAGATGAATCAAACTAGGTCCTAAAGTTATAAATGAAGATTTACAGTGACAGTGCGAAATGAAAAACCGCTAAGAAATATATTCTGTTCTCAAACATGACCCAGCGAAGGGCAGAAATAAAGCAGCCAAGGCCATTAAAAGCAAGATGGGACCTGGAACAATTGAACAGGGCTGAGGAGAGCATGATCCTGCCCTCGACATGATGCAATCAGCAGCCTCCAGCAGGTCTAGAATGGAAACAGCGTGAAGTGAAGGAGGGGGGGAATGAAAATAAAGCCATCTTTCATGGATCACATGGTCCCATCAGGAAATATGGAAACCTCTGACTTGTCTGGCTCTCTGTCTCTCCCTCCCTACGGGTCTTGTGCAGAAAGCACAGCCTGTGTGCCCGGGAGGTGATGAAATCCCTAATGCTGTATGGCACATGGGGAATTTGGGGGATTGCAAAACAGGATGTTTCTTGGAGGAAATACAGTCTCAGCAAGCAAAAGGTTCAAGTACGGTACATCTCACAATGATGTAAGAGCTCGATTATGCATCTCCCTTAAAGCCCAGCTTAGGGTTTCAGTTCTGGTAGAACTAATGGGCAACACCTGCTGCGATGAAAACAATTTCCGTCCCTGAACTCGAGCAGAAGTGTTTATCTTTTGAGTCAGAAAATGTTCCTCTAATGTCTGAACAAGACTCCAGGGACGGGAACATATGCCCAGAACTGACGTTTCCGCGCATTAGATCGCTTATAAAAATGGGAATTAGAAAAACCTGGTATCATCAGATGTCTCGTCCAATAAAGTCACTAAATGGAAAGTACAGGAAGGTTCCTTTAACGTTTCCTCTCCCTGCCACTGTAGTCCCAGTTGCTCTTTGGAGAGCAGAAACAGAGGCTACTGAAAAAGCTTGCTGGGGTAAATTGTGGGTTCAAAATTCTGGGCTTTTCCAGACCTGTCTCTGGCAAAATTACCATTGGCTTCAATGGAAAGTACCCAAATATGGGCCTCAGGACTTGGGCCCCTTGGTTTTAGTTACTAATTTTGTTATTAAAGGTTAAACAGAGCTGTTGACAGTACAAACTACAAACTATTTTCTTACGTAAGCGGTGAAAGGGAGAGTGTCAGATATACACGATAAAACAATACAGCCAAGTCGAGGCAATATAGGTTATGGGTGATTGTCCTTCCACGGAACATCCTGCCCTGAATCCCAAGCATCACCCTTTTCCTCAAGCAAAACTCCCACTTAAATCCACTGGAGCTCAGTGTGATAAGGAGGCAGAGTCAAGAAATGACCTTGGGGTCCAGCCATGGCTACCACAAGGGTTTTTAGGGAGTGTAGCTGTTGAAAACACAGAGATTCTACTTTTATGTAGTATTAATTAAATGTTATAATGCAAATTAAGTGTTTAAGCCGTCCTGTTATACACACAACCCTTAACAACAAAGCCCTGGATGACAGGAATGTGAGAGAGGATATGTTGGGCTTTCCTCCCTTAGTTTCTTCTGCAATGTTCTTTATCTAAAGCTTGGACCCAAACCAGGGACTTGTTTTTAATTCTTGAAAAATTAATAAAAATAATAACAGCAAATGACGTGGCACTTAAAAATAATAACCATCCAGTCAAAGGCAAAATGTCCTCCATTCAGTCAAACAACACTTCACTGGTTTGGTGATTAAGTGGCAATCCAAAATTTAACTCCCCGGAAAATCTACTGTTGTTACAATGCAATTGTGCTGTCAGGGCCTCAGATAGTTCTGTCTTTAATAACAATGCAACAGACACTGAGAGAAATTCCTGCGGTGTCTGTCCTCCTCAGATACAGTTATCATCCCGTAGATCATCGGCTGCACAATAGGCAAGGGTGTCACAAAGTTTTTGACACAGTTAACACATTAACACATCAGACAAATGCAGGACTTCAGCCAGTTCTCACCAAAGCCAGTGGAAAACTCCGACAGAGCCGTGCTGGGCACAGGGATGGTGTCACAGGGATTGGCAATCACGTAGCAAACAAGACAATCCCAGCAGCTTTCTGACATCAGCGTCTGCCTCCACTTGAGGCTTTGGCAGAGCCTCAGGAAGGACTGGTTCTCTGTCTCCTGCTCTTTTAAACAGCCTGAGAATCACAGGGGTTTGTTGTTTTGGCATAGGGCCCTCAAAAGGACACTGTCGAGCTTCACAGAACCAAAATCTGAATAACTTTTGTCTTTTCTTCCTAGGTTTTATGTATTTTTAAGCATAATTTTATTTTTACCCAACTTTTTAAAATAAAGCAGCAAGAAGCCTTTGCTCTGCATCAACCCCACAACCCTAAATCCCAGGTCAGCTCTGACTGTGCTGTTGAAGTGTGGTCATATCAGGCAGTGTATCTAACCACAGAATGTATTTTCTGAGCAAATGTTGAGTAAAACTCCCATAATTTTGCTGAGTAAGAGTTCACTGGGATTGATCTGCTCAGGGAAGGAACATCACGGATGAAAACATACTGTTCCCTTAGAGTCACAATACCAACACAGCAATAAACACCACCTCGCCTGGAAAATGAAGCTCAAAACAGCAGAATCCTTGTGCAAACGGTGCACAGAAATACCAGAACTCCCAGCTTAAACAAAAAGTTAAAAGTAACGAGAGAGGGAAATATTTTATATTAATCCTTAGGACACTGATTCCTGTGGGGTTGAAGATCCAAATGAATGAGTGGGCAAGAGAAGCTGATCCTGGAAATAAGTTCACGGAAACAAAAGCAGGAGTCTGAATCCAAGAAAATTTTCCATTTCTGTACAATCAGGGCTATAAGAGCAGAAGCAAACCAGTACATTTTCTTATTAATATGGAAAAATATCAGCCTAAGGCTGGAGAGGGATGGAGCACAGGCTGCACTTGATGATACCAGAGCTCTTTTCCAACCTTAATGATTCTATGATTCTACCTTTCTTTTGTTACAAGGAAAAGACCAAACACACAATCAAACAAAATTGCTTAGGGAAATAAAATTCCAGCCTTAATCCATCTAATATAAAAATACATTAGCTAGACCAATATAACTGAAAAGTAATTAAAAAGTGGAACATTTTTTGTTCAACAATGAGCGCTGCAGTCGTGGCACAACCTGTGAATGTGCAGCAGAGCTGTAAGCAGCTCTCAAATATTAGTACAAAATATAAGAGGTGAGCAGCCTTTAGGGAAAACACTCCTGAAAGGGTTTGCAGACCCTCAGAGATGCTGCTCCAGAGCCAGCCCAGCTCCCAGGAAGGCTGTGGCACATCCTGCCCTGGGCTGGCTGGCCTTGACTCTTAACAGCACTTCAGTGATCTCCTGTCAGGAAAGGTTTGGGGTTGTTGAGAAAGGAAAGGTTTGGGGCTGTTGAGAAAGGAAAGGTTTGGGGCTGTTGAGAAAGAAAAGCTTCGGGGTCAGCTGAAGGGAGCCCACAGGAAAGATGGAGAGACTCTTTACAAGGGATGGAGGGACAGGACAAGAGGGAATGGCTCCAAACTGACAAAAAGTAGGGTTAGATGGGATATTAGGAAGAAATCCTTCCCTGTGAGGGTGAGGATGCCCTGGCATAGGGTGCCCAGAGCAGCTGTGGCTGCCCCTGGATCCCTGGCAGTGCCCAAGGCCAGGTTGGATGGGGTTTGAAGCACCCTGGGACAGTGGAAGGTGTCCCTGCCATGGCAGGGATGGCACTGGATGAGCTTTAAGGTCCCTTTCAGCCCAACCCATTCTGTGACTGGGAGTTGCCCTGGGATTACAAACACAGCCTGTGCAAGCACTACCCAAAGGAGGTTGACAGTCTCCTGTCTCAGAGCCTTCAAAGGAAAATGGTTGAAAAACATGATAAGCAGGTAAATGGCTACCCTGGGGTGATGATCCATCAAAATCAGCTGAATAACACCAGCATTCATTATCAAACTTTGCCCAACATAATACATTTAACCCCAAATTTTAAGTCACTACAAAAATTCTCTCTTTAAATAAGTGGAAATGTGTTGTAAGCAACTTCTTTTTATTTCACTGCAAAGAATACAATCTAGTTTTTTTTTTTTTTAGCTGCAGTTCACAGAAGACAGCCTGGTTTACATGGCAAACTGGGGAATGAGCATTCCCTGCAATGGGTCTGCAGAGGGAAAGAAATGACTTCTCAGAAAGGGCCAAGTTCAGGATTTCAGCCTGCACTTTAAGCAGGGGCTAAGAGTAAAGTCCTGCCTGCTGGAATTGTGAAATCTCTGTAAGCAAGTTTATAAGCAAGTATTAGCACAGCTGGCAAAGGCTTTCAGCTAGGAAAAAGTTATTCCACTGGTGAAGACGTGCAGGAGGGAGCAGATGAACTGAAGTCTGAAAAAGCACAGCAGATGGGGGCTGTGTGGACTGCAGGCCAGTCCAGAAGCCACTGCAATATTCATGAAGGACTTTAGGTCTTTAGACCAAAATGCCTTAGCAGCTATTAGTAAAATTTCTTTTCCTCTATTTGTTTTTCCTGTTGCCTGCTCAGACTGGAGTTTTGCAGACAGCTACAATGAAAACTGCTGGAAATGCCAGACAGAGGGAGGAGATGGGCCTGGCACAAAACGTGCAGTGAGGAGACTGCTTTGGGATGTCCTGGTGGAGCACTTCAGCCCAGCAATGGATTTTGGGAAGCAGCAAAACTCACAACAGGAAAAGATGCCTGTCCATCCCAGGGCTCCACTAAAAAAAGCTGCTGTGAAAAGTCAGGTCACAAACAACCGAGCAAAGGAAATCCAAAATCTACACTGGTGAAGAAAAGGAAGGTAGGGAATTGATGCAAATGAGCCAGATTCCCCCAGGGAAGCAGAAAGAGGGGTCTTGTTAAAGCACCAGCTGTTAGCTCCCATCTGTGTGCGATTTCCACTCCTGCCCTGTGTGTAGGATAAAGCCCTTCCAAAAGGATTGTGAGTGAGCTGCTGAAAACTGGAGCAGGCCCAAGTGCCCAAGTGTGGCGGGTGTCCCACAGCTCGGAGAAGAGCCTGTGTTTCCCACAGGGGTTTGAGGCCAGATGCCATCTCCAGGCAGGGCAGAGGCAAAGGTCACCTGTGACAGGATTGCCCAAGTGTAGGGAAACCACATGGGGGAAACCAGAAGTTGCTGAAGCAGCAGAGTCCCCATCCCCAGCTGTCCCCAAGGCCCAAGCAAAACCTCAGGCACTCAGCTGCCATCAAAGGTGGGACAGTGACAGCCTGCAAACCACACTGCTGGTCAGAAATAACTCTGTCCCACGGAAAACATGCATGCCTCAAGTACATGGAACTGCAAGAACTAAATAAACTATCATTTTCAGCCCCATCAGGAGAAATCCAGCTCTTAGTCGAGTTCATGTGGGTATAATAATAAATTATACAGATATGTCAATAAAATGATCACTGTCTGCAGGGCTGTGGGGATCTGAGTGACCCATCACTTCAGCTACCTGCTGTTTTACCATGGTAAGTTAAATCAGAGTTAAATGAGAAAGGTGCTGGTTTGGAGGGGGTTCATCTCTCTGTTAACTGGGCAAAGTTTTCTCCTGGACATTTCCAGTGGGTGGGAATAAGAACAATTGCTGACTCTGAGGGCAACTCATGGTTTCCTCACTGTCCCTGCAGGGTGACAGAGATTAATTGCCCCTCATGTGGACTTTTGAGTAAAATTGTGGTGAATTGTGACAGAGATGAATTGCTCCTCATGTGGACTTGGAGTAAAATTGTGGTGAATCCTGTTCACAAAACCCATTCATGATCCTCCAGGCCTTTGTGCCATTTATACAGGCTGGTGGGAATCAGCTGCTCCTGCTGGAACAGTTCAGGCTGGTCCAAAGATCATATTCTGCAGAAAAATGACATAATCAGGTAGAGTCTGGTGGAAAGTCACGTCACAGGGGACAGAGGTCGGCATACGTGGTGTCACAGGAGAAGAGGCTGGCTCTGAAACAGCTCAGTGAGGTAAAGGCTGGCAGATGCAGCAGCAGAAAGAAGAGGAAGGTGTAATGTGGCTCTCATGAAAGGCCAGTCCCTTCTCCAGGACTGAAGAACTTGGGAGCCTCATCCAAAATGAGGCTGCAGCAAAAGCAGAGCGAGCCCTCCAGAAGCTCTGTCATCATGGCACTGGTCAGGCAGCAAGGGAAGAGCAAATCTCACCCTGGAGCACAGCCAGAGGCAACTCTGAACTGCCTGAACTGCCCTCAGCACACCCAGCTGCAGCAGAACCAGATGCCAAGAGACACTTGGGCACAAGGATTGTCTGTTGAAGCCTTCATTCACAAATAAATCCATTTTTATCCCAGGGCAAACACCCAGGATAGGAGACACCAAGGGAAATATGTTTATAGGTTAGATACGGTGCCATCAGACTAAACCAGCACCCAAATATCAAAGTAAAACAATGATAATCTGCTCTGCTGAACGTCATTCAAAGCCATAAATGCTCAAGAGATACGTCAGAGAATGACACACAGTCTAACCCGAGATTTGAAAAATGAAAACATCCTCACTTAGGTTATGTTGTTTCTGTCCTTAAAACACAGGCTGAACTTTTGGTAGGAGAATAATAGGCTCCAAATCATTTTAATGAGACAAGAGATGAAATTTGCAGGGACTAGGCATCAATTTGAGAGAAATCATATCCTCCTGGCAGGAGATTTAATCATCTGATTATTTCAGGAGACACATTTTGGCATAGGAGCTGTTTGTAGGCGCCAAAAAATCGTGCAGGTTTGTTCAAAACTTCACAGAAGAGGCACAGAACTATTATGTCAGCCAATTAATAGAGACTTTTGACTGAAAAAAAATAACAATCCATCAAAATTGTCTAAAACAATCCTTTCTCATGTATATGAATTCAAAGTACTTCAAAACCAAGCGGATCTTAGATCACCAGCCCATATCCTGCTCCCTTCTTTTCAGTCTTCACGGCTTCTCTGGGGTGATGATCCATCAAGGTCAGCTGGATAACACCAGCACCTATTATCAAACTTTGCCCAACACAATTCACCTAACCCCAAAATGTAAATCACTACAAAATATTCTCTTTAAATAAGGTGGAAATGGGTTGTGAGAAACTTTTTTTTTTTTTTCACTGCAAAGAACACAATCGACTTTATTTTTTTTTTTAGCTAGAATTCATAGAAGACTGCAGAACATTACCCTGACTTGTTCTTGTGAATCACTGTCACAAGGCCACTTTGAACCTCTCCTCAGTGCTCCTCAGCCAGCTGAGGACATCTGTGCTGAGCTCTGCTTTCCAGGCACGGGGAGGAATGTGTATGGACACAGATGTGCATCCACACATCCCCGAGGGCTCCCTGTGTCAGGAGGACTCTGAAAGGGGCACCCCAAGGTTTCCATGCCTAACAAATCCTACCCAGCAATGAGGAAATGGAACAGCCTATATTTTAGCAAATACAAACCCAAAGAGTTGGTCCTGCTTAGTGCATTGAGCCCGCCAGAGATGTTCATTGAAGGAGAGGCAAACGCTGAGGGAACTCCATAACCCTCCTAGACAGATGCAAAAAAAAGAAGAATTTGGAAATACCCCAGTGTGTTCCAGCAGCCTATAACGGGAGACTGGCTGTGGAAGAAGAATTGCTGGTATGATCTCAGGACTCAAGCCACTGTAGTCAGCCAGTCTGCCCACAACGATGGGCCAGCCAAGACAATACCAGCTCTATGCTCTCTGATAACCCAGACCCAAACACAAACTGCATCCCCCTGACTGGCCATGCCACAGAAGCAGGCAGGAGGACGTGGAAACCTCGGGAAGATAGCAGGCTACCTGCTCTCCTAGGTCAAACAGCAGGGAAATTTCTTCTGCTGCTTGCAAAAGCTCCTAATGGGGTCAGCTGAAATGATGGATGTAAACAGCTCCTCCAGCCACAGGCAGTGCCGGATACTCCTACAAGTACTGAGCTCCTGTGGGTATTACACAACTGCCTCTATTCAGGAGGCTAAAAAGGAGTTCAGTCCTGCTTGTATATGCTGGAATCATTACATACAGTGTTCCCATAAATCATATAAATGGGTGTTACTGTGCCACTGGTTGGGACAGCTGCTGTTATTATTGAAAACCCTCCTGGCAACCCAAGCCCGGTGCCATTCAAGCTGAGGCTGGCCTCAGTGCAGCTTGTGCTGGGCTCAAGTCTGCGCCCTGCACTTTTCCCAAAAGATTTGGGCAGAGTTGAGGCTGCTGTGCCCGTTCTCCATCACCCAAGGGTGATGCATGTCGACACAGAGCCCTGTCACCAGCCACTCACCACGGGGAGCTCTGTCCCCCTCCAGGCTGCTCTGACCCCTTGGAGCAGGGGCTGCTCCACATCCCAGCCTGTTTTCCACTTGGATGGAATGCCTGGTGTGTCACAGGCCACTGGGGACAGCCACCCCAACCTTCCTGCTAGGGACATCACAGACACAGAGGAACCTCAGAGCTCTCAGGGCGCCCAGCAAAGCTGCTGGGGACAGAAGCACAAAAGCAGAGGCAGCTTTTACCTCAGCCAAAGTGCCACCAGTTATCAGAAGAGAGACTTGGCTAAACACAGAGACTGGAAATGACAGAGAGGAGTCCCAGGAGCAGCAGAAGGCCATGGACACCCTGTCTGTGGTCTTGTTCTGCACATTCCACCCTCAAGTCGGCTCTGTCTGAACCTCTCACCCACACACTAATTTATTCCTGTGGGTTTTCATGAAATAGGAATTCTGAAACAAGATGTACAGAAAGTTTAGTACATGGTGTTAAAGCTAGCATCCATCATGCCAGCTCTCCCTCTCCAATGAATTCGTTCTGCTTGTTATTATCATCTGCCTATATTCATAAACAATACCCTTATGATTTTTTCCATGCTTATTTATTTCCTCAGTCACTGACTTGGTTTCCTGAGGCTATCAGAAAATTACATATAAATATTTATATAAACAGATCTCTATTTTGAAATGGTCCCCAGCTACTTCTGAATGCAATATGACATCAACCAAAAATCAAGGCATGCTTGGCACACAGAACTCACTACTGACTATGAAAATGGGTGTAGCTGAAATAGCCCCAGGAAAGGACCCACCAAACTCATATCCAGAATATATTTCATATATATTATGTTTACATTATATTATGCTATATTATGCATGTATTTACATTCTATTATTATGTTTACATTATATTTCAGTAAATATGGGGCCCAGGATTGGTACACGGATGGGCAAAACTCTTGGGGAGATGGGAGAACCATTTCATGAGGGGCCATTCATGCACCAGCCAGATGTGCTGTTAGAGCTGTATTGCAGCAGCACAGCTTATTAAGGGGGTGAAAGGATTGAATTGCACTCCTGGACACATTTCCAGATAAAAATCTGATTACACCAGGACGGAAAATACAGCAAGTATTATCTCTGAGGGTTTTTCACACAGAAAACAGCATCCAGCAATTCTTCCATTTTGGGTTATAAAGTAATTTGGAATGAGGAGGAAAAAACCTTCTGAAATAATGCCTTTGCAGACATGAGAAACTGCCATGTACGGTGCCATGCTGATGAGCCCAGCTATAATCCAATCTTTGCTTTCTGCTGACTGGCTGAGCTCTGGTGGTTTATGATGTCAGAGGAACCCCTCAAAAGAATTATAGCCTTTTAGTCAGCTCTGAACCACGTATTATTATGAATACTGAACTGGTTCAAGTGCTCTTTTGGTCTTGCTCTAACATTAGACAAAGTCTCAAGCAATTACCTATCTCTTCAAGGAATGTGTTTTCCTTGGCGTGGGATCCTGCTGGAAGCAGGAGGGAACATTTGTGGATACAACTTCCCCAGAGCCAGCACAGGGCAAGGTACAAACACCAGGACAGGGCTCCCGTCCCCACAGCCCCACAAAATAAAAGGCCTCCACCACAAGCAAATCTTATTCATCGTAAAAACACGTTCAATAAACACAGATAGGGGTGATGCAGGCGAGAGGCACATCGTGGTGGCAAAGTTCCTGCAAGTTACATTGTGGTGGGTAAACACTACGTTAATTTGGAAACAGATGCCAGCAGTAGCCCAGCAGATAGAGGGGTTCAGGAAGTTCCTGCATCCAAGTGGCCCCAGTAAGATCCATGACAGCAGCAGGACCATAATTTGTGTTTTAAAAGTTGCCTGTCCAGTGTTGGTAGCTGGAGCAGGACCACAGCTCTGTGACTCTGCTCCCTACACTGATCCCTGGTTTTTCTAAGCCTGGCTCATAACTGCTGAGATTTGGAGAATCTCTTTAGCCTCAACTGACAATTAACTATTTACTTAAAAGTGTGGGATTTTTTTGTTGGTTTTTTTTTGTTTGTTTGGTTGGTTTTTGTTTTTTGGGTTTTTTTTTTAATGTGGATTTCAACTTACAGTACTCATTATTCCACAGGAAGAATAAAAACCTATAAATTGTGTCATGTAGGTCACGGATGCAATACCTCTAAGGCAACATGGTCAACAGGCTGTGCTGTGTGTCAGAGCATCTGCCCAGATCTCACAGGAGTGAAAAGAGAGGTCCTACCAGGCCAGAGGAACACCTGGACCTATGGGTTAATTATTGTCTGATCCAACTGAGAAGTCCTAAAGCAGTGGGAAGACCATCTATAATAAAAAGTGAAATGTGGTTATGGAAGGCCAGTGAGAGCCCAAGATCAGACTGCAGAGATTATTTTCTCCCTCGAGGCTCTTCCCAGCCCTGCAGGATTGCACTGAATTTCTTGGGTTCAAAACATAAAACAAGAAACTGAGCCTTAATTCCTTCACCAGCTGTTGGCCTCTGCACAGCCATTCCCAGGAGCAGCAGATGCACTGTGGATCCCAGGTCAGCCCAGCTGAGAGCAGCCAGAGCAGCTCCAGAGCACTGTATTGTTTGGACTCTGATTGTGGAATCGCTGCTCCGTGCAGTCTGTGGGTGGTGACTCGGGTGCTATAATTACCACTCTAATTACATTGGCACGTTTCCCTCTTGGCGAGCCCCATGGAATTACAGTCCCGTTACCTGACCTGGCTTTCTGATAGTCCTACCACGATGGGCTGGAGCATTTTGCTTTTGGTCTGGCCACAAGCTGGTAGGCTTAGTGTGAGTTGGAAGGCCAGGAATGCCAAGGTAGGTTGTTGGTTTTTTTTTCTTCCCAGAGCAAAAAAAAATGTTGTCAACGTCCGCTTCGACTGCAAGTTTTACTTGTGGTTCCTTCATGAGGTGAGGAGGAGGAGGAGGAATGGAGGAACCAGAGCACTGGAAGGATCTGGTACTTCAGAGGAGAAGGGACTAGCAAATCTTGCCTATCTTTAACTTCTGCCTCGTGTAACTGCATCACAAACACACAAAAACTGGGTGTGTCTGATAAATATGTCACCTGGGACACGGGATCAAATTATTTGCATTGTGCTTTGGCTTTAATGCCATAGCAGTAATTCTCTCCTCTCCTATACATACTGCTTCATGATTTGGTGGGTTCAAAAACTCAAAACCATCCTGTGCTGCACGTGGAACCCAGCTCACCTCTGGATTTGATGCTGCCCATAACTGAGCCCATGTTAACCTTGAATCACATAAAACAAAGAGAATGCTTTATGTGCCATGGGGTCTTCAGGCAGAAGACCCAGAAAATGCTTTTTTGCTCTCTTTTC
The DNA here is from genome assembly GCF_017590135.1 of Pyrgilauda ruficollis. Classification (NCBI taxonomy): domain Eukaryota; kingdom Metazoa; phylum Chordata; class Aves; order Passeriformes; family Passeridae; genus Pyrgilauda; species Pyrgilauda ruficollis. The sequence continues at coordinate 1,426,799 of NW_024531821.1, forward strand.
TCCCAAAATCAAACAGGGTTTCTGCAGAAGAGCTGTGAGGAGTTTCCATGCTCCTCCAAGCTGGATCCCACACTGCAGCCCTGGGTTGGGAGCCAGAGCTGTGTCCCAGCAGGCCGTGGTCTGGATGAAACCAGAGACTCCACTGCAAATCTTTTGCAGATCCTTCCTTCCTTTACAGCACTCAGGGGGATTCGGTTTTGGTGACTTTGCTGAACAATTCTCTAAATCAAAGCTGCTTCTTGAAACTCTCCATTTTTTTATTATTTTTTTTTTCTGATGGATTTTTCTCCCTGCTGATTTGGAGCCAGCCTGGGAATAGGGGTGCTACAGGACGTTCAGCACTTCTCTGTGTCAGGCTGCAGCTGCCTGAGGTAGCCACTTCACTCGAGGAAATTATTTGAGGTTTTCTGAGAGCCTCTTGACAGTAGGTAAAGATTGTTTCAGCTTGTGGGAGTGCCAGCAAGCAGCCTCCATAACCTGAATGACATGCAATGTCATAAAAACTCCTGCTAAAACTCACTCTGTCCCTGCAAGATGCTGACTCTGACGTCAGGGTCTGTCATTTCGGCCATCACTGAGCAGCTCATCTGCATAAGAACTGGCAAGTTGGAGATGGCCTACAAGTATCTCCTAGCAGAGGACCCTTCCATGGATTATTTTAGCTAAGAATGCAACTCTCCACGTCTTGCAGATCTCTTCCCTGTTCTCTCAGGGCAGGAAAAAAAAAATGTACTACTGTGAGAAAAAGGGAGAAATGGATGATTTTTGGCCAAAGCTCTTCTGTGGTGACTAAGCAGACTGCAGTCTGATATGTCTCAGTCTGAACAGCCCCATTTTGATGACCCTGTCACACATAATTACCAACAGAACTTCCAGTTTTTCCTTAGCTCGTGCAGTAGTCCCAGAAATCCTGACTGTTGGGCATTATCTGCCTTATATGAGTTGTAATCTCATCACATTTTTGTTTATATCCACCAGTAATAGAAAACATGCATATCTTCAGTTTGACTTTAAGAGTAAAGTAAATATATAATTCTGGCAAATTGTTTGGAATTACAGTTTAACAGCATCTGGTTCAGATATTCTGTAGTAAATTGTTGGCACAGGCATTGCCACATTTTTTTTATTATTATTATTATTATTTGAACCAAAATGTTCTCAGAAACATGTGTTTTTCGTCCAATTTCCATGTAATCCGTTTTATGACGGCCACAAAGCTGACGAAGTTTGAAACTTAAACTACCTGGGCAGAAGGGATTGTTTCTGGACACTCATTACACAGCTGATTAACTGAGGAATAAGCAATTCTGGCATGTAACCCGGCGTGTCAGTTGTTTTGGCTTTTTGTCTCAAGGAGTTGTCTTTCTTGAAATACCTCCCCAGGTACAATGTGTACATTCCACCCTGTTTTGCTCACAAATTACATACCTGTCTTTTATGTCAAGTCCAATAGAGCTGCACCAGGTTTCCTTACTCCACATTAAAAGTAACCAATTACTTGAGTAAATACCTGTTTTAAAAATATCTCAGAGTGGTTTCCTGCCTCTCTAAATGCTGAAATATTCGGCAGCATTTCTGACTCTTATAAATCGTTCCAATAGTTCATATTTTATCAAAGAAGCCACATCAGCTTTAAACCTGTCCATAACTCATTGAGAACATTCCTCAAATACATGATTTTTACACAAGCAATCAGGAAGAGAATGGCTGTGTAATTTTTAATATAATTAGCTTTGGCTTCTCATACATTTAATTTTCTGTGACTTTATTGTCAACTTCTGCTCGTTCCTCATAAAAACTAGCTACCAGAAATTCAAAATCGATGATGAGAGGGGAAAAGTGGCTTAAAATACAACCCTTTGAAGCCTCCCAACAGACCTACATTTACTGAGCCTAACAGGTTCTCCAGTGTCGAATCCCATTTCAGTCACTGTCAGCAGCTTTATTCGCACCATCCGAGAACCAGCTTGTGGGAATTAAATCAACGTGTTCCCAGAGCAGGTCCCACACCAGGAGGAACCAAGTCCAAGAGGCAGCTTCCCCGAATCTCCTGACCATGTTCCCAGCAGGGCTTTGCAGCTCTGGGCTGGCCTCGTAATGATGTGTCATTTGCAAGTCAGCACCTTGCACTAAGCCTCGAGGTGGGAAAATTACCCAGGAGAAGAGGCAACACTAAATTCCCCTGTCTTGCTTATTTTCTCGAGTCTGATGAAATCCCACTGCGCTGCTGGGGCTGCACAGCACAGCTCACTCTAACTCTAGTGTGAAATGTGTTTAGTCACAGATAGAAAGCCCAGAATGCAGACCTTGGCACACCTTCCCCACAGCATCCTCTTCCCTTTTGAAGTCATCAGCCTCTCTGTCCTTCAGAACTGGGTGTGCTTGCTCTCTCCCTGTGCGCTGGAGCCTCTTGCACAGCATTCCTCAGCCTTCACCTGCCTGCAACGGCCTTGCAGGGACACAGCCCTCTTAATAGTCATGAGGGCAGCTCATCTCCCTAAAGACGCCAAACAATTAAACGCTTCCCATTTCAAGGCAGTTGCAAAACGCTCGTGCCACTGCTTGATCATACGAAGCCTCAATCGAGTTATGAAACACTCTTAAAAAGAAAAGCCTGTGTATGTTAACTAAAGGCAGCTCAGAGTGTGTTCCTGAAAGCCAACAGGTGTTCAGAACTTCTGGAAGGAGCTGTGATCCTCTCCAAGTGTTACTGCTCAAATATGTCCTCAAACGCCTCGCAGCAGGACACCATCCTGCAGTCTGGCTCCTGTGTCCACGCAAGCTCCCAGTGCTGGAGCAAAGCTGCAGTGCCTTTGGGATTCAGGCATCCCAAGTGCCCTGAAAACCAGCCCCTAGATCACTGGAATTGGTAGGTATTCTATAAAATCACCCGGTGGTCCATCCTGCTGCCAGGGAGCGAGTTACGCCACGCTCCGAGAGACGCCAGATTTGCTGGAGCATGACCTGTGGATCCCTCACAGCACTCACTCCAAAGGGCAGCCACAGCTCCCTGACTCCCTAAGGACGGGCTGCATGGCACCAGGTCCTCTAATCCCAGGAGCACCCTGAGGAGTGACCTGGAGAGAGAGAAAAGCAGGGAAATCCCACAGCTCTGAGTGCCACCCGCTGCCCAGCTCTGCTGAGCAGGAGGAGATAGGAAATGCTCAACGTGCAGATTTCTTCCCCAAAGTGACACGAGGAGGGGCTATTTTAGGCACGGTTTTGGCAAGGAAAAGATGTTAAAATAACCTTGATTGCAGCAATTAGTACAATATGGGCTGAAAAGGAGGAGCAGCCCACTAAGGCAGCCAGGGCTGCGGCGCTCGAAGGACAGGCTCTGAGAAATTAGGAGAGCTGACTAGAGGAATCAAGCAGAGGGAGGAGCATGGGATCTGGAGGATGGAGACTGCACAGAATGCAAAAGTCAAAAAGGTGAAACACATCCAAAATCTAAAAACTTTAAAAAGAGGCAGAAAGATTGATGAGGAATGGCTGCAGGGGGACATCAGACTGAAAGCAGCCGGGAAACAGCATTACGAGAAAGCATCATTTGCCAGGCACTGGGAAAAAAAATATATATTATACAGATATAATAAAAACTCACTGGTTAGAAGCAGTGCATTGGCTGTTATCTCCTACAACAGTGAAAAACTGCCATCCCTTAAATTCTCCTGTCCGAGTTCAACTCATTCAGCCCCCGGTCTGTGAGCACTCGAGCTAAGTTAGACCTAGCAAAGGCAATTAAATAGCAAAACTCTTCAGCAGTATAAATAGTAAGAGAACAAGGACAAAAGAAGAGCCAGGCACTCCGGGTGAGGTACAAATGAAGAAGAAAAAGCTATTCCTTTATTAGCCTTGCTGTCAGAAAGGGCAGAGCCCATCCCAGGGGCACGGGGGCTTTGCAGACATCCTCACTGGCACAGCCAGCTCCTCAGAGGAAAGCTGCAAGTTGCAGTTCCGAAGGCAGCAGCATGCTGATAAAAGGGAATTTCCACACGAGCTTGGCACCGCCGTTAAGAATTTCAACCTTAAAAAAAAAAAAAAAAAAAAAAAAAAAAGACGGTTGCGATGTCAAACCCTCCGCAAGGATAAAACGTTAAAATAAAACTTCGCACGGCTCAGCCCCGGCACACAAACCCCGTGGGCCTTGAGACAAAACCGGGGGAGGCCGGGGCTGCCTGGGGGCTGCCAGGGGGTGTCAGGACGTGCCTGCTGGTGCGTAGCCGTGGAGCCATGGTCCTGCGGCGCGGTGTCACGTCCCGCCGAGGAGACCCTTGCTCGGGGAGGTGTGAGTGGATTTCCTCAAGTGCATTTTGACAGCTGTGAGGAAGCGGGCGGCAGCAGCAGCTGGAGACATTCCTAGCTGTGCCCCCCCCACTCCGGCGGGACCCCCGCCCCCGGCACGGCACAGCCCCCACGGGGGCTGGGGGGCTGCAGGGGAGGGGGCGGCAGGACCGCAGGGGCCGGCGGGGTCTGATGAAACATCTGATGTGCATTACGGCAGGGGCAAGGGGAGACACGCTCGCCCCTCCCCAGCCAGCGCGGCACTTCTCATCACCTGCTACGGATTTTCCTACGTCGTGCTGTGGTGTGTGCGTGTCCCCCACCCCGCTCCAGCTACCGGACAAAAGGCAGCAGCTAGAGCTGCTGGGGGGGTTGCAAGGGTGATGCTGTCTGAGGGGTGTTGTCCCCCCGGAAAGCAGCGCCCGTCCCTGTTCGCCCATCCGGGTGTGCACCCAGGGTACCACTTCCCCCCCTCAAGTGATGTACTTGGCTCAAATCCCCTCGCAGCAAGCATGGTACAAAATCCCAGGGTGAGGGGGAAAAACCGAGGCAGTGGAAGGTTTCCAAGAAAGTCATTGCAATAGCTGCTTCGGAAAGGGATTTTTTTTTTTTTCTTTGAAATCAAGTCTTGCCATGAGGCGGCAGTGCCGCAGGACGGCCGGCGCTGGCAGCCGGCTCCGGGCACGGGCACCCCGCTGCTCCTCGCGCAAAGCCGGCGGCGGCTGGAGCGCCCCGAAGTTGCGGAGGGGGTGGGAGAACCGGCCGCTGGCTGCCGCCTCCCTCCCAAGCGTCTCAAAATCCCGCTTTTTCACCTCCTTTTTTTTTTTTTTCTCTATTATTTATTTTTCCTGCTATCCCTCCCCCCCGCTCCCCCATCTCCCGGCGCGGCGCGGGTGGGGCGGGGGGCGGGCGGCTGCAACCTGCCGGCGGGGCAGGGCCGGCCCCCGGCGGGCGGGCGGAGCGGGGCGGCGGCTGCCATTGGCCGCGGCGCGGAGCGACACCTGCTCGGCTCCCTCATGCGAGTGACACCGGGGCTCGGCGGGGATATTTGAGGCTCCCTCCGGCGCCGCCGCCGCCACTCCGCGCTCGCCGCCGCGCCGGGCACATGCGGTTCGCGGGGCCGCGGCGAGCAGCGCGCTGGGCCCGGGTGCGGCACCCCGCGGGGGAGGACGCGGCGGCGGCGGCGGCGGCGGGGGGAAGGCGCGACCATGTGCGCGGAGCTCGGCGGAAAGCTGGTGGCCCCGGCGCTGCTGCTGGCCCTGCTGCTGGCCAGCGCCCGGGCGGCCGCGGGCACTGAGGCCACGCACCCGCCGGAGGGGCCGCAGGACAGGACCCCGCAGCAGAAGGGGCGCCTGTCCCTGCAGAACACAGGTACGGCGGGGGGGCACCGGGCTGGCCTCTGCGTGTCCCCCTCCCCTCGCTGCTGCTGCTGCTGCTTGTGCTGCTGCAGCCGCGTCGAGTTATGACAGGCGTTTTATTTCGCTGTCCGACTGTCAGGCGTAAATCATCGCAGGAAATCGGAGCTCGCTCCTAATTACCTTTAAAGCCCGGCTCTGCCAAGCACGTGTTGCCCGTGCACAGCCGCGGCCCCGCGCCCGGCTCGCAGCGCGGCCGGAGCCCCGCGGAGATGCTGCGAGCCCGGCGAGGAGAAAGTTTCTCGGCGCAGCGTTTGGAAGCGGGTGGAGGGCCGGGGGCAGCCGGGAGGGTCCGGCATGACCGGGGCTCTGCCTCCTCCGGAGGGAGCCGGGCAGTGATGCAACGGGCCGGGGGTTTCTCTCCTCCTCTCCCGCCCCCCGCGCTCCCTCCCCCGGGCATTATCTGCCTAGGAAGAGAGAGTTGGGGCGTGCACTTGGCTGGATCGCTTCCCAGCCGTGCAAAGAGAGAGCGCGGGATCCAGACGCTTCCCTTCCCCCCCTCTTTCATCCCGCCCCCCCTGCCTTTTCTCCCTTTCCCCCCCCTTTTTTTTTTTTTTTTTTTTTTAACACTCTCCGTGCTGCGAGACGTGTTTAAACACACACGAGCAGGAATGCACGAATGCCCATTAGGGACTGCCACATGTGAATCACGGCACTGTGCAGTTCTCAGCACGCTGGAGCCAGGACATGTGATCCGGCAGAAGGGTTTGCATCCGGATGCCAACACAAGCACCGGAGCCGCGCTCCCGGCCCCGAGCGCGCCCGGCTCCGCGCTCCGCAGCGCTGCCGCCCCACAAAGGGCTCCAGTGCCCCTTCCCCCCGCCCCGGTGCGGCTGTGTTTGCGCAGCTTGCCCTCTGTGGCTCAGACAACCCCTGGATCCCACCCCTGTGCCACCCCCAGATGCACTTCAGGGCAGGTAGAAAGGGGAAGAAAAAAAAAAAATAAAAAGAAAAAAAAGGTGGGGGGAAAAAAAAAAGAAAAAAAGTGCGGCGGCAGTGATTTGGGTTTGGGCTGGTGGCGGGGGGGTCGTGAGAACTCCGGCATTTCCATCCGCGGCTCCTCGCTCTGCCTTGCAGCGGGTGGAAATTAGACCGAAAGTTGCTGTAAAGACTTGCAAATGGACCGCATGGCAGAGGGGGAGGCTGGGGATGGCTGAAACACGCTGCGGTTCGAGGGGGATTAGGCTGGCTCCCAAGGGCGAACTTTAATTAAAGGTACCACAGGGCACAGAGTACAGGAATTCTTAGCATCCTCAGTTCTGGTCTAAAAGCTGCCCCTGTTTAACTTTATCCCCAGGCTTTTTAAGCAACCACCTTCCCTCTGGCAGTACTACTACATCAATTTTTTTTAAAGGACTAGAAGCTGTCATGTTGAGAATTAGATTTTTGGGTTGGTGGGGTTGGTTTGGTTTTTTTTTTCTTTTTTTTTTTTTTCTGAAACTGAGTATTAGACAGCATTTTTTGCAGTATTACATAATATCTGAAAGGGCAGAATAAACACATATGTAACTGCTAGGTCCAGTACATCTATTTTATGTACTACTTATAGAAATATAGATCTTTTCTATTGATTTCTGTGTAGCTGAGCACACAGTTGCATTTTTATACAACTCCTGCTGCAAAGGACTTTACCTATCAGTGGGAGTTTTGCCACTAACTTGAGAGACGTCCTGACAGGCAAAACCCAGTGGTCTGTAAAAAACCTTGTGCTAAATGCCCAGAAACTTGCTCAAAGTACCAAAAATGAAAAATTTTGGCTGACTGGGTCCTGAGCTTCTCATTTTGGCACTTAAATTTGCTGGGGGGGCTTTGCACAAGCCAGAGCGCAAAAATCACGCCTGTCCTTTGCTCCTGAGGAATTCAAGAGCATGAGACAGTTCTCAAGTGAAATAGCTTGACGTAAGCATAGTGGATTTGGCATTTACTTCTTGGATATCACTTTCATAACGTAATAGACCCAAGTTTTGGCCTAATTCCTGCGAAAACGGGCACGATTAACCATTGTCACGCATTTTTCTCCCAAACTGATGTTGGTAGCAAAACAACTCTGTCCCTCTACCCACCACCAGTTCCTGTGAAGATTTCTTCAAATTAACTCTAACCAATACTCGTTTTAGCTGAAATCCAGCACTGCCTGGTAAATGCTGGCGATGTGGGATGTGGAGTGTTTGAATGCTTTGAGAACAATTCTTGCGAGATCCGAGGCTTACACGAGATCTGCATGACATTCCTGCACAACGCTGGAAAATTCGATGCCCAGGTAACACAGGGAGATGTCCTACCTGTCTGCTTGCTTCTAACACACACTTTGCACGTACTGCAGCTCCTTAACGCATCTTTGCACAAAAAAATTTCCCAGAGCCGGTCTACTTGCCGTGATTCAATAATTCACTATGAATTTTTTGGTTGAAAGGTCCAGAATCAGGACCTCAGGACAGTAATAAAGCAGCAAGCTGTCCTAGGAGACAGGCTGGCTGTAGCTGCAGCTGCCTGGATCCCTTCCACCTCCTGTACCCAGGATAATTCCAGCAGAACCCTTCATGGAGCCAAACATGAGCTTAAGAAACCTGGGTGGCTTAAACCTTCTACACCATGTTTGTTCAAAGCCGACTATGAGGCACAACTTGGGCTCCCAATTCATTTAGAATTATCTCAGCATTTCCCAATGGGCAGTTACCAAAGCTGGCCCTCAAGACTTGCACAGAACCAGCCCAGGCAACCTCCCAAAGCTGCTGTACCCAAGCAAGCCTTGGGTTCGAGCACTGACGTTAAAATACGTTACTTCCATGGTATGTGGTATTAAGTTTGTCTCCTTCATTTTCTCCCCAGACCATTTATGCATCATTGAGCCATCCTGTTATTATGTCTTGTAAACCTCCTCTCCCATTTCAGAGTGGAGGGAAGGGAACATTCCGACAGGCCAGCTGCATTTGGCCTGACCAGGCAGCTTGCAGAATGACTTGACTAAAAGCACCAGCTACATGGCACTGCTCAAAGTGTGGCACAAAGTAGAGCTGTCCTCAGGATCCAGCCTGTCCCGTGAGGGGTGGTGGGACCACCCAGTAGGGAGCACTTTTTAGGAGTGCTGGAGCTTTAGGCTCAATGATGTACAAAGGGCCTGGCTACTCACTGAAATGGGAATTGCTGCTTTTGTGGGTATCTGAAAACCTTCAACTTCCTTTCCAAGTGGCTTCCAGAAAACACTCATTTATTTTTGCACAATATTTCAGTCAGTGGACAGAGTTGACTGAAGGAGTAGGGAAGGAAAGTTGGGAAGGCAGGGAATGGTGCCTGTGGAGGCTGAGAGCAGCCATTGATGCCAGATCCCCAGATACTGCTCATCAAACAGCCTGTCTCACATCCAGGCTGTCCCCAGTGCAGAGCAGAAGATTTAAACCCCTGGAGCTTTATTTAACATGAAGGTGACTTTAACCTCTGCTATGACATGGCTTTTCACAGCTCCTCTCTATATCATCTCCAGTTATTTCAAGCTGCATTAAATGACAAGACTGATACTGGCCATTTTCTGTTCTCTGCTCTGAAACCTGAGAATTGATGTCAGTTTGGGTTTATATAAGAATTCTCTTTTTCACCCCTATTTGCCTACTGTGCTGTGTGTGTCTGTTCCTAGAGGGAAGGGCAAGGGAGAGCCTTTGGTATGGGAAACAGAAAGGGGTGAAAGCAGCTCTTTGATGAGCAAGAAACATTTCTGGCTTGAAACAATTTGGGGACAACGTCTGCTTGCAGGTCTGGGTGAATCTTATTTAGTGTCAGTGGAGCTGGGGCACTGCACTCTTGGGATAAAGGGGAGCAAGGCTTTGGTCTTCATGGAGCACCTGCATAAAAGAATCTGAGGCTGATGAAGAGCTGGGGGCATTGCCTTCCATGGGCCTGTTCTCAGCAAAGCACAGGGAGCAGAGCTGTAGCTGCAGGGTCCAGTAAAAGAGGAAAGGAAGGGATAGGTTTGGTGCCCACCAAGCAACTGAGTGAAGGAGTCACAGTGGTTAAAGAGATGCTGCTAAAGCAGCTTTCCTCCACCTTATTTTTTAGCTTCTTGGTGTGATTTTCTTAATCTCACTTTGAATTTCTTGCAACAGGCACGAAGACACTGTAGGATTATGATGATGATGATGATGATTATTATGAGTGGTGATTTGAGTCCCTCTCTGGGGAAGGAAATACTGATAGCTGGGGAATAGGACAGGTGCATATAGATTGTGCATACATGTATCTGAGTTTGTAAACTAATTTTAAAATTAAAAAAAAAAACAAAACCCTGCAGTTACTGAATGGGTATCTGCTTGTGGTCCTGAGGAGCTCTGCCATGGCAGGATGCCCTCTCCTTTGTGTGAACCTGTTCTGCCACCCTGGAAGCAAATAAATCCAGTAACTCCAGCACTGAATTACTTCAAGGTGCTTACTTTTGCTCTTTCCCTCGTTGGGCATTCATCTGTTGGGGCAGAGGAAACCTCAGAGTAGCAGTGAGGAAGCCCTGGGTGGTTCAGGTCCACTGGGACAGCAAAGCTGGGTAACTTGACAGGGTCTTTAAGGGCAGAGGAACAGTGAAGAAGGGGAAAGCCATGAAGTGATATCCTTAGCACTGTAATAACCCTTGACATTGTCCTGCAGAGAAGCAGCTGGCTGGGCATAAATCAGCTGCTGTGCTTAATGGACAAAAATACAGACCTACTCCATTTCTTTCCTTCTCAGGGAAAATCCTTCATTAAAGACGCTCTGAAGTGTAAGGCTCATGCCTTGAGGCATAAATTCAGCTGCATCAGCCGTAAGTGCCCTGCCATTAAAGAGATGGTGTTCCAGTTACAGCGGGAGTGCTACCTGAAGCATGACCTCTGCTCTGCTGCCAAGGAGAACGTCCAGGTCATTGTGGAGATGATTCACTTCAAAGACCTGCTGCAGCATGAGTAAGTGCCTCCGTGCTGGTGCAGTCAGAGCGTGGGAGCTCCTTCCAGGAGTGCCAGTGGGCTGTGCATCTGCCCAAGAGCTGTTTCACCTCCTTCTGGCCTTAAGCACCTCTTGTTTTCCCATGTACAGCACCAAGGTAAAGCTCTCTTTGCAGGGCCCCTTGAAGTTTGTGTAGCAGGGGTGAGATGTGACTGTGCAAGGAGGTGAAATGAGTTGGAGTTGGATGTGCCAGTCCCCTTGGTGCTCTGGCAGATACACCATGGGTGGCTGCCATTTCCAGAGGCATCTCACAATGCTTTTTTTGTTTTCTGAGCTCAAAGGCATCATTTTGACCTCAGTATCCTGTTAGAGGTGACAACTAGAGAAGGGGGAAGAGGGTTTATGCAAAGTTGTCAGCAAGATGATAATTTCTTCTTTAAATACATACTTTGAAATGTCTTGTAGTTAATTGTCCCTGAAAGAGCTGCAGTCCCCCAGGTAATCTCCCATTCTTCTTATTCTTTATTAATCTCAGATGCTTTTTAATAAAACATGGGGCTGTAAGAATGAAGGCACAAGTCAGATTTTTGAGGACTTCATTCCTCTGACTGGGAGCACAGCTGTCCTCCAAGGAATGGCAGGCACAAATCCTACTTGGAATTGATCAAAGCTGCTACATGACAGCAACAAACCAAGCAGAAGCTGTTTGTACTGACTCTTTGTGCACAAATGCAAAAATCAGAGCCTGTTTTTCTTGCAGGTGAACGTCTCACTCCTGAAACAAGAAGGCTGTGAGCCACAGCCTGGCATCAGGCTTAACCTTAGAGCATCTTCCTACCACACCTCTGTGCCTTGATATTAGCACAGAAACTCCAAATCCCAGCAGTCACGAGAGACAAATTTTTTTGCAGAATCACCTCTTTGGGAATTTTAGCCTTGCATTTTATGTTCCTCACTACCCAAAAGAGCTGTGTTCTGATTCCCTTAGTGCTGAAAGCCACCCCCCACTAATATTTCAGCTGCAGTTGCAGAGAGATGCTTAAATGCCAATTTACTGCTATAAATCCTCTGCTGTGGTTTGTTCAAGCTGGACATGGTGGCCTGAAAGCAAGGCCCTTGCCCTGGACATTCCTGAGGCTGGGATCAAAGGCATGGCTGGGGGCAGAGCTGCTGTGCCCAGGGCCATGGGCAGCATCCTGCTGGCTGAGAGAAAAGGGCAGCAGGGCTCCATCCTGCCCAGCAGCACCTCTCTGGGCACTGCCTGGGCTGTGTCAGCAGCTATAAATTGGGTACTTGGCACCAATTAACCCCCCCATCATTTGGGGATGAAAAGAAGCGTGCGAGCCAAAAGCCTGTCCGAGGAGGAGTGAGTTATCCTTATTTTATGAACAGGCTCAAGCAGGAATGCTCAGAGGCAGCTGCTTATTTCTGGGGAGCTGAGCTGGGGGGTTGTTGGTTGGAGAAGAGAGGGTCATTCAGCTGAACACCTATAATTTGCATGATCTCATTTAGCGCTTCCTACACTCCAGCATCTCCCGGAGCGGGAGCTCGGCTCTCCTATGCGGGACTCCCCAAATAGAACCAGCCAGCCTCCTCCCCTCCCCTAAATTTAGAGGCCATCTCTGAAGCTCTTGAACTAAGGAACTTGTTCGAGATCAATAGGCAAGTGTGGCAGAGCTGGAAATAAAATCACGTCTGCTGACTTGCAGCCTTGTGCTCAGTTCAGGTACTCTGGTCAGGCCGGCTGAAATGCAGAAAGTAAAACAGGCAAGGAGAAATGGGCCAGTATTAATCCGCAGGGCTCTGGCAGGCTCTGAATACCTGAAATATTTGGCAGCTGAGCCACTTTTTAGTCATACCAGTGACCTTTTTTCTTACAAAGATTTCTGCAAAGGTTATGCCCAATTTCAAGAACTCATTTCTTGGGAGGGACAGAGGTTTATGTCCTTTTGCTGGATCACTTTGTATGCAACATGCTCAGCTCTCTCTTATCTTCTACTTTACATTTAAAACAAAAACCTAAGAGCAGGGAAGCAAGTGGCAGCTCTCAGGCTTGCTCTCTGTTTTGCTCTGACTGTTCTCTCCCGATGAGTGTTGGGAACGCGGTCGGGCAGCGAAGCCTCCTCCTGAGTCAGCTGTGGGGGTCAGGCTGATTTGCTATGGTGGAAGTGGTGACAGGCCTTGGCAGATTGGTCCCTGCTGCATTCCAAGTAACTTTTTTTTTTTTTTTTTTGAGCAGCAGGAACAATCCAGCCATGGGAAATATTTTGAGATAGGGGGAATAGGTGGCTCTCCAAGATTAGCGATTCAAAATGAGTTTAAGCGGTTGGTAAAGTTAGACACTGATAGTAATCTGTTGGTTTTCCTCATTTCTTCTGTCTTAAGTGAATGAGAATGGATTTAGACTTGTCCACGGGCACCAGAGCTGGTGGATGGGCTGCCCAGGAGGTGCAGCCCCACCACCCGCCCCACACAGCCACGGGTGCTGGCCCCGGGCAGCTTTCCCCTTGTGCTGTGGCTGGTTCCTGCCGTGGAAGATTTTTAAGCACGTCCTTCTGGGCCTGCAAGCAGCTGAGCAGTTGTGTCAATAGACAACATCAATATTGACCCACAAAACTTGTGACCACAAGTATTTTAAAATTGCTGCACTCGGTGACCTGTGGCTGAGAAGCCCAAGTGCCTGTGCTCGAGCTGCTGGTGCCTTGGGGACACTCAGGGGTGGGTGAGAAGCACAGAGGGGATTGAACCAGGGCATGTTTCAAGGCCTTGTTTGGCTGGGAAAAGGTGGCTACTGAAAGCTCTGCAAGGAAATGAAGAAATAAAACTTGGTGTGGGAAGAAAAAAGTGCCACCAAAGTGGATTCCATTTGTCTGAGCCCTGTTCAGGCAGATCCTGGGTCCAGATAGGATCTTGCCTGTGATGGAGACCAACACCCAGTGCTCCAGAGATGATGAGGAAAGCCAGAGACTCTCTAGCTGAGTGAGAAAATGCCTCTCTCTTGCAAACTGGGGGTTGGTGGATGCTCTGTACCTGCCATTCACCCAGAGGCAGAGCCTGCTTGGTGAAGCTGATGGCTCTGGGCAGGAGCAAGTGTCCTTTGCCTGGTGTCCTGAGTAACAAAGAGGGGAGGGTATGGAAAGAGATGGAGGCAGAAAGTGTGAGACAGCTCTTCCACTTGCCAAGCCAACAAGACCTCATCTGTTCTCTGGTGAACATTCCAGTTCTCCCAGAGTATCTCCAGGGGGAGAGCAAGCAAGATCAATCAATCCAGAGAGGCTTTGACAGGATGCCACTGTGCATTTCCTGCAGCAAAATGCCTGATTAGAATATGGTATTTTCCATAATTAACGTGGGCAGAATTGCTGCTGAGTCAGGGGGTGCCAGGGACTCACACCACTGGATTTGCTGTGCCCAGGGAGGGTGAGGCAGATTCTTCACTGGTTCCCTGGGATGGATTTTTAACTCTCCTCTCACTGCTCCCTTTCCCTCCAGGCCTTACGTTGACCTAGTGAACATCCTGCTCACCTGCGGCGAGGAGGTGAAAAAGGCAATAACCAGGAGCGTCCAGGCCCAGTGTGAACAGAACTGGGGAAGCCTCTGCTCCATCCTGAGCTTCTGCACCTCGGCCGTGCACGGAGACGCCGTCCTGGGAGCCGACAAGAAGGTGGGGGAAGGCAGCAGGGCCGCTGCTGGCCGCGGGGACATGGTGGCCCACGCCGACGCCGAGCACAGGGAGAGCCCACGAGCAGCCAAGGGAGAGAGAGGTACCAAGGGCCACTCCAACGCCCGGGTCAAGGCTGGGGGCCACGGTCCCAAAGGGGCCCACGGGATCCTGGACCGGGCAGACGAACTGTCCGACTTCTCCGACATCCGGAGGTGAAAAGAGGCACCAGCTCCCCCTTCCCCCCGCCCTCCCCCGGAAACCTCCTCCCTTGAGTTCCATCCTCCCGTCTATGGACATTCCAAAGCATTTCCCATTCAGAGGTCAAGCACAGGGCATTGCAAGATATCTATGGACCTCGGCATCAGTGTGTATATAGTAGCAAAGGGAGAGCAGTGGCAATGGGTTATCGATCCAGCAAACTCGGCGCTCGGGTGGCAAAATGTCTCCAGCTAAATTCTTTCCCCCATTTTTTTTTTTTTTTTTTTATGAAACGGACATCATCTGAAATTTAGGATCTTGTTTGGGGGTTGTCGGGTTGGGTTTGGTTTTGGGGTTTTTGGTTTTTTTTTTTTTTCCTTTTGGGGTTTTTTTTTTTTCCCTTTGGTCTCCTTGGCAGGGGAGAAGGTTCCAAGCGGGCTCTGCCAGGCTGCATGTGGCTGCTTGTGGCTTAGCACCTCCAAAGGTTCAGGGCACAGCCTTACAGCAGATGGCTGAATTCCAGGGGGATTTGGTTTCTGCCTGTGGCTGGGAACGCCAGCGCTCAGGGCTCTCTGTGTGAAGCTCTCTAATGAAGGAGCTGCCCCGTCTCTGGCACAGGAACCGTGTGGTCTGGAGCTCCACCACTTTCTCTGAAGTAACTTCTGAGCCATTGTTCCCACCTGGGCGACGCTGCCTGGTTTTAAGTGCCCCCTGTTAGTTTCTAACAGCTGCATAACTTGACACTTGCTGATCACAGAACCATACCCAGTCACTTCAAAGGCAAGTAATCAGCTTCCAGACAAGGCATTGTGACTGTTAAAACTTGCACAGGGTGGAGGACCCCCAAAAGTATTCTCATGGACCTCTGAAAACCCTGTGCATACTCTCTGCTTCCATCTGCCCCCTCAGTGATACAGGTCTTCCACCCTTACAGCCCAAGCCTAAAGGGGCAGGTGTGGGCTCAGACAGCAAAGGACCCTATAAATCCCCATATATTTAGTTCTTATCAGGGCTGCACTGAAGGCCCATCAGAAACCTGCCTCTCCTTAGCAGTGTGGTGTGGTTTGCTGGGATGTGGAGCCCCACTCTAACCTGCCTATAGCTTGGTTTATCCAAATGCCAAAGACAAGGAGGGGGGATTGACTTGGGTTTTGTAATTCTTGTGCAGGTGACGACAACCAATCTCCACAGAACGAGTTAGTGAAGGTGAAGAGTGTCAAGAGCTTATTGTCTTTAAGCAGTTTCAAGTGTGAATGAGGTGTTTGGCCATATCTCTCCTACCCCCTATGCAATTGTTATTCTCAGGTTGCAGCTCTGCAATCCTATATTCCCAGATATTGTACTGGAAGTGGAGGCTGCAGCACCCACAGGGACAGGAGGGTGAGCTCTCAGCTTCCTCTAGAGGAAAAAGAGAGGTTTTCTTAGAAAGTGGGAATCACACCGGGGATTGGAGCCTTCTCATTTGGAAAGTTGGGGAGGAAAGCTGTGGGGGCAGGAAGGCAGTTCAGCAGAGACAGAACGTACCCATGAACTAACGTACGTCTTGCTGCATGGTGGGAAGGAGCTGCATAAACAGGAGAGGAGGGTGTTGGAATTTGGCTACAATTTCCAACTCAGATTTCAGTTCCTGCTAAGTGAGCACGGCTCCTAATAGCTACATTCAGGGTTTAATGCAGGGATCCACCCGCAGAACTTGGAGGCACTGCTTTAAATAGCAACCACGTAGGAGGCAAGAGGGGACAGTTGAGTTGAAAAGGTGTCTCTGTGATCACCAGGTCTTTGCTTAGAGACGTGGCCTCGATCCTGCCCGATTTTAGCAAAGTTCTGTGATGAAATTTTCATTTGGTTTCAGTGGGAAGAGCTGAGATCAGGCCAGGTGCTGTAGCAGCAAAGACCTCGGTGATGGTGCAGTGAGTGTGGCATCTGCCCCGTGGGGCTGGTGACAGCTCAGCCACCCCTGGGGCACCCGGGCTGCCCCACAGAGCACCCTGGTTTGGGCCTGACTCTCTTGGCCACCTCTTCTGCTCCAAAATCCTGCTGGTGGTGCCCTAAGAAGGTTTCTGGCACGTGCCTCTGTGGGTTTCCTGCAAGTGTCCTCTCCCCCTTGGTGGCACAGAACCACCACGAAGAACAAGCTCAAACCAAAAAGACAATCCAAGCATTTTAGCACAAAAAAAAAGAAGAAAACTATAAAAAAAAAAAAAAAAAAAAAAAAAAAAAAAAAAAAGCTAACACAAACCAGAAACTACAACTTGCTACCAATGTTCTTGCATTGAACTAAAATAAGATCCCTCTGTCATTAGAGGTCTTGATTCACCAATGGGAACCAAACAGAGATCTACATCTTTGAATGTCTCAGTCAACATATCACCTCAGCATGCATACAGTTTTATTTGTATTCATTGGTTCTGTGGGGAAAATTGTGTATTCCCCTTGTTTAGTCAATGAAAATTTGGGAGGGGTGGGACAAGCTGTGGGTGGGAGGGATTTTTGTATAAGGCATCTTTTTTTTTTTTTCCTCTGTGTGTGAAGATTTTATGTGTTCATCTACTGATTCCACATATGCTATTATTGTAAATATTTAACATTTCTATTTATTATAGTGTCCCCATTTAAAAAAAAGAACACTGCTGGCTATGATAATTTAAACGTATGTCATGACCTGTGTTGTATATATTCATGCCACTAGTATGGTTTTTTTATGTTTAAAGCTGCGTAAATATAGTTTTATACAGTTCCATAATGTTATTGACAGCATAAATCATTTATTTATTGTTAAACCTTTCTTTCATATCTAACAGATAGGGTGTGTTTTACCTGAGATTATTTTATTGTGACATCTACATAGCCTTAATTCTTTATAAAAAAGAAAAAGGAGAAAAAAAAAATCCATTTAGATACTGTATGATGCTTTAATTAACATTCCTTATGAACTTGCTGTTCATGAAGGAGGTTTAGCTTAAAAGCCAAGGTATGAATGTTTCCTTTATGCTTTGCATCTGGAATGAGCCTTGTTCTGGAATGAAAATACTGCGAGAGAAGCAAAACGCCTACAGGAAAAAAGATAGCAGTAAACCCTGGAAAATGCTGTCCTAACTTACAGTGCTGAACTAAAAGGAGAAAAATAAAAATGAAATAAATAAATAAAAGACAAACTGTCCTTAATTCCAAATCTCTGGGAGAAAAACATACTAGTTTTATCTCGTGTAGAGTTTGCAGCCAAATAAGCTTGTAAATACAGAAAATGCATATGGCTTTAGACAAAGCTCTGTACCTTTCACACACTATTATTTTCCTTAAACACTAATAAATGTTTTGAATAAGTCCTGTGGCTGGGTTTTGTGTAGCTGGAGTTCCAGCTGCTGTGAGATAAGGGGTGGGAAGAGCCCTGTGAGGCTGAGCCAGCAGCTGCAGCCAGCCAGGGCTGAGGTGCCTTGGCTGCTGTGCCCACAGCCAGGCAGTGGCACAGGGACATGGGGACAGAGCCAGCCCTGCCTCTGGAGCAGGGCACAGGCCCCGTGTCATTCCCAAGGAGAGGAGACCTCCCTGCTGATCTATCTGGGACCTGCTTGGTTTGAGGCAGGAAGGGAGATGCAGAATCAGCGCCAGGATGGAAAACAGGGAGCAGAAGCTCCTGCAGTTCTCCAGCTCAGACAAAGCCCCTTCAGGAGGTTTCCCCGAGGGTTGGGGTCACTGCAGCTTGTCAGAGCCACCTCCTGGCTTTGGGTCAGCAGGCTGAGGTTGGAGCAGAGCTGGGGTGCAGCTCCTGGGGGTTTCTCCTCACTGCCCTGGTGATCCCAGATTCCCAAAGCCCTCGGGAGCTGGCACACCACGCTCAGCCAGGCTGGCTTCAGGCACAGCCCAGCATCCCTAAGTGCATCCCAGAGGAGCCAGGGAGGGGATCTGTGGCTGACCACAGCACCTGCCTGTGGCCGAGGTGTTGGCAGCCCCCAGAGCCCCGAGTGCTGGATTCCAGCCAGACCCATTAACAAACACAGCAGCAAACCTTTCTGCAAGCTGCAAGAGCTGATAAGGTTTGTCCTGCACGTAAGAGAGACTCAGTTCATGTCACAGAGCAAGTTACCCTTTCAAGATTTTACCCTAAAACCAGAGGACATCCATTTTCACTCCCCACTGGCAGCTATTAATAACCTATCAGTAAGTACCAGCCAGTGGCTCATCACAGGAGCTGTAATTCTCTCTTAAATCAGATATCAAAACCTTAGATTCTTACTGGAGTTTCAGCAGAGGAGAAAAGCAAAATCCTAAGGTTTACAAAAAGCAAACTGCAGAAACAGCCCTTTGTGTTGTCTCCAAAGCCATTTTCATACCGTGTCGGGGTGTAGGCAGCAAAGGGATGGGGAAATTATGAGAAAGCACCTCAGAACATAAAGCACGGAATTTTTTTTTTTTTTTTTTTTTTTTAAGACTGCTTGCATGAAAAAGCACATTTTTAACACTCCTTCTGTGGGGTTTAAAAATAACTAATCCAGTTGAAGCCTTTGGATGAGATGGGCTTCACAAGCCTAAATGTGATTTGCAGCAATGTAGGACCTGTAGCATTTCTTTGCCTGTAGGTGCAGCAGCTCTTTATAATCCTGTCATGGACTGTCAAAACACCAACGGGAGAGTGCACCCTGCCAGCAGAGCTGTCACAGAGTTTGGTGGGATGTGAGCTCAGACCAACCTGCAGCCAAGGAAAAGCTTGTGCTGGACCCTTCACTGGCATTCACCATCCCAGTGCATTTTTTTTTTTTTTTTGCAGGAACTGCTCCTCACCATCCATGGCTGTGATGCAGCTGAGGTAGCTGCATTCTACCTCTACTATCCTCCCCACAATTTCAACCAAAGATTTTTCATCTCCCAACATGAAAAATGGTGAGCCTGCATGCTGCTCCCCAAAGTGGCAAACGTTAGTGATGGAGAAACGACCCCCAGCTCCCCTTAGGGCATCACGTCTCACAAAATAGCAGAGTCAGTAACAGAGTGCTGACATTAAAAAGTGCAGAAGCACAGGGAGAAAAAGAAACACTAAAACAGACTGCAGAGCAAGGATTCTGCATTGCACAACCCACTAAAATATGTTTAATACCAGCTACAAGTCTGCTTCAAGGCTGGAGTGATCTTAGTTCAATTTGCTCCGAGTCCCTTTACAAGAGAGGTGAGGAAAACCAAATCCAGCAAATTCAAACTGCAAATGCACATCCACAGCCAGCTGAACAAATCCCCCCAGAATTCATACTTGTGATCCATTTGGACTTATCCTCTTTACAGGCTCCCCTGTCTTGCCTCCCAAAAAGAACAAAATTAATTCCAGATATTGGCTTGCTCAGGCATACCAAAACATTTACAAATGTATATGGCAATTTACATATGTCAGCCCACACGGTGAGCTGAGTCAGAGCTGCTGCCAGCGCTCCTGCCTGCTCTTCCCAGGTTCCCAGGTGCTGCCCTTCCCTCTCCTCCTTTGCCTGGAGATGCCAGGAGAGCCCAGGCAGCTCCAGAGCAGCTCCGTGCTGCGTCACGCCTGAGGAATCCATCCCAGCGATCTTCCCAGGTGAGGGAATAGTTAAAAGCTTGCTGGGAAGCCTCTCAGCAGAGCATTTTTAAAGCTATTTCCTGACATCTCACCAGAAACACAAATCCCACTCAGTTTTCACTGCTAGTTATGTTCGTGTTTCCATGCTCTCCTCGGAGACTCTCGCAGGAAAGGCTTCTCTCACACCTGCTCCAGGCACTAATTTTCCTGCCTGTTCCCCCAGGGACAAGTTCAGCACATCTCCAGCCTTGAGCAAAGCCTGAGCCATGGTGGGCATCTCCCTGTGAGCAGCCAAAAGGGAATCATAGAGGGGGGATGCCAGGGGGTACAGCTGGACCCCCCAGAGGCAGGAGCTCCACTGGTGTCTCCCAAAGCCTTTCCCAGGTCTTTCCTGCAGCACCAGCACCAACAGGTCCTGGTTACAAGCATAACCTTGTAATTAATGAAATCCTCACTATTTTTGTAGCTGTACGTTTTCTATAGGGGAAGAACCTCCCAGCCAGTGCATTTTGCATTTTGAAATGAAAACCTGGTGTCTTTCTTGATTGGGAATGTGAAATGGGGACTCGAGGGTTAGAGGCATGTCAGATTATGGGAAGCTGCAGGGGCTGAGAGTTCCTATCTCTGAGAATACTGCCTGTTACAGCCTTAACCTTTTCTGCAAATACCATCCTTCCCTATAAAAACGTGGCTTGGAGTTGATTTAGAAATTCTTTTCAAGTAAGAAGCCGTTCTTTGGAGAGCCTGCAGTGAGGCTCTCCGTGTAGATGGAGGCTTTTTTAAGGAATTCTGCTGGAAGGAAGTGCCCCAGGGGCAGTGCTGGCCATGCTGCCACACATCTCAGTGGCTCTGGTGACACCACAGACACCAGCCCTGGCGTGGCTCTGCAAGAGGAACCTCAGCAGGGTTGAAACCAGGGCTGGCCTGGCTGACACAGAGCAGGAGCAGCACCAGCTTCCCCAGTGCCACTGGAAAGAGCAGCTCATGGAAAAGCTAAAACCAGGCTGCATTTCAACCCAGCACAGGATCAGCCCTCTGCTAGCTGAGCCATTATGGCACGAAATCCCTGCTAGAAACCCCGCTTCCATTTCTCAGATTTTCTGCAGTTTGTAGCTGCTTTTCTATATCCCACAGTCACACCGGGCTACATTTGTCACCCATGAATAATCCCACTTACATTGCAGAGTCTCTTCCTACCCTGGAGAAAAATGCAGTGGGAGGTGTGGGGAAGCTCAGTGAAAGCTGACAGCCAGGAGAGACTGGGAAAGGCCTACAGAGCTCCTTATTTAGATGTCCTATTTTAAGATAAAATGAAGAGGAACTATGCACATTCAGCATTTTGCTAAACTGACATGAAACCAAGTCACTACAAAATCAGTTTGCAGAGGGATGCAGTGCACATGCTTGAAGCCTTCTGTAAAATATTATTATTATTTATGATTGCAGTAGCTCCTGGCTCTCAGCAAGCCCCAACCTTGGGGCTACTGATCCGTGTATCACAGGAGAGAACCCTGGCCAAAAAAAAATTCCATGGGTAGAAGGAAACATTGCCCTTTGCCTCCCCATGCAGAAAATGAAAGAATGCCTGCCTGGGCACTCAGCATTAGCTGCCTGCACAAGATGCTTTGCAACAGCAATGACAGGAATTATGTGGTTTTCTCCCACCTACACTTGCTGACCCAAAAGCTGCCACTAACTGATGATGAGTCTGCAGGAGCTCATTAGAAGCATTTCAGCCTTACAGAAAGAGGGGTTTAAAGCAGCCAGGAGGGCTTGGAGGGGGCAGAGGATGCCCAGGGAGGCTGGAAATTCTCTGCAGCAAGAAAGGGCTCCTGAGAGTCCCAGCAGCCCATGGCAGCAGAGCTGACTCTGCAGATTCCTGGGAAAGGAGATGTGGCTCTGTGTGGGACATGGGCTGGGGAAAGCTGGCCACAGCCACCACCCCAGGGCTGGGCAACGAGTCTGGGGTAATAATTAAAGGCCCAATCTTGGGTTCATCAAAACCTCTGAAACAACGCATTGATAATAATAGCAGGATATTAGGATTAGCCTTTTTCCCGATCACTGAAGCTTTCCTGACTCCACAGGCTTATCAGGGACAGTCTTGTCAAAGCCAGAAAAGAGATGAGGCTGAAAATAATCTGTCCTCAAACTTCCCACGTTCAGAAATGCCTGATCTGAGGCACGGGGTTTTCATGCAGCACTCCCTAAGCACTGCAAACCATGGAAAAGCAGGAAATCCATCGTGCCTTTCCACATAATCCAGAACTGTACAACTCTTTAAGCATGACAAAGATAAGCCTTGAATACTGCTTTTAAAAGTCTGCAATAAAGTTTGCTAAGGTTTATGACATGATATACCCTATTGCTTGAATTCTGGCCATCCTACACTTTCCTTCTGCTGGTCACATATCACAGCTTTTGCACAGCCTGGAAAAAAGGCCAGGCCCTCTCTTTAAAGGAGAAAAGGACAGCTGTACCTCCCCAAGGAAAAGGGTAACAGGATAAGACCATTTTGGGGGGGGAAAATATAGTAATTTTTCTGAGCAATAGCATAGAAATCAAAAACCTGAAAGGGTGGAGTGAGAAAGGAGCAGAGACAGTAGTGAGAACATGGGATGATGCCAGTTCAGCACATAAACTCATTTAGGAGCTTGCTTGGAACAAACTGTTCTTAGGGCATTGCCAGACTGACCAGACAAGAACAGATTTCAGTCCAATTGACCAACAAGTTGGTCAAACCCTCTCTCGTGCCACTGCCAGCCAACCTTGTAAACACTGAAGGTCAGATAAACATCCAAATGTTGCAATTTATTGGATTCACATTCCTCTGGCGATTCACCTATGTTTTCTTCTGTCGGGACAAAGGGTTGTGGGCAGCTCACAGGAGGATCATGTTCTCTACCAGCACGAGGCACGGGCAGGACAGAGAGAGCAGAGGATGAAATGTGAAGCCCGGACTTTATAGGAAAAACAAAATCCCCAGTGCAACACCCATCCTCCTCTTCAAATGAAAAAACCCAAGTAACTCTCCTATCTCAGCAGCTCTCTGCAGGACGAGAAAATGAGTGAACTTCAAACCCTTTCAGGGGTCACAGAAGCAGGTGCTGCCGCTGAGGGCTGGCTTTGGGGCCACACCAGCGGGGAAAGGAGGGCTCTTCCAGGGCTCTTCCAGGGTGGTGACAGTGGAGCAGGCACGGCGTGTGCCCGGCGGCACGGCGGTGACGCACGGCTGGCCGCAGGCACGGCACATGAAAGGCAGGGTCAGCTCAGTCCAGGAGATGCCCCAGCCCCACACGAGGCCACTGCAGTGCCACAGGTGCAGCTGCAGCCGTAGTAAGGCTTGCACAACCCCTGCTCCAATACGCCGGAGGACACACACCCCCACGCTCACAGTTTGCTCCTGCGGCAGAAAAACAGCAGGGCCAGAGCCAGGGATCCTCCTGTGGGTCACACTGATGTCACAGGAGGGCTGGTGCCTCCAGTCTGTCATCGGGATAAAACAAAAAGTATTCTGATTGCAATCTTATGGCCCACGAAACAACAGCACAAGAGCACAAAGCTGGCTCTGGTTTCTCGTTATCACGCAGGTGAAATTGCCACCAAAACACAGGCCAGGAAGGACACCCCAGTGTCTACAGGCTTTAGAAACAGATGCTAAAGCCCATCCAGGGTGGGAAGAAAAAAATTGTGGGAGCATTTGCCAATATCTCCATATCCCTAGTGAGGAGCTGCAGAATCAGGCAGGAGCAGAGTGGGATTGGATCAGCCACAGGAACAATCCCAGCTGCCTCTGCCTCGTGCCCTTCAACAGCTCCCAAAGACAGGGCAAGGACTCAGCAGAGAGAGCCCTGCAGCACTGCTGGGTTATTTTATTTCTGGCTTTGAACTCCAGGACCTTCCAGGGTTCCTGGATGTGGTGTCACTCACACCAGGTGGATTTTCCCGGGGTCTCTGGTGCCTGCTTTCCATCTGACAGCAGCGCAGCTGAACCAGAGGGATGCAGAACTAATCCTGGGGAGAAGGGAGCCAGAAAGGGATTCCAGCAACACAAAAAGCAGAGGGAAATGCTGGAGTCTGTGATCAGTATCAGTGACCCTTTCATTTTCCAAGAAGCAGCAATGATAAGGCAGCTCTGCCCAGGTGAAAGATATCAGCAGGGCTAATTGTGGCTGGGCAGGCTGATTCTCATGGCAGTGCTCTTATCTCCCTGGATTCCAGCTCCCAGCAGCTGCTGTCACTGCTCAGAATATCCAGCAGCACAGAGAGAGAGGAAGAGAAGGGGGTAGAAAGCAGAGAGGAAAAAACGAGGAGAAAGGGAGAGGCAAGGAACGAGAGGAAAGGAAAGTGTAAGAACAGACAAGACAGAAAGGGGAGGAACAGAGAAGATGTGCAAAGATGAGAAGGCAAATGGGGACTCTGAGCTGCTCCACAATTCCCTCTCACAGGGGTTTCAAGGGAGTGGAGCTGACAAATAGCTCGCTGTGGGTGTATTTCAAGAGGCAAACTCAGCTCGACCCTTCCCTGAGGACACCCATCCTCTGCAAGGAGGGACTGGGACCGTGTGGAAGACACGGGGAGTGAAGAAATTACTGCAGAGACATTACCTCTCCAGTGATTACTAATGAGCTGCTAATGAGGCTCAGCCTGTGCACAGAGCCCAGCGCAGAGGGGAGGCTGCTCTGGTCCCCAAAATCCGCCCCAAGAGCCAAGGGATGTGCCTGCCCAGCAGGAGGGCAAAGCCAGGACACAGAACTCTGTGTCCACCACCACCACCACATCCTGCCATTCCTGCACCCACCTACCCGTTCTCTGGTTCCCTCACCCTCGCCAGCTGCCAGATTTTGGGCAGCCCCAGCTTGGAGCAGGAAGGAGCTGCGGGCAGTGCCCTGCACGGTGCCCAGCACAGGAGGGAGCGTGCTGTGCCCGCGCTCGGCCAGCTGGACCTGTCAGACCTGCTGCAGGTGGCCCTCCTGGTTATTACCCTCCTAAATCCAGGTAAATACACGGTGCAAGAGTCCCTGGGATGAGGAGGTGACGCTGCAAAGAGCCACAGCAAAGGATGAAAGGAGCAGTGAAGTGACTGGCCCAAAACCACAACAGCAGAGCCTAGCAGAGGACAGAAAGGGTTTGTTGCCAAAATACAGGGGTCAGGAGCCAGCTGATAGGTGTTTTGTTTTCCAAGGCATCCACCTGGGGCTCCAGGTATGGCCCAGGACCTCCTGCAGGCCAAGCAGGACTCCTGAATTTACAAAATTAACCCAGAGCAGCGCTGGGTGTCCCTGCTCTGCTCACGCCAGGCTGCAGCTCTGGGCACTGGGAAAACATCTCCAGCAGAATCCTTAAGCTCAGATGGAAAAAGTCCAAACCCCTCACAACAACTCTTCGAGCTGTGTGCTCCAGGAATAAATGTCAGGAGGGTGAGAGCAGAAAATAAGAAATCCTCCCCAGTCAAGATCAGTGCCAACAAAACCAGTGCCAGCCTGAAAATACCTGCTGGGTCATCCACGGGCAGCCAGCGGGGGCAGAAGATGTACATTGGTGGAGATGTACATTGAATTATTACATTTTGGGTTTTTTTTTTTCATTTTGCCTACTTGAATTTAAAATGACATCAGAAATAGAATCAGAATTATGCCATCATGTCTTGAAATCCTTTGCACTACAGAGAAAAATTGCACAAATTATACAGGATGAGAATGTTTTAAAGGGAAGTCAAACTGCTGAAGTGGTGGAAGCCACACACCATGACCTGAACATGGCAAAAAACTCAACAAATTTTGAAGAAAATAACTTTTACTGCAAATACAGAAAAAAATTATCAGAATCATTCATTCTGATTTATTCAGTTGGTTTGAGTGGGGTACTTTATCATTCAGGTGTTAATTAATGAATTGAAAAGCAGGAAAGTTTATTTTCCATTTCTATCCATCAAAAAGTCCAAAATATATTATATTACTAAAACTGTCAAGACCTTGACCAGCAAAAATACTTCATTTCACTCTCTCCTTAAAGATTCCCTCAACAAATCAGCTTTATACACACAACAGGCCTTTATACTCTTTATTTTTCATCTGTAGTTGACACATTAGACAGCTTAATTTAGATAATAATTCCTTCTCATTTCTTTTCTGATTTACTGATAAATTTCATAAATCATGAAAGAAAACCAAGTCTTGTCAAAAAAAAAAAAAAAAAAAGAAAAAAATTTTCTTATGGAATAAATCATCCTTCTAAAAATCTGAATAAATGCCTGATAAGTGGAACAAAGTAAATGTATACAGGTATGGCAAATCCAGAACAAATTTTATGCAAATATTTAGGGCTCTGACTGACATTCTCTGGTCAGCCACAGCAGCCCAGTTTAGGATCCCTACAGGATTTTGCTGAGGGTCACCACTCCTGGAGCAAAACCTGCCCCATGGGGCCCACGCCTCCATCTCGGGAGGAGTTTGGTACATCAGCTGAAACCATTGGCAAAGGTCAGTTTGTCCCCCACAAAAAACCAAAAAAAAAAAAAACCCCCAAAAAAAAAAAAAGAGAGAAAAAAAAATCATCAAAAAACCAAAAGAAAAGAAAAGAAAAGAAAAGAAAAGAAAAGAAAAGAAAAGAAAAGAAAAGAAAAGAAGTAAAATTGAAAAAAAAGAAATAAAATTGAAAAAAAGAAATAAAATTGAAAAAAAGAAATAAATGAACCAAGAACCAAGTTTTCAGACTGGAGAACTGCAAGTGCAGCTTGTCCTGTCCCCAAGGTGGGGAACTGGGGCAGTAAAATCCTAAATTGCTGCCGTGAGATTCCCCAGAGCACATCAGCCAGGAAATGTGACTGCAAACCAGGATCCCTGCAAGGAATCCTTGCATCCCACATCAGTCTGGGACAGGACTGGGCTTCAAAACGTGAATATCTTGATTTAAAGCATGACAATATCGGTGACTCCTTGGCCCTGGAGCAGCCCCACGCCCAAACCTTCCCTCCTGTGCACGGTGCAGAAAAGGCACAGCAGCATGGCAAAGGTGGCTGAGGCACTTCCACCCCCCTGTGGGGCAGGCAGGGCGTGGAAGCATCCCCAGGGAGGCAGTTTTCCCTGGGCAGGAAGGGCAGGAGCATCCCCCAGCTCTGCCGGGGTCCCCCGCTGGTCCCCCAGTGCTGCCAGCAGCTCCTGCAGCCTGAGAGCCACAGGGACAGGTTTGGGAGAGGAGGAAGAGGAGGGAGAGGAGGGAGAGGAGGAGGCCCTGGCCCCCAGCAGCAATGCCCACCCACACTCCTCTCCCAGAGCCACAATTCCCTATTCTGCAGCACCATCTTCAGCAAGAGGGAGGAAAACCCCTTCTGCAGCATCCAGCGGGAGGGCTGGACCCGCAGGACCTGCGGCTCCAGCCAGCAGCAAAACAGCCACGGACGGGAGCTCCGGACCAGGGATGGGAGATCTGCCATCCCAGAAAAACCCCAGCACGACCAGGCTTGGGAATACTTTGTGGGATTGGGTGTTTTGTTGTTACGCCGCGCTCACAGCCCCTTTTCTGCCTGCGGAAATGCAGCGTTGGGCTGCTGCGCGCCCAGATAAAATCAAATTATCTGCCAAATTGCCTCCTTGGGTTTGCTCCCAGCAGCCTGCCCTGCACGACAGGATGGAAATGTGAAACAAACGTGATTTGCTCAGAGCCTAAAACGTCAAATGTGGCCCCACAACCTCTAGCACGTTGTCCCCAGCACCAGAATTCTCTCCCATGTGAATTCAGAGCATCAGGAAAAACAAAAAAAAAAAAAACCCTTTCACACTCTTCTGCTGATGGGGAGAGGACACAGAGCAGCTGGAGGTTTCTAATTTGTTTGAAGACACTCCTAGTTAGGTCTCCTCATTTCTGGAGAGGAGTTCACTTTTCTCCTGCCACTTTTCTCCACTTTCTCATACAACTCTGAGGGTAACAGCAGAGGAGGTGCAAGCACTTAAAATAAAAATAATATTAATTTAGAACCTCCAGAAAAATGGATGCTGGGCTCTGAAACAGTGGAAAGTTGATATTAATGTAAGTAAACGCTGAGATATTATTTCAAGAGCTATTTTAGTAAAAGAAAATAAAATTTAAAGAAGGCTATTTTCAGGAAAGTTACACTCAGACCACTTGTGTCATTAATTCTGAAGTTAGTTGCATTTTTTTAGGAGAAAGATAATCCAAATAGACCAAAATTACCTGTCACTAATACATGAGATATTTTAAATTCTCCATTAAAAGAAAAGCAGAGCAATGGGCTGCTGGGAGGGAGAGCAAAGCTGATCCTTTTGCACACTCAGGGAGAGTCTGGCCCTTGGTGTCAGGCTGAGTGGGTGAACAAAAAAACTTATTTCTACTGAAGGAAAACCAGAGCAGGGTGAGAACAGCCCCATGCCAGGGGCCGACTCTCAAAGGCAAAGCTTTGACTCCTTCTGGCAGCCCCAACCTTTCCCACCCAGCCACAGCTCAATTTTTGTGATAAATTCTGTGAATTCAGAGTTGTGCAGGCCACAGATTCTGGTCGGGATTGCCAAAATTATGGACATTTTGTCAAATTATCGGGGTGGCAGTTTGTTCCTGCGTCATTTTTATTCATAAATTCTCTTGTCCTGTGAAGTGCAGAGCTGCAGCTCCCGCAGCCCTCATCCCTGCCTCCCTGCAGTTCCTTTCTGCTTTCACTTGAAGGCAACCTTGCACTGCTCATGGGCAGAGCAAGGGGCTGGGGAAGCACTGCAGGGTGTAGGAAATGGGTTTATGGAGAATTCTCAAAGCCTGGCAGAAGGCTCACGTAGTGCACATCTGTGTGCAAACCCTGAGATAAGAAATGATGGCTCAGAATTGCCATGGGATGGACAGACATCGTTGAGAGGGAAATTGAAGTAGAAACAGGTTTCAAAGGATGGACTTGCAAAAAAGACTGGATACTTTAGAGAAATAGAACTGTGGAAGATGCATTGTAGTAAGAACCACAAGAGGTAATTTTAAATTATTAGCTTTGAAGCATTTACAGCATGGTGTGACTAAAGCTAATAAGCCAAGAAACACTTATATGTATTGTAATTAAAAAATAATTAGTATCTGATTGTGATAGCGTTAATTATAACATCTGTATTATCCCACCCTTCACATGAGACTAAAAATACAATAAAAGTTTTCTAAAACACCTCTCAGCTGCCCTATCTCTAAGTCAGAAAAAAGCATAATCCAACAGCAGGGATCCCAAAATCCCAGGATGGGCCAGGCTGGAAGGACCACAGAGGGTCCCTGGTGCCACCTCCCTGCTCCAGCAGGGCCATCCCCGAGCTCAGGGCACAGCAGTGTGTCCAGCCTGCTCTGGAACGAGACCCCACAGCCCCTCTGGGCTCTGCTCAGGGCTGGCACTGCCCAGGAAAAAAAGGTTTTCCTCATATCCAGGTGGAACTTGCTGGGATTTGCTCCTGCCCCACAGAGCTGAGCCCTGCTCGAAGCCCTCCCTCCCTCACAGGGCTAAGACACAGGGAAAAAACAGCTTAATTCATTATACAAAATCTGATGAATGCACCTCCTCTGAAGGGGGTTTAACCCCTCTCTGCCCACAGCCCTGCAGGGAGCAGGGAAGAGGCTCAGCAGCTGCAGGGGAACAAACAACCCCTGCCTTGGCTCCTCTCCTCACCCAAAGCATCGACAGCGGCCACAACAGCAGGGACAGCTCAGTTCTGAGCGGGGCCACAACCAGCTGCAGAGTGGGATATTTCCTAATCAGCTGTCCCCGAGGAATTTTATCCTTGGATCCTCCTGGAGCTGCTTATCTGGGCCATTA
The DNA here is from genome assembly GCF_017590135.1 of Pyrgilauda ruficollis. Classification (NCBI taxonomy): domain Eukaryota; kingdom Metazoa; phylum Chordata; class Aves; order Passeriformes; family Passeridae; genus Pyrgilauda; species Pyrgilauda ruficollis. The sequence continues at coordinate 1,456,594 of NW_024531821.1, forward strand.
GTGAACTTGTGAGGGACAGGTGAGATACAGCAGGCAGGCAGAGGGCAAAGGCACTGCCTGGCCTCAAAAGCAGGGGCTGAGAGCAGCCAGGCAATTACAGACCTGTCTGTGGTGCCAGGAAAAAGCACCAGGAGAAAAAAATACCTGAGAAAACCAAAATGAGCAGCAGAGCCTGTGAAATGGTCAGTAGCGAGTGGCGCGTGGTAATGGGGCTTGTGCAGAGGAAACGAGCAAAAGGAGAGGCAATACAGGAGAATTCTAGAGTCCAAGGTTTTAAATTGTGCTTTTCCATTAATTTCAGGGAACAGACACATTGATAAATTACACACATCCACTTCTTGACACTGCTTTGGAAGGAACAGCCCATAAGATTAGTGTGCATGGAGCTGCATTTATGAAACCACTCTTCAAAGCAGAGCAGTATTTAACATTTTCTTCTTTTCCTTCTGCTCAAAATGACCATCTGGCAACAGATTTTCTGGAAGGAAGCCTTTTCTCTGGTTTCTGTTTGGGGACAAACCTGTGCCAACTTCCAGCAGTTCATGTGATTTAGGGATGCAGAATATAGTTCTCCTCTGAAACGTGCGTGGGCTTGGAGTCAAATTCAGACAGTGAAAAGATCTGGTGTGAAGCAAGCTGTGGGTTGCAGTACAATTTTCTCTCTGTGCATGCAATGTGCCAAACTGGAGAGATTTGTATCCCTTTCCCTGCAGTGTCAGGCCAAATGGTAAATTCTGGATATTATCCCCAGTTATTTTACCTACCCAAGCACATCAAACCTGCCTGAAGTCTCATTTAAAACTCCAAGGAACTTTCATTTGGAACTGTAAGATGCAAGATCCTCCTCAGATTTAGCAGGCACAATTACAGTCAATTAAATTTTCTTTAAAAATAGAATAAAATCTCTCTGCAAGAAGCCAAGAGGTCTCAGGGGCAAAACTTCCCATTTCAGGAGGGTGTGGGAGTCCTGAAGGACTATCCTAAAGGAAGAACAATTATCTCTGTGCTCATTTTAGAAAGTTTTAAGAGCTAAACAGTCTTGCCTGAGCTCAGCCATCAGCACGCACACACAGAGACAGAGGCAGGGGGAAAAAAGGCTCCTCTAATGACCTGCACTGCCTCTGTGACCATCCAGCCCCAGCTCCACCCAGTGTGGGGGCAGAGAAGAGGAAATGAAACCTAATTCCCTGCTTGGAAACTTCAGGCCAGATTTCTGATCTTTTTTCCAAATGCCAGAGCTCTGAAACCTGGCTGTGTCCATCTGGGATGGGCAAGGAGCTGCACACCAGGGCCTGGGAGAGCATCAGCAGGAGGGGGAGCTGGGCTGCCCAGGCTCAGGGTCACCAGGGGATCAGGCAAGGACAGCCACATGGATCCCTAGGGAATGCCACCAGCCTCCCACTGCTCCTCAGAAAAGTCTCCAGGAAACCCTCACTGAATAATCTTTTTTTTTCCTTAAAGGTTTTGTCTTTCTGTGTCTAAAATTTGGGTGGCTGGTGTTGGAGGGTGTTTTTTTTGATGGATTAAAAATAACTTGGCTTTTATTGCTTGGAGATAAAATGTGGCTGAACAATATTTCCAAGGGAAGAGGTTTGTGTCTGAGTAGAGGAAAAGAAGGAGGGTAATTGTGCCTTTGTGAACACAATGAAATGCAAAAATAGACATTAAAACCTGGGGGAAATTAATTACTTTATACAATTCCTTTCAGCTATAACAGTCCCCACTTTTATTGTCATTTATTACACCTACATCACCCAGCTGCACAGCCAAGGGATGTCATTTGTCAGGAAACCTTGATGCACAGCTTTCCTTGCTCCCAAGGGAGCCACAGCTCCAGCCCACCAAGGAGCCCCTGGGTGTTTGCAGGAGCACAGCCCTGCAGGCAACTCCTGTGGGTAACACTTTTAACACACACAAAAATCAAATGGTCGAGGTAAGAAACTCCCTCAAGGCATTCACATCAAGCAGGTTGGGGAAATTCACTGGGTGAATCTGTCAAGGAAAGAGCCGAGCACCTCCCTTGCTTGGAGAAGCTGGCCTGGCTGTATTTCACCAGATTAGAGCAGAGGAAGCCTCAGTTCCCTGTCTGTGGGCACAGATAACAGGGAGCATTACCTGCTAAAATCAGACAGCAGCAGGAGATGCTGCTGTGCCCTGCCAGAAGCTCTGAGCCTGCTCCCCAGACAGCTGTCAGCTCCTGGGACACGCCAGCTGTGCCTTGGCTGCCCCCACACCACAATCTGCTGCCCGTGTCAAATGTCCCCTTTCCCCAAGTCTGCAGGGCTCAGGAAACAGAGGATCCAGACAGTGCTTTATCTCAGTGACAACTTTTTTCTGAAATCAGCTGGGAAAAACACGTCCAGCTATTGCCAAAAAAGATCTCCCACAGCTACTGGCACCCCCAGCCCCCGGTTACGTGGCTTCCCAAGTGGCACAAGGGATGACAGATTCATATTAATTCCAGTCAGCAAATGGATTATAAATACTCCCCCAGCCAGTTGCCACCTGATAGGACTGTCCTTGAGTCCTCCAATTGTGGAAGGGACTTGTCAACTCTAAATTTACCCACCAGTATGTATTGTATAAAACATAATACTGTGTGATCCTCGGGAGACACTTGTGCTGCAGCCCAGCATGGATTAGATCAGAAACTGCTGGTTCCATCAGCCAGACAGACATCTCACCATTGCTTATCTCCAGCCTTGGATGGCAGGGAGGAGAAAGGGATGGCTTTGACAGGATGCTTTGGTGCTCCAGCCCTGGAGTTGCCGCAGCAACGCATCGAGTCTGAGTTAACCGAGTGATCAAAAGGCAGGCCCACCTCACACCTTCCCGATGAGGTAACAGCTTCTGTTCCTAAGGATGGCCTTTCCCAGCAGAAAAATGTCCCACCACCCCTGATAAAAGTGAAGCCACTCAAGGATGGGGTGTCCCGAAGCAGAGCTGACACCGACAGGCTGAGATAGCATTGCCTGCAAAAAGCAGGAAGGCAGGATGCTGCAAGTTTGTACAGATGGACTGTTCACGTGAAGAACCGCAATTAGATGGGTTTAAACTTACAAAATGGAAAGGAAACAAAAAGCAAGCAAGGAGCTCCACTTTTTTTTCTAGCTTTAGAATGGTGCAAGTGCCTGCAGGTGGAGCAGATGCAGGTGTTGGTGGCACCTGTCTGCAGCAGATTTTCTCATCCCAAAAAAAAGGGGCTGCCTGAGTGGGAGGACAATTTGTAAACCATCAGTTCAGGGCATTTACCCAAGAAAATCTCCTTTTTCCCCCCCTGTTTCTTGTTTGTGTACAAAAGCTTTCCAAACTGGCCAGCTGGAGAAGCCTCTCATCCCTGGCTCTCCACCTAATGGAGACTTGACTGATATTTCCATTATTTTCACTTACTAAACACTTTTTAGCAGCTGAGCCAAAAGTCACCTGGCTCTTTTTGGAACCTGTATCTACCTGCTTTATTTGGAAAACCTCAGGGCAGAGAGCAAGGTTGGAAAACAATGCATCCGTAAAATCCCAAGGATTTTTGCTTTGAGTGACTGTAACACATCTGTGCATTTAGGAAAATATTTCACCTTTGCACCAGGACCAGCAATTTTTCTTATCTACATGAGAATCACCTAAACATAACCAAGTTACCCTCCATTTAATAGCAATTTCTCCAGGCTTTCTCCATGCCTGGAATGCTGTAGCATCTTTTAACCTCCAAAATTCTTTTCATTCATGCTGCAACAATCTCACATGGAGTACCACAGATGCTTTTAACCTCACAGTCTGCACCTTAAATCCAGGGCTAAAATTCCTGGATATTTCCTCTCCACACATGGGATAGGCAAAGGCAGAACCTCTCACAGCTTCAGAGCACTTGAACACCTCTGAAATGAAGGAAGAACTGAAAAACTCTGAGGTTCAGGATCTTGCTGTGGAACAAAGCCGGGAGCTCAACAACAGGGATAAAACTAAATATTGAATTGTTACTTTGCTGCACGAGCACTGTGCATCCTGTGCACTTTGGGACACTCAGGCTTTAGGGGGGAAAGGCAGAGCTGAAATAAACCCAAAAGCCTGACAGGGAATGTACACAACAGAGTCACATCCTGAGTGCTGAGGGCCTGGCTTTGCAGGTTGCACCACGTCCCTTTCCCCTCATGTGTGATACGTATAAAACACATAAAAAGTAGCTCAGAGTGACTCCAGTCATACAAGGGGCTTTTTCAAAATGAGGATTTACTCCAGGGCCAGTGGAGCTTACAACAAAAATGTACACAGAGACAGCAGCATTTACTGCCCTCAAAATGCAGAGCAGAAATCCCTATTGCAGGACATTTTATCCCACTGGAACTTTAATCCAGCTAATGCTAACAAGTGGCTCAGAATAAATGTGCTGGGAATGAGGGCAGGAATGGGAATGGGAATCTCTTTCCATTAGATCTCCACCGTGGTGTTATCCCTGTCCATTGCCTCCTCCTGAGCACCAGCACAGCCAAGGATCAGCCTGCAGAGCTTCCCCATCCCATCCCTGGTGAAATCCCCATTCCCAGGACAGGAGATCCGTTGGGATTTTCCGCTCTGTTTTGCCACAGCTTCCATCACCTCCAGTGCAGAGCGCTGCCTGAATGTGAACTACTGGATCAGGTTCATATTTTGTAAATATTATTGTTCTTCCATGAACTTTGGCATCAATGAGAGTGAAGCTGGAGAGGCTGGAATATGACACAAGGCTTTGGGGCTTGGCGCTGTTATTTGCCCATTTTTTAAAAAGTGGGGAGGGATAAGGAAAAGGATAGTTTAGAATTGTGGTTAAACACTTTTTTTTTTCCTCTAGAGACATTGAGGATTTTGGCTTTGCTTTGTTTATTCTTCCTTGGGACTAAGTAAAGTCATATTTTTAAACACAGGACATCGCCCCCTTTCCTTTTATATGCTGAAATCCTCAGAGTTGCTCTAGACAGGGCCCAGGCTGCTCTGGCTACTTGGAGCCAAATGCATCTTTCAGAGTGTTTTCTTGTGGCCTAAGAACATATTAATTTTTTCAGTCATTCCACTTTGATGTACCTTTGTTCACTTTCCAGGGGCAGTTCAGTTTCATGACTTTTTTTTTCTTTTAAATCACAATATGTCGTTAAAATTCCTAATTTTTCACCTCAGTTCTGTTATGAAAGTTGAAGCATACAAGAGATCCTGGTAATTCAGATATTTAAAATTTGATCAGCACTTTAGGATCTCATTGAATCAATGCTTCAATATTTCTTTATTTCTCATTGAGGAGTTTATGATCTTTTTACTTTTTTTGAAAGTGGATGCCTGATCTAACTCTGACACACAAAACTAAGGGCACATTATTACTAAAGCATATTTCGACAGTGAAAATCAGTGCCCTGGCTGAAAGCATGGATGTACCCCCTCATTCCAGGATGGAATCCATGGAGCAGCTAATCCTGAACTACACATACAGAGGCAGTGATGGAAACAACTTCTGTTGGACACAGTGAAGGGGAAAAAAACTCAGAAAATAATTCAGGGTGGAGATTTCCACCTCCCTGGGCTGGCTGTGCCTAAAATCCCAACCCAGGGAATGAAGATCCTGGAGGAGTCAGTCTCCCTGCGTGGACAGGGTCGAGTGTCCCTGAGCTGGAGGTCGGGAATTCCTTGGGCACAGAGGGGCTGTGCTGGGGCAGCTGCAGGGCTGGAGAGGGGAAGGCATCTGGGAAGAAGCAGAGCAGAGCCTGACAGCTCAGAGAGGGCCAGATGTTTTCATCATTATGGAAAAAATCTGGTGGTGCCTCTTTGCCCAGAGAAACACTGGAGGAGGAAATGTCCTCTTGAGCTCTGATCAAGGCTGAACATTAAAACTGCGCCGGGCCGGGGTCAGGAAAACAACAGAAATCAGAGGAAAGGAGATTTTCTGACTCCAGCTCTAACCTTAAATGTGAAGGTGCCTCAAAAAGCTGCAGTGCCTCCCCAGGGACCTTTTCCCAAGTCAGAAAGCTGGATAGACAGGGCCTGGCGATGGGGTGAGCGATGTTTCTGCAGCACCACCATCCCCCTGCAGCAGGTGCTGCCCGGGGGATGTGCCCTCCTGCGGACACACGACCCCCGGGGATGCTCAAGGACACATCAAAAACGCAGCCAGGGGCTGGAGATCCCTGTGCTGGCTTTGAAAACCGGCTCTGAGAGCCCCCGCTGTCCCCCTGCCCCTGGGTGACACAAACCCCGCATCCCAAAGCCGAGATCCCCCCAAGCCCCTTGTCCCGGGGCTGATCCCTTCGCTCAGATTCCTCCTTTCCCAAAACCAGCGCGGTCCCCGCCGGCTCCTCGCACTAATTTTAGCTTTCAGGCACGGCAGATACGATGTCATTAAAAACCAAAAGTAACTCCAAAGGACCGCCCGGGAGAAGAGAGGACGAAAGAAAGTGGCAACAGCCAACCCCAAATCCTTTCGATTCTACAACAAATAAACGCTGCCCTCGAAATTAAAGAGCGATTGAGGTTTTGTGCGTTTCGCTTCGATTTTTTGGGGTTTTTTGTGTTGTTTAATTGACAAATAGAAAAGGTGGCGGCGGCTGGGCTTGATCCGGGCAGGGATCGCACAGAGCTGGTGGGGAGGAAAGCACCGAGGCACCCGGGCACTTCTCCCTCCATTCCGCCAGTTTTTTGGTTGGATTTCCAGGACTCCAAGAAAAAAAAAAATAAAGGCTGACGTTTAAAAGGTGTTTTCCCCTCTACCGCTGAAAGACGGGCTGATAATTAACGCAAAATTTAGGGGGAAAAATTCAAACCTGGTTTTATTTATGCGACATTTCTTTGAAATAAAAAATAAATTAATAATAATAATACTCGCGAAAATATTCAAAACTTGAAAATTTTACTCAGAATAGGGGAAAAAAAGAACAAGATAAAAACTTAGAATAACTTTTACAAGATTTTCGTTTCTTTCTATCCTTTTGTTCTTGCCATGCACTTGAAATATCTGATTTTTGCCTATGGTAACTTACAGACTCATCACGCTGGTGAAAACCCTTTCTCCTGCGTATATTTACCGGTTTCTCTTTCTTACACATTTTAATTTTGCAGGGTTTCTTCCCAAACATTTGCTTTCTACAAAAGAAGCCGCGGGAGCACTCGGAGTTTTTGCTTTCCGGAGAGGATGCAAAAATGAAACAATTCGGAGAAACCGATCCATTCCCCGTCACACCTTTACAAAACCCAACAACGGATAATTTTCCCCGCTTCCCAAAAACAAAAAAAACGGCTCAAAGTCCTGATTCTGCTCCGGCAGGGTTGGGCTTTTCCCGGTGCCTCCGTTGCGGGATTCAGGAGTGGGGAAGGAGGACCCGGCTCTGCCAAAACGCATCTCAGGGCAAAAATAATCGCGGGTCCGAGAGCTCCGTGCGAGCGGAGGGTATTCCTTTCTTCCTTTCCTTTTTTTTTTTTTTTTTTTTTTGTTTTTGTTTTTTTGTTTTTGTTTTGTTTTGTTTAATTTTGGTAGTTGTCGGTTTGTTGGATTTGAAGGACATTTTGGTTTTTGAGGAGGGGTTGTTGCGGGTTTCTTGAAATTATTTATTATTACCTGAAAGAGGCGCGGCGCTCCCAGCAGGAGCTCACCCTGGGGAGCGGAGGAACATTTCCCAGGGCAGCGGGGAGGCTCCCTGGGACAGCCCAGCGCCAAGTGCGGCAAAAACAGCGCGGCCGAAGCGGGAATTCGCTTTTCTGGAACAAGGAGACGGGCAGGAGGGGCAGAGCGGCCATCCTGAGCAGGCCCCAGGGACGGGGAAGGGGACAGGGAAGGGGACAGGGAACACAGCCCAGGACAGCCGATTTCATGGCTCTTCGGCTGTGGGTCACAGGCTGGGAGCAAAGGGGACACGGCCAGGAGACGCCGGAGAGGAGCCGGGGGTCAGGGCTTGTAACTCAAGTCACCCGGGTTCATCCTGCCATCCGTCTCGGCGGAGCTGATCCCTCAGGAAGGGGCTGATCCCTCAAAAAATGGGCTTTTCCAGAGGGTAGGGGCCGGGATGGAACCTGCTGCGGGAGCCCCGCGGGAAGGCGCAGTCCGGCCCCGGCACCCCCGGCAGGGCGATGCCGGGACGCGGCCGGTCCCTCAGCTCTGCGGCTGTGTGCGGGAGAGGACACAACACTTTTAAGACAAATTAAAGCCCGAACACCCTCTCGTGTTAAACGTGACTCCCCCTGACCGGCCCGGCCCCCCCGGGGCTCCCGAGGAGCGCCAAGCGCGCACGGTGACATCGCAAGACGGATCGGATTTTACACGGCCAGCAGGAAGTTCCCGAGAAGTCAGACCTTTATCTCCTCTGGAAAGCATCGTGCGGACAGACAAGCCGCAAACAGCCTGAAATCGTGCTGCAGTTTCGGGCTTCCCGGCCGAGCAGCGCTCCCGTTCCCAGCGGAGCCGCTGGGACCCCTCTGCCCGGGCCAGGCGGATGGGGACAAAGCCCCGCCGTGTTTAGAGCTTTGTCCTTCGAAGCAGCCCAGACTTCCCAGTGCCCGGAAGGTATTTCGTTCTTGTAACTTTTCCTGTCTCCATCACTGGACATCCCGCCCGCGGGACGCGTGTGACAAAGCATTGTCACATCAAAGTGTCGTCGGTCGTTTAATTCCCCTTAAAAATCATAGTATGGCTGTTGCCCTGAGTGCTTCCTCGTGGAAACATAACGAACAAGCGCTTTGGGATTACCTGGACGCGTTAAAACAACTTTTTCAGGAGCGCAGAAAACCGGCGGGTCCGAAACAAGCGCAAATAACGCGACCGCTGCCCGGGGAAGGGGACAGGGCGACGGGAAGGTCGGAGAACTCCCCCATCGCCCTCTGCTCACCAGCGAACCCAGCACGGTTACAAGTAGGGAAAAAAAAAATTACAGGCAGGGTAGAATTAAAGCTTTTCATTTATCTGCCCAGCTCCCAGCTTTCGCTTCAGCCGCGGGGGGAAAACTCTTCCAGCACCCGAGGTGCAAGAAGCAGCTGAATTGTCAGATTCCAGGCACGGAGCCCAGGGCAGGAGGGGAAACTCCACGGAGGCATTTGCTCTCCAAGTCCTCCTGCCCGAGTCCCCGCAGCCGAGTCACCGACAGAGGCGGAAAGAGGCGACCGGGCCGGCCCCGGGCTGCGGGAGCGGGGCTGGGCTGCCCGAACCGAGGCAGCACCGGAGAGGTTTAACCGGGGGGCTCCCGGGGCTCCGCACCGCCTGTCCTGCAGCGCAGGGGACGCTCTGTGCACTCCGTGCTGTGCCCTGACACCCGGCTGCTGTCCCTGCGGTTTGCGCGGAGGGAAGGGGCGCGATTATTTCCTAAAAACCTGGCGGGGTGAGCTGCGACCCGGCAGCGGTGGTGGTGGCAGCGGCAGGGCCACCTGGCTCCCCTGGCCGGTACCGGGCTGGTCCCGGAGGAAGCCCCGGGCTGGCAGCGGCCCCTCGCATCAAAGTCCAAACTCTTTTTCTGACGGCCGGAAAGGGCGAGCTTCGTTAGAGTTTGAAAGGAGAGAGGAAAGAAGAGAATAAAAAACAATTTTTAAAAATGGGGGAAATAAAGAAGAGGAAAAAAAAAATGTGGGAAGAAAAGGAGGTTTTAGCTGCGGCGAAGTGAAGTGCCTGGACAGCTCCAAAGCGTTTTTTTTTTCCCTCTGCAGAATTCCAGAGGAGAGAAAGCAAAACCTTCCCTGGCCCCAGCCGTCCCCACCAGCCCTCAAACGCCCTCCTGGAGCCCCGGTGGGACCCCGACACGCACGGCCATCCCTGGCAGCATTTATTCAGCCAGGGCTCGCCCGTTCGCAGCACCTTTCCCAATGGTTTGGGAAGAATTCCTGCCCGAAGGACCCTGGGGAGCCCTCGGGGACCCGCAGAGATGCCGGGGTCCCGGCGGCTCCCGGCGCCACGGTGGGAAGCGGCAGATTGGCACCGGTTCTCGCAAGGAAACCCTAATAGGCTATTTCTGGACTACTGGCTCTTAACAAATCTATAGCACCTGAAGTGTTAGCACTCAATTAGTGACAAGGTTTCAAACCCCAGCGTTTACTGGCGAGGTATAAACAGAGTCCTCGGGAGATAGCTAGGAATTAGAACGGGAGGGGGCCCTGGACATCTTAACCGGCTGGGATTAAGAGGAAAACTTTTTTAAAAGGTACCATCTCTCTCTCTCTAAACAGTCCGAGGTGTCGAAAGCTCCGAGGGAGAGAGGATGTGCCCTCTGCAGCTAATTGCGGGGTTGGGAATTTTTTTTCTCTTTGTTTGGTTGGTTTCAGCAAGAAAAGGTTTTTTGTGTCCTTTTTTTTTTTTTTTTTTTTTAAGAAAATAATAGAAAGAAAAAAAAATACAAAAGCACACTAAACCAAACATTAATCACATTCAGCAACCCAGGAGAGAAGCAACGAGCGGGTGTGGACGACAACCCTCGCCTGCGAGAGGCCAGAGCAGGCTCAGTCCCCAGGGGACAGAGAGAGCAACCTGCAAAGAGAGTGAAGCCGGCGGGGGACAGAACAGGACACCCCCATTTCCTCTGACAGCCAGAAAAAATAGCAGCGGGTTTTCGCCCTATCTCCCGCACTTACACCCCTGGGGCCTGGGTCTACGGAAAGGGGTTTAGGGCGCTCCTCGGGGTCCTGCCTCGTTTTTGGTTTTTTCGTGATTTTTTTAATGTTATTTAAATTCGAACAAAAAGGAGTCCGCAAAAGTTCAAAGTGATGCGGAGAGTTCGGGGTCCCCCCGGGCTGGGCAGGACCCTGCGGGCTGCCAGCAGCGTCCGGAGCTGGGGGAAGCTGTCGCCTTTGTCCCTCCCGCTGGACAGCCGGAGCCTGGCTTCAGGGGGCTGCTGGAGAGCCCCGGGGAAGGGAGAGAGGGGCTGGGAAAGGGGGGAGGAATGGGCGCTGAGCCCCGACCCGGAAAGTCCGTGAGCTGCTGTGCGTCAGTAACTTATTCATCAATCAGCCGGACACAGAGCAGACCCGGCCTCTCTTTGCGGAGTGTTTGCTTTTTCACCAATTATTGCGGCCCTGCAGCTCTTTTTGTTGATACAGTAGTTCTAAAAAGTGCTAATGTTCATTTATCAGGGGGCCGAGCCCGGGACTCCCACTAGTTGTGATTCTTCCAAAAATATAAACACGAAGAGAAGGGCTAAGGCTAAAGCCCCCATTTGTTTCTAAACTGCAGTATTAAAAGTGATGCATTGTTGAAGATAAAGCGGAGATAACGCTGTCTGTCTCCAATGAATGTCTCCCCGACGCATTAATGACATTCCAAATGATAGCTCCGGCTTATCGTTCAATTAATCACTTCCACCCTGTGCAGCCGGGCCCACATCGATCGGCAGCCGCCGTGTGACCGGGGGGCTGGAGGGAACAATCCCCAATCCTTGAGGCAATTCCCAATCCTTGAGGCAATTCCCAATCCTCAGTCAATCCCCAATCCTCAGGCAATCCTCAATCCTCAGGCAATCCTCAGTTCAGCTCCCGCCCCGCCGGGATGCTCTCCTGGCCCGGCTCGGACCCGCCGGGTTCCCCGGGCCCAGGGAAACCTCCGGGGCAGGAACAGCCGTGCAAGATCCAAGCCTGGCCCGGGAAGGCCGTTTTGGCCCGGGATAAAGGAAGGGAGAGCTGGAAGGCGCCTCTCCCATCCCGCAGGATGGGGATGTCGCCAAGGCGAACCTGAGAGGCGGCTCTGGGTTTGGGGAGGGTCGGGATCGCTTCGTTGTTTTAGCCCATATCTAACCTATAAGCTTGTAATAAAAAGGAGGCAGCGAGGTTCAGAAAGGCCGCGGAGGGCCAGGGGTGCTGCAAACACTCTGCAAAGCCCCTCCACAGGCCCCTCTCCCGAGGCTGCCCCCACATTCCCGGGCACCGCACCCTTCCTCCTGGGCAGAGGAGCATCCATCCCCTGCAGATATTTCCCAGGGAAGCCTGCAGGAAACGCAGCCGCGAAGATCGTCCCCTCCCCTCATTAAATCGCAATATTTCAGGCCTCCCCGTTCGCAGGGATCGCTCCGACTGTCATCGCCAGATCCGGGGCTGCCAGCACAGCCCAGCGGCTGCAGCTCCGGGGATGCTGCGGCTCCGGGCAGCGCCGCCCGCAAAAACATCCCAGATTCAAATTCAGCTCCCCGGGGTGCCGAGACACAAAATCCTGGGGGGCAGCTGCTGGTTCGTCCTGGTGGGGGTGGGCAGGCGCTCACCTTTCCACCCGGCCCGGAGGGTCCCTGTTGCGGGAGGAGAAAGGATTTTCACAGCTGTGACCCCGCCGCTCCCGAGAGCGGGGCTCAGCCGAGAGCCCCCCAAACTCACCGCAGCCCTTTAGGGTTTCTCTGCTCTGCTCCCACCGAGCCCATTCCGTGCCTCTCTCAGCCGGGCGCTGGAGCGCCAAAGGAGATTCTTTATTTATTTCTATTTTTTTCCTCTCCCCCCTAACACACAAAGCCCTGAACCGCCCCTCCGCAACCTGCGACTTTGCAGCTAAGGTTTATTTGAGCGGCTCCACGCGAGTTAAATGAATGAACCCCACCTCTCCCGCATTAACGGGGGACCACGCACCCACCCGAGCTGCGGGACCCGGCCGGGACAGCCCCCGCAGCCCCTTGCTTTGCTTACTCCTCTCTTACCCCTTGTATTTTGCAACATCTTCACCCGCGCTTGTTTTGATTCTTTAATTTTTTTTTCCCCCCCAGACAGTGTTGCATTTTTTGTTTGAAAGCTTTACAAACAAACGAGAGGAAAACCCAATCGGCATTTCCCTCTCCAAAGCCAGGCAGCGGCTGCTCAGGGTCTGTCAGCTGGACTTTGCAGTCACTGTGCTGCTTCAGAAATTCTGTATAAACCCTGAGCGCGGATTTCCCCTTGAGCGCGCTTCACACAGCAGTGAACTCCCGTTTTTTAGTTCCTGCCATTCGGATATTGCAGAATACTAAAAACGAAACCTCCGTTCTCTCGTTTAAAAAAAAAAAAAAAAAAAAAATTAAATCAGCACATATTTGCTTGATGGTTTCCTCCCGGCCTGTTTATTTAATCTGACCGTATGATAGATAGCATCAGATAGTGACTTTGTACGCATTAGGCCATTTTTTTTTGGTGGGTTTTTTTTTTTTTTGTTTTTTTTTCTTTTTTTTTTTGTTTCAAATAGATGAACAACCCCTCCGCTGCAAAGCTGGACAAATGCAGTGCCGCCCCTTTAAAAGAGCGGAGCTGTTTTTGAGATGTATTACTATATTAGGTGACATGGAACTTTGCATCTCTCATACCATCACCGCAATGTTGGCCAATAGAAAGCTAAAGTCACCCAAAAACTGCCTAGTCCCTCCTTCCCTGGCCTTATGGTCCGCTCCTACCTGGCCCAGTGCACAAGGCAGGGCTACTCTCGGGAATGCTATGTGCCCCCTCCGGGAGCCCACGCTCCAGCGCTGCTCCACCTTGCCTGCTCCCCACCTACTTTTCCATGACCCTGGGCTGCGGCCGCTGCCCCGCTGTCCTCCGCAATGTTTCCTAGCCCTGTGACAACGACGCCCTTCTCGGTGAAGGATATTCTGAACCTGGAGCAGCAGCAGCAGAGCGGCCTGGGCTCCATGGAGCTGGCCTCGCTGGCCTCCCCGTCCTGCATGCTGGCCAGCTTCAAGCAGGAGGCGTTCAGCGCCGAGCCCCCGGCCCTGGCCGAGCTGCGGGAGGAGCTGCCCGAGCCGCCCCCCGGAAAAACCGCGGCCGCCTTCCCCGGCTCCTACTACGGGAAAAGCTACGTGGAGATGGACTCGGCCAAGGAGGCCAAGGCGGACAAGAAAGGTAAAGACAAGCGCTGCTGCGAGGGGCTCGATGGGGATCCGCCTGCGGGGTGGGGTGCTCTGCCGGGGGTCCCCAGGGCTGCGGGGGACAGGGGACAGTGCGGGGCTGCGGGGGACAGCGCGGGACTACGGGGGACAGGGGACAGCGCAGGACTGCGGGGGACAGGGGACAGTGCGGGGATGCGGGGGACAGGGGACAGCGCGGGACTGCGGGGGACAGCGCGGGACTATGGGGGACAGGGGACAGCGCGGGACTGCGGGGGACAGGGGACAGCTCGGGGCTGAGCTCGGTGAGCCGCAGCATCTTTATCCCGTCCCGGCCCTGCGGGAGCGGGGCTGACCCCACCGCGGGGAGGGTCCCGCTGACCCCGGCCCGGAGACCCCAACGGGACGGACAGAGCTGCAGGGTGACACGCGAGGCCTCGAGTTTGGACAGAAACCAGGTGACAAATGCGACTCCTGACTCGCTTGGAGGCCGGGGTGGGTTTCGGCACAAAGCTGCGAGTGATAAATCCAGGCTGGGGCACAGGCGGGCGAGACGCACATCAGTGCACGGGGCAGAGTTGTTTTCAAACAAAAAAGACGAAAAATTTGCTGCACAGGTACCTAAAGAGCGGGGCAGGAGCGGGCGGCCACAGCGGCCTGCGAGGCCGAGGAAGAGCCACGGCTCGCTCACGTTGTATCCTCTTTATTAAATACTGATTTATAATTTTTTGCACAATTTTCTCCTTCCGCTGTTTTCCCTTCTCCCGTTTATTTTGCTGCAGAGCTGTGTTCCCTACACAAGAGCCTGGAGCAGGAGAAAAGAGACCTGGAAGATCCCGAGCGTCCCAGACAGAGGAAAAGGAGGAAACCTCGCGTCCTCTTTTCTCAAGCCCAAGTGTACGAACTGGAGAGAAGGTTCAAGCAGCAGAAATACCTCTCGGCCCCGGAGAGGGACCATCTAGCCAACGTCCTAAAGCTCACCTCCACCCAGGTGAAAATTTGGTTCCAGAATCGAAGGTACAAATGCAAAAGGCAGAGACAGGATCAGACGCTGGAAATGGTGGGGATCCCTCCCCCGCGGCGGATCGCCGTGCCGGTGTTGGTGCGCGATGGGAAGCCCTGCCTGGGGGAATCTTCCCCCTACAGCTCGCCCTACAATGTCAGCATTAACCCCTACAGCTACAACGCCTACCCCGCGTACAGCAACTACAACAGCCCCGCCTGCAACGCCAACTACAACTGCAGCTACCCCTCCATGCAGCCCGTGCAGCCCTCGGCACCCGCCAACAACTTCATGAACTTCAGCGTGGGGGACTTGAACTCCGTGCAAACGCCCATCCCGCAGGGCAACGCGGGCATCTCCACCCTGCACGGCATCCGAGCCTGGTAGAGCCGCCCGTGCCAGCGGCATCGGGACACTGCCGGCGGGATCGGGACACTGCCAGCGGGATCGGGACACTGCCGGCGGCATCGGGACACTGCCGGCGGGATCGGGACACTGCCAGCCTGCGGGGCTGGCTCAGCGGGGCATCCCGGCGGATCTCAGCGGTGTGGTGCCCATGGACGGGCTGGGTTTGGGTGTTTGCGGTGTTTCGTGCGGGGCCAGGCAAGCACCGGCGGGGGATGCCCGCATTTCCCGGCCCCTCTCGCTGCCTTCCACCCGGCTCTTCACCCCGATAATTCCCCTCCTTCCTTCCTACAAACTAGCCGGTAATTCGCGTGACTTGTTCCCAACAACACCCAGCCAAGCCCTGCAACTCCCTCCTTTTTTTTTTTTAAACTTTTACTCTATACTAATTATTATTGACATCCACATTTAATTTTTGCACTTCCCGTACGGTCCCCGCTGTTCGGTCAGTTCGGCATCTCGGCACCCCCAGGTGTCCCTTGCGAGGCTGGGCAGGGATGAGGACAGACAGACTCCCGAGGGACACGGACACTCCGGCCCGCCAGGTCCCGTAGGGTTCTGCACTAAAACGTGAGTTAGCATGGAAATGCACTGTCCGCCCCTTGGAACGTGTTGCCCTTTTCTGTA
Organism: Pyrgilauda ruficollis; assembly: GCF_017590135.1. Lineage (NCBI taxonomy): Eukaryota > Metazoa > Chordata > Aves > Passeriformes > Passeridae > Pyrgilauda > Pyrgilauda ruficollis. The sequence continues at coordinate 1,472,377 of NW_024531821.1, forward strand.
CAAGCTGACGGAGATCAGCGAGTTGTCATTAAAGAGAGTGGCTGAACCTGGACTCCCTGGCGTTCTTGCGCATCCCGGGGGGGTCGGGGTCTCCATCCCGGGGCTCCCCCGGGCCGCCCCCGCTGCCTGCCCGCTCCGGGAGCCTTTCCCTGCCGGTCCCCCCGGGTTCGTGCGGCCCTCCCGTGCGCTCGGCATTCCCGTTTGGCCGCCTGCAAACGGTGTTTATATTTTAAGGAGTTTTAAAAATTATTTTAAAGTCGTTTTTCGAGCTCCCAGCCCGGCTAAGCACCGGCCCGTGTCCCCGGGCTGGGATCGGGACCGACCCCATCGTTCCCAGTCTCCGGGAGCGCGGGGCTGATTTATTATTCCCTGCACAGAAATCGCTGAAAAACAAGTACCGACAGCCCAAGTCATAACCCAAAGCCCCCAAACTGCCCCCGGCCCATCCGCGGGAGGTTTTCACAGCCCCTGCAGATCCAGTCCCCATGGGGAGGGGCTCGAATGACCCCCCGGCTGTCCCCAAATGCCCAGGGACAGCGAGCGAGGCTCCCCAGCACCCGGCTCCTGCCTCTCTGCCGCAGCCCCAGCCCCTCGGCCGCTTTTACGGTAGTCGCTATCAAATGTCAATTATTGGGAGTGAGAAACAACAAACATTGTAATTCAGCGCAGTCACAACATCCTCTGAGAGTGTCTGAGGCTGTCCGGCCGGTGACAGGGCGATTAGGGGGACCTGCACCCCCTCCTGTCCCGGCCCTATCGGCCCCATCAGTAAACAGGGATGGAGACAGGGTGGCTGTGGCCCTGGGACAGAGGATGAAAGGCTGCCGGGGAATGGAAGCTGCCTGCAGCCTCTCTCCCTCGCTCCCAGCCCCACACAGCCCCCGAGGCAGGATTGCACAGATAAGGAGCTCCCAGCTCCCTCCAGCCCCTGCCAGAGGAGCGCTGGGCGCTGCCCACCGACCCCTAATGCAGAGGGCAGGGCAGACACCTGTCTGGGGCTCAGGGCTGGGCAAACAGGGACCTTCAGCCTCATCCCGAGGGGAATCTGCCTCGGGAGACTCACCCCACAGAGCCACCGGGACGTGGGGTCTGTGACAAAGGGGCCCCGAGTCTGCCAGCCTGAAGCAGGGGGACAGGGCACCTGGGCAGGCCAGAAGGAAGCAAAGGCCACTGCCCCTCGTTTGGAACCATCTCCAGGGCTCCATGTGGGCTTTGCCTTAGGAGGACACAGGATCCAGGTGGATCCAGCAGAGCAAACGGGAAATGCCCTGCCTGAAAAGAGCCAAGGTGTCCCAAGAACTCTGGGAAGAGACTGGAGTGGGGCAGGGGAAAGCTGGGTTTAAACTGATGAATGGTGGGGGCAGTCACAGTTTGGGGCCACTGCTTGCCTGAGCTGTCAAATGGTCACAGTGGTGCCACCGTGCCACTCCTGCTGTCACCACTGCAGAGCCTGGCCAGGGTCAGAGCACGCAGGGAGCCCTCAAAAGAAGGACAAGCCCTGAGTTAACAGGGAGCAGGTATTGAGAGTTAGCTAAAACTTAAACTTTCAGAAATCAGCCCTAAGCAGGGCCCTTATTTGGGTGGCCAAACAAGACAGACAGCAGTGAAACTTCAGAAAAAGCCACAGGAAAAAGTAACTCCCCACATCAACACAGAACCCTTCTCACACACTCCTCACATCCCTTCCTTTCCTCAGACGCTGTTATTTTCTCCAAACATGCTTGTTTTCCTCCCATAATAACTCAGAGCTACAGCTATCAAGAAATCACACTCTCCAGTGGGATTGTCCCTGCTGTGGCTGCTCTGGGCACCAGCTTTGGGTCTGATTTCCAGGGCTGCACCGTGCTCAGTTTCAGCAGGGATGAATGTCCCACAGCTCACACACTCCCCTCCTCCCCAGGCTCCCTGCTCCTGCGGGAATTGCATCACGAGCAGATGCAGGGCAGGGTGAGACGGGTTTGGAGCAGCAGCCGGAGCCTTGGAGCCGGCTCAGAAAGTGATTTAGGAGGGGACACCGGCACAGCTGGCTGGGGCACAGCAGCCTCGGTTAAAGACCTTCCATTAGCTGGATGAATGGGAAGTGCAAGAGGAATGACCTGATGCCTCAGGTTTGAGCTTTTCTATTTTTCAGATTCTGTGCTGCTTTGGTGTGTGGGTTTGAGCTTCATTTTAGGGGATGGTGAGCTCTGTGCACAGACCAGGGAGACAAAATTCCTGCTCCAGCTGGGCACCAAGGACAAATGATCCAAATCTCAGCCCAAGAGCACAAACCCCGTGGGCTGGAGAGAGAAAAACAAGCAGGATGGGAGTGCAGGGGCTGAGCTGGAATTGGACACTGAACTGCAATGTGCACATGGAGCAGAGCTGATCCCAGGGAGAGACCCCGTGACAGGTTATCCATTTTGGGACCATTTTGGGTTGTGCTGCCCAAGGTGGATCCATTAAAGCCTCTTAATCACTTCCCACTTTATTCCTTAGCTCCATCTAGTCTCTGTTCTAGGCCAGCCTTCCCAAGGCACCAGAACCCCCAGCACCGACCCCGGCCAAGGGGGCTCCCTGTGCTCCCAGACCCCATTCCTGCTATTCCTGCCCTCCAGCTCAGCCTCATTTCCAGCTGCAGCTCCACGCCAGCCCAGCCCACAGGGTCAGGCGGGGGCAAAAGGTCCCCCCAGGACTTGCAGGAGCAGCTGGGCTGTGCCTCTCTGAGCCCAGCCCTCCGAAAGGCTCAGGAAAACTGCACCAAGCAAACCTGGCCTGGTCCTGCCTGAGCCTGGAGTGCTTCCCATCTCTAGAGCAGCACTAAAACCTGTGCCTAGGAAAGGCTGATCCACAGGGAAGTGCAGGATCCAGGGAATCTGAAATTAGAGATCCTCCAGTGCCTGGGGACAGGCTAAGGGGTGTAGGGAAAGAGCTTTTAATAAGATTAATAGATTTGCACTTGGATTTGATCTTACTCTTCCCTCGGTTTTTGGTGGGTTTTTTTTTTTTGTTTGTTTGTTTGGGGGTTTTTTAGGTTTTTTTGTTTGTTTGTTTGTTTTGTTTTTTGTTTGTCTGTTTGGTGGGGGTTTTTTTGTTGTTGTCGTTGTTTGTTTTTTTTGGGATTACGCAGCCTGGCACTGGCATTCACGTTCAAACCCAGTTTTGTGGTTTTTTTTGAGAATTCAGTGTCTGTCAGAATTCAGTGTCACCTGAAGGTGACAGGATGAGAGCAGCTCAGTCTCCTCGAGACAAACTGCACATGGCAACTTTATCCAAACCCTTTGGAATCCACAGAATTTGTACAGGAACAAGTTGTCAGCTGTAAGGGACTGATACCAAATCCCTTGCCTGTGGCAGTTTTGTAGGAACTGAAGTAATTGTTTTTTTCCCCAAAAAACACCCGTGCGGTTCCTAGAGTGCCAGAATTTTATTCCTTAAGTTCAAGGAGGTTTCACGTCGGAAGTTATTCTCTGGAGTCCGAAAACAAGATAGGGTCCTGGCAGGAATTAAGTGTTTCAGTGTTCCTGGGAAGCTCGGCAGGAAAACAACAGATCAACAACCCTCTCTCCCGGCCCCTAATTCATCTCACTGACATCAGTTTAGATCAGTATCAGCAGTAAGTGATTTCTTGTTAACGGGGTTTATTAAGAAGAATCAACACCTTTAAAATGCCACTCCAGAGCGAGAAAGGGATGGGCTTTCAGGCTGGAGTCCGATTTTTCATTCCTGAGTGGTTTGTTATTGCCCAAAACACGAAATTAACGCGGCGTTTTGACGCAGAGAAGGGAAGCAGAGATTTCTCCCAGCAGATCAAGCACCGGCAACGCATTTGTGAAAGTTCATCAATCAAGGTTCAGCAAGGTGACACAGAATACATCACTCGAAGATCTCTCCCTGTCTCCTGCAGTCACTTTAAACGCTGCCGCTCCAGCGTTTCATGCACAAAAAAAAAAAAAAAAACCAAAAAACATTTGGAGCCAGGATCATCCCGAGCAGCCCATCAGCCACATCTCCCCTTGTCCTGCACACTCTGGGCTGAGGAAAACGGGTGAGTTCCTCTGCCTCTCATGGAGGAGCTGCTAGAACCTCAAATGAAATAGAAATTATTCTAAGGGAGGCTAGATGAATATGCTGAGACGGAAAATAAACTCTTTCCCCTGAGTACCCGGGAAGAGAAATTCACATTATCAGAGCATTTTTAAACCAGCTCTGTGTGTGAGCAGCTGGAGCACTGACCCCACCGAGACTGTAACACATCCCTTAACTCATCCCTGCGCAGAATAACATATTTTTTGGTGTCGACAAAGAATCACGGTCAAACAGCTAAATCACAGGTCTGAGCCAGGAGATTGGGCATTTTTCCCAGTTTTCCCAGCCCCTTAGAGAGGGGCATCGTGTTGGCAGCAGGTTCAGCTCAGTGCCCACTCTCAGCAGTCCAGGGGCTCTCCCACACAGCTTGGAGAGTTCACTCAATACCTGCTCCGTTTGGAGGGCTGGAAAAATAAATTGTCCTTAAAACAAACAAAATAAAAACAAAAAAAAAAAAAACAAAAACCCACCACAAAACAAAAAAGCAAAAAACAAACAAAAAAAAACCCACCCCAAAACCAAACAGAACACAACACACAAAAATACACAAAAAAATAAAACCAAACAAAAAAAGCCCGAAAACCAAAACAAACCAACCCCCAAACCCCCAAATAAACAGAAAGAAACAAACCCAAAAAAAACCCCCACACCACAACCCTTGTGAATGGGAATAAATCCTTTAGTGGTCAGAAAACCAAAACAAACCAACCCCAAAACCCCCAAATAAACAAAAAGAAACAAACCCAAAAAAAACCCCACACCACAACCCTTGTGAATGGGAATAAATCCTTTAGTAAACTGCCTCGACTTCAGCAAACCTGATGGTGCCAAGGAGATGATTCACGCTGTGTCGAAGGAGGAGGATTTAAATCTCACTTGTCTCCAGGTCTCATGTGCTGCTTTGGGCAGCAGCTGCTGCTGCTCCCGGTCTGTACAGCCTCAGGGCCAGGAGCAGCTCCAGATCCAGCCTGCAATCGCACACTTCACTTTACAGACTGGCTAATCCCTGGGATTCCCCAGGGACAGGGACAGGGCTGGGGGAGCAGGAGCCACTCTGCTCGTGCCCGGCAGCTCCCATGCCAGGCTCCAGGGTCCTCCTGCTGGTCCTGAGGGTTAGAGGTGTTTTCCTGCTTGTTCTGGGTTTTGAGTTCCACCAGCCAGTTCCATGCCCAGGAAATGATCCGTGTGCATCCGTGGGGATTGCAGGAGTCCCCATCCTGGAGCCACGGACACACAGCCCTGCTCAGAATGCAGGTGCAGCATTGCTGTCCTTAGGAACAGCCTTTTCCAAGCAATGCCAAAAAAAAATTTTGCTTCATTTAGGCATAATTCTGAAGAAATTAAATCGTAATTGCTGCCATGAAAAGAGATGCTCAGCCCTATCTGCCATCCAACACTCATGTGTCCATCTGGGATCAAAAATTCCCCTTTTACATGCACACAGAGAAAAATTAACTTAAAAACCCCCCAAAAACAGTGAGAGCTGCTGATTATTGGCTTTTCTGAGAGACAGACCAGAGGTGATCATTTGCCTGGTTAGACACCAATTTAGAGCCCCCCAAAATTTCACCTTGAGAATAGAACCTAAATAACTTCTTATACAACGAGGCATTCAAACTTTTCCACTCAAGTCCTCATTATCTACAGCATTTCACTTTTGTACACACAAAGATTATTTCCCATGTAACAAGGTGAACTTAAAAACTCAGTATTTACCAAAAATCTCAAAAAATAAGAGCACATGAGAGAATCACCCCCCATGCAGCACGTGGAACAAGAGGAACAGCTGTAGGTTAATTTCTAAATATCCTCTTGAATTTTCTTCCTTCCCTGACCACATTTCCAGGCCTGTTTGCCTCAATATTGTGGCTGTGAAAACGCTGAGCTCTGCCCCTTTGATCAGCTCCTGCAAAGCCCTTTCATGTCCTGCTGTCTTCATTAGCTCAGGTTTTAATTGCTGGCCTTGCCGGGGACAGACAGGTGGTGCAAGGTCAGGGCAGGAGATGATGGATGGCTCTGGGCAGCGCCTGTGCAGATGACAGCCACCAAAAACCCTCCCGTGGGGCAGAGCCCTGTCCTTGGGCTGGGATCAGCATCCCGCAGCTGCAGCCACCCAGGCCCTGCTTTGGGTCCTGTCAGTGATGATTTCCTGCCCATGTTTCTCCGGTTAGAAGTTAAAATCTAATTCTGATGAGGTTTTCTAAGCCACACACAGAGTTACTGATCTGAGCACCACCATCCCTGCAGGCTCCTGGGACCAGCGCTGCACACCCAAAACATCCAGGAGCAGGAGCTGAGCTCGGGTAAAAGCAGGAGTCAGGTCCAGACTGAGGCACAGCTGGCTGGGAATGGAGAGGCCGTTTCAGCAATTAATTCCCATTTACCCATTAATTTCTCATTAATTAATTCCATTTTACACCATCTTGTTATTAAGATAAGATCACAAATTTTGCAGATTCTGTCCCCTTCAAAACTCCCTAGCTCAATTCTTTCAAAAATCTTCCTTGAGATAATTCTTTGGTTTTATCAAGCAAGATAACAACATCCTATTCACTTCTGAGGGGGATGCAAGGAGAGGAGGTTCAAAATCAGCTGAGAGAAAAGTGTGGGCTCCAGGTCTTCATTCTCTATTTTTATTTTTTTCCTTAAACACAGAATTGATAACTGGATTTCTTTTCTTCTCCGAGTCACTGACATTTTGTGGAAAACTTCTTGAGGGAAAAAAGAAAACCTTAAATAAAAATCAATCTGGGAAAATCCAGCTCTGCAGAGTGCTGGTCATTGCTGCAGCATCCACTGCTTGTTGCTTTGCTTTTTTTTTTTGGGGTAAACTTGAGAGTTTTGAGGGCTTGAAATCTAGAAGCCAGTTTTAATTGTAGCTCTGACATTTGTGGAACATTGAGATGGTGGTTTCACCTCATGCATGGCATTACAGAGGTAGAGCTCAAGTGAGGAACAAGGATCCTCCACCACCTGGAAAGGCTGAAGAGACAGACAGAAATCCCTGCTCTGGATGGAAAAATGGGTGGAAAAGCTTTGCACAGAGAGGAGCTGACTTTTCAGAAGAGAGAAGGCTTTTGCTGCCCTGAGCTAAAGATAGGATGAGCACAAGCAGCAGCTTTTTAAAGCAGCAGATCCCTCCTTATCACAAACCCCGGGAGGGAACAGCATTTCCACAGACACAGAGCTTCTCCTCCACTCCAGCATCACCCACAGGGAGAATCATCCTGCAGGGACCTTCCCTGAGCTTCTCCCTCGTTATTACCCTGATTTTCTGCCTGGGTACCACAGGCTTGGCCTTCTTTTATCATTTTGACTTTTGACCTTGGGCTGGAGGGGCTCTGCTGTGCCCCCAGTGCTGCTTCCTCCCCAGCCCAGGGCGCTTCACAGGAGGGGCTCGGTGCTGATGGATCTGTCAAGACCAAGGGTCAAGTTTATGTTGATCTACAGGTGTCAGGAGAGTATTGATCCTCTGGTGAAGGTCCCTGAGAGGTCACCATAAATCCTCAGGGGATGAAAACCCCACGTAAGCCGCTTGCAGATGTTGCAGAGGGAGGCAGAGAAAGGAAAGCAGCTGCCCAGCAAGGGTTAGCAGAGACCCCCAGAGCAGCAGGAGAGGCCACCTCTGTATTTTTCTAAGCCAGGGTGGCCAAACCTATAAAAAGGTGAAAGCATTGAGCAATTCAGGCCCCTGTCAGGGCAAAAGAAGCTTTTTTAACTGGAGCTGGGATGGCTTTGGTTTGCCCAGGGCCAGAGGCAGCCTCAGTACAGACACTTTGCCCTCTTTGGTCAGCACTCTGCAGTCATTTCCCTGACAGTGGCAATTATATCCACCTCAAAAAGTGCTTTTCTGCACAAGCACAGAATGGTTTGGTTTGAAAGGGACCTGAAAGATTAACTCATTCCCTCTCTGCCGTGGCAGGGACCCCTCCCACTGTCCCAGGTGCTCCCAGCCCTGTCCAGCCTGGCCTTGGGCACTGCCAGGGATCCAGGGGCAGCCACAGCTGCTCTGGGCACCCTGTGCCAGGGCCTGCCCACCCCCACAGTGGGGAATTCCTTCCAATTTCCCCTCTTTCAAATGGAACCCACTCCTCCTTGCCCTGACACTCCAGTTCCCAATGCAGGGTCCCTCTCCCTGTCAGCCCCTGGAAGCTGCCGTGGGGTCCCCACCCGCCCTTCTCTGCTCCAGGCTGGACATTCCCAGCTCTCCCAGCCTGTCCCCAAAGGAAAGGTGCTCCAGTCCCCTTATCAGCCTCGTGGCCTCCTCTGGACTCACTCCAGCAATTCCACGTCCTTCTAGAATAATTTTAGAATGGGATAACTCAGTTGGAAGGGACCTGCAGAGACCATCTCATCCAATTCCTCGATTTTGCAGACAGAAAACCCCTTGCATCAGCTACAGCCACAGCAGACACATGAAAAGAATCCCCTCCTCTGAATTTCCAGCTCCTCAGGCAGCACTGAAGGTCCCCAAAGCATCTGACAGTGACCCACACACCCCCCGTGACCCCTGGAGCTGGGGACCAGGCAGATCCAGCTCAGGGTTCCTGTAACTGGATGATTTAAGCCCAGCAGCTCTGGCAGAGCGTGATGCTCAATCCCTTTATCATTCTCCTCTCCCTGCAGCAGCCAAAGCCAGGGCTAATTTTAAAAAGCAGCGATACGGGGCTGCTGCAGGAACACACGTCGCAGTTGGCTGCTGGGAATTGGAACAGAAATGGGCATGGACTGCTCTGCAGCTCGGGTGCTGTGCCCTGACCCTGTGGGGCTGAGTTAAAATGCAGAAGGATAACCTGCCAGCTTGTTGAAACCCAAAAGTTACAAAATAAACCTGACAAGTTACCTTATTTGAGTGATTTTGGGGGATTAATAAACCAAAGACTGAAGCAGGTTCAATGAAAACCAATTAATGATCAAAACCAAATTTTTACCCTACTCTGTTCCTTTGGAAAAATAACCTTTTAACATATTAAATCAAGATAAAACCAGAGCCTGCATTTCCACTGCTGAGCAGTGACAGGACCCAAGGGAATGCCTGGAGCTGTGCCAGGGGAGGGTTAGGCTGGATTTTAGGAAAAGGTGCTTCCCCAGAGCGTGGTCAGGCACTGTGAGTAAAGATCCTTATCCTAAAATCCAGTCTAAACCTCCCCTGACAGCTTCATTTCTCCCACACCTGAGTGTGAAGCCAAGACTGGAGAAAGTTTTAAAGCCACCCTTGCTGCCTCTATTCCACTCTGAGCCCAGCCAGGCTGGAACTGGCAGGTCTTTGTTCAGGGAAGCTGAACTTTATTTCACAGTGCTACCTAGTGGTTTCTGCAATAAATGATCAGCTCCTCCAGACAGAACCTCGGTGTGGAGTAAATACAGACGACAATAAAAATCTGAACTTCCATCTCTGCCTGAAATGAGTTAAATTGTAGGGGGGGGAAAGAAAAAAAAAAAAAAAAAAAAACACACTTGCAAACGAATCCCAAGGGTTTCTGAGCGGATATTTAACACATCAACAACCCCATCCCAACTTCCTACAGCTCTATCAGATGCCAGGAAAGGAATTATTACATTTATTATATTTACACCAGGGTTTTTCCTCCCTCACCACTGCCAGGGATGGCACAGGAACACTGAGCAAGTGGTACCCACAGCTCCTCAGAGCCTGTCCCTGCCCTCCCTGCCCTCTCCCCCTCTCCCAAGACTGTGCTCAGAATTTCTGGGACACTCAGAGTGACAAATCCTCCTCTCCTCCAAAAACCCTTCCAGGCCACTCTCAACCTTTCCTTTGCCCCATTACAGGGGCTGTTGCACCAATTTCTGCTCAGGATCACCTCTCCTTCCTGCTGCCTGTTTGGATGGATTTTCACACTGATCCATACATTTTCCTTGGCAGAAAGGAAATTCTTTTTTTGCCCACACCAGACAAGGTGCAGCAGCACAAATTAATAAAGTCCTGTTCAAACCTGACAGGATCCAGTGGTGATGTTAAATCCAAGAAAATGTTAAATCCAAAAAAATGTTAAATCCAAGAAAATGTTAAATCCAAGAAACTGTTAAATCAAAAAAAAAAATGTTAAATGCAAGAAAATGTTAAATCCAAGCCTGAGGCACAGCTGCTGGACCTGACAGTTCTCCTCTATTTAGATCCCTTGCTTCCCTGGGATCACCAGATGAAAGGAATCGTGTAAGTACTAAGTAGTATTAATAGTCCCAGGCACAATATATATATATGAGAATAATATGGCCAAACAATACTTAACAGTTATTTCCAATAGCAGCATTTGTATAATGCCATCGACACTCAACTGCTGATAAGCTGGACACACTTAAGGAATTTTAATAAGCCTTTGAAAAGCTTTAACTGATGTGAATTAAGCCCTGAGATAATTCCGACGCAGGGCTATCATTCTTCAGTTAAAAATAATTGATCTTGGACGTAAACGTCACATCTTGTGCCCCGCAGTACAAAGGCACAGAAAATGTCATTTGTCACCAGCAGTGCCCGGGGATGATGGGCACGTTCCGAGGGACCCGGGCTGTGCTCGGCCCGGGAACTTCCACCGTGGGCTCAGGGACGAGGCTGAGACCCCGAATTAACAGCACACGGTGCTCATTGCCACAATTCAGAGATACCCGAATTAACAGAACACGGTGCTCATTGCCACAATTCAGAGATACCCGAATTAACAGCACACGGTGCTCATTGCCACAATTCAGAGATACCCGAATTAACAGCACACGGTGCTCATTGCCACAATTCAGAGATACCCGAATTAACAGAACACGGTGCTCATTGCCACAATTCACTGAGACACCCGAATTAACAGCACACGGTGCTTATTGCAACAATTCACTAAGATACCCCAATTAACAGAACACGGTGCTTATTGCCACAATTCAGAGATACCCGAATTAACAGCACACGGTGCTTATTGCAACAATTCACTGAGATACCCCAATTAACAGCACACGGTGCTCATTGCCACAATTCACTGATACCCCGAATTAACAGAACACGGTGTTCATTGCCACAATTCAGAGATACCCCGAATTAACAGCACACGGTGCTCATTGCCACAATTCACTGATACCCGAATTAATTAATGAGCACACGGGTGGGTGCTCATTCTACAATTCACTGAGATTCCCCAATTAACAACACGGGGGCTCATTGCCACAATGCACTGATACCCGAATTAACCCGAATTAACAGCACACGAGGGTTCATTGCTACAATTCCCTGATACCCGAATTAATTAATGAGCACACGGGTGGGTCCTCAGTGCTACAATTCACTGATACACCTCAATTAACAACACAAGGTGCTTATTGCTATAATTCCCTGATACCCGAATTAATTAATGAGCACAAGGGTGGGTGCTCATTGCCACAATTCACTGATACCCGAATTAATTAATGAGCACAAGGGTGGGTGCTCATTGCCACAATTCACTGATACCCGAATTAATTAATGAGCACACGAGTGGGTGCTCATTGCCGCAATTCACTGAATCCAGTGCCCCGGCGAGGGCACAAAGAGCTGCTGCTATCTTTTGGCTTTAATCCACCAAAATAGCTCTGCTGCCATTCCCCCCTCGCAGGGGCAGAAGCAAAGTTTTCATCTGCAGCCGAGTACTGAACATGAAAGGTTTTTCTCCTTCTATATTTACTGTTTGTTGTTGCTGGAGTGAGGCTTTCTCCCCTGGCATTTCCTCACTATCTTTTCTGGAATCCTCTGACAGACACATTTTTTTTGACGAGGTGATAAGACCAGGAAGCTCTTGTTGGGATCTGCAAAACCTAAATATAAACCCACGCCTTCACAAAAATTAATTAACTTTCAGTAATGAGAAGGTAATTTCCCACTTTCTGTCTCTCAGCATGAACATTACCTTATTTATTGCTTACAGAGTTATTCATCATGAAGTCTGTGAAAGATCAGGAACAAAGTTTGGGTCAAAAAGACCAAAGACAAAATTATTTTAAACAAATCTACAGATAAAGAGAATGGCTGTTTGGGTTTTCTTTTACCTCAATTTTTAAAAAAAATATTTTATTGGTTTGTTTTGAATAAGCAGGTTACTACTACAAGCCAGTGAAAGTCAGGAGCCACATTAAATTATCTTCATTTTTGTTGTAGCTACTTTCAGACATCACCTCTGTCATTTAAACAAACGGGAAAAACACGATGAAGAAATTGCAAATGCTGCTAAGAATATCCAAATGAGAAGCAGCAAAAGCAGCATCTTTTAAGAACACGGCTGAGAAAGGAACCCTTCATTATTTAATCCAAACACTGCATCTATAGATGTATTTATAGATGTATTTATATGTTTATCAACATACAGAACGGGAAGGCTTGGTTAGATTTGAAACAGCGAGTTATTTTTTAATATATATATATATTATATTTCTGTGAATATACTGAGCAAGGGGAGCCTTGTTTCTCTTGCAAACATCAAGTTATCATCAGACACAGGACAGGAGGCCGACCGGATCAATAGACTTACTCAATATAGAAAAATCTTATCTTGCTTTCAGGCTGGCTGGCCATAATGTCAGCACCCAGATGCCTCTGACAGAGTTATCGCCCATCAGCAGCAGCAAAACCCGCTCAGAGCTTGGGTGACACCTCGGAAAAGCCAATAACCCGAAGAGGAGAGTTTAGTCCCGCAGTCCATTTTGGAGATAAAGGGCAGGAGCTTTGAGGCGCTGTCAGAGCGCGGCTCCGGCCCCGCGGGTGCCACCAGCGAGCATCCCGGGGACAGCCAGCCCGGACCCCGCGGGGTCAGCTCCCACAGCGCCCCTGGACGCGACACCCAGCCCCGCCGCTGTTGAAAAGAAGAGAGCGAGAAGCTTTCATGTGGTTCTATATATACGCGGCTCTATCTGCGGCGCTGGTGTGCGCTGATGCCCGCGGAGCCGCTCTCCCCGCCTGCCCTCTGCGCGCTTATCGCGGCCCCGAGGGACACACGCGGCTTTATCGGCGGGCCAGGCTCGGAGCAGCAGAGTGGCATTTTCCTTTCATGCCATCCCCGACACCCAGAGCGGGGCAGAGCCTCCGCAGCGCCCGGCACGGCCCCGGCCGATAAGAGGGATGCGGGAGCCGGCTCTGATGTGGCAGCGGGGGACAAAGGTCGGCGGAGATAGCATCGGATCGGCCTCGCGCTGCAGGGTAAAAATAAAAGGAAGCAAAAGTGGAAGCGGTCTGAGGCTCGGCAAGGTGTGACAGCACTCACGGGAGCAGGGGTCACTGTCCCCCAGCTGGCCAGGGTCACTGCCAGCCCCGTGGCACCGCAGCAGGAGCAGCCAGGGCTGGCTGGGTCTGGGGCAGCGTCTGCTGACCTTCACCAGATTTGCTTCTCAGCTCGGAGTCACAGAATATTCAAAGTTGGAAGGGACTCACACAGATCACCAAGTCCAGCTCTTGAGTAAAAGGCCCAGTCAGCAGCATCAGCTGAGCCCACCAACCCTGCCCAGCTGAGCCCACCAGCCCTCCTCTGCCCAGCTGAGCCCACCAGCCCTCCTCTGCCCAGCTGAGCCCACCAACCCCAGTCCAATTATTTTTAGTGGCTTTGCAAAGCTGCAGGAACCTCATGATTTGCTCATCATTTCAGTGCCCAAGGCAACACCTGGAGGTGTTAAACTGAGTGGAGATCTCTGTGAACACACGAAGGGCCTGGGTCTAAACCCAATTAAGTTAATAAAGATCTCAGTCCCTTCCTCAGACTGCAGCTCTCTGTATATGGGAGAGGATTAAAGCTTCAAGGCACAGGTACAGTGAGCCACCACCTCTCTCAATCCATCACCAAAAACTGGCACAGGGTCTTCAGCACAGGTTCCTGTGAGAAAACCAAACCTCAGCTCGGTGGAACTGTCATCCCCTTTGTGGCACAGAGTTTGTACCATTTTATATAGGCTAGCAGATGATAATAAAATTGTGTTTATTCAACAGCCTCAGCCTGAACAAGTCCACAATCAGCTTTCGATAGCAGCAGGATGATTTGAGAGCCTGGTTGTGGTACAAAGCACCTGCAGCCTGCTTGGAGAACAATTCTCACCTTTGTGGAAGCAAACTCAACAAGCATTCACTCAGTGACAGAAAGGGCTTTGCAGCAATGAACAATCACCAAGACACCACATCTGGGGAAAACACTTGCTTCAGGTTCTCTTCTGTGAGAATCACACCATTACAAACAGTGCGACAGAGCAATATTGAAGATGATTACAAACAGGGTGGCAAAGCAATATTAAAGCTGATTTCCAACCTGCCCTTTTTCCAAGGGAGAGCCCCACATATTTGCAGACAAGCATGCACATGTCCCCTGGATATTCTCAGCCCCCAAAGATTCCAGCCTGGCTTGCTCTGGGCCACTTGGCACGTGATAGCAGCCACGCACATTTGGCAGAGACATTTTTAGAAACCTCCAAGCTATGAATTCACCTTTCCATTTTGGTAAAGTCAGTTATGTGGAAAGCATTTCAAAAGCACAACTTCAAATACAAACTTCATTTCCCCTTGATTCTTGGAGGGGAGGAGGGAATAAATAGTATGATCATTTGTTTTCCCAGCGTTATCCTGCAATATTTCTGTATTTGATAACACCACAATCAATAATAAAATGAGTCAAATCAAGTCAGTCTCTCTCAGCACATTTACAGCATACGTAGAATTCCCAATGCTCCTCAGACCCACGTTTATTGCAGCCATTAAAAGGCAACTTTCCAAGGAAATACAAACCTAACTGAACGCTCTGGAAGTGACCCTCATGCTGCAGATTTCGGGGATGTAATGGCACCCGCTCCTGCCCACAGGCTTCCCACCATGGCCACGTGGGAGTGGAGAGCAGGATTAGATCTACACCCACAGCCAAATATCCAACAGCACTGCCTGGCTCCTGACACTCCAAGGCTCTTCCCCCTTTTTCCACAGGTGCTCAGACAAAGCAAATTGCTCTCAGTGGGCTGGACTCCACAGCAGGACATTAAATTCAGCACAAACCTCCAAGTTCCAAACCTCTAAATGCACTGAGACATCAGAGCTGCCTCATCCTCATCCCTAAGTGGCTCCAGCTGCTGAGCCAAACACCCCCAGTCCCTTCAGAGGCTGCAGCCCCCCTTGCCTGCAGGACAGTTAATGAACCAGCCCCGGACAATGAGCAGGAGTTCATTAACCCACTTGATTGCTGCCAGCTGGGTGCCTCAGCCCCACAACTCCACAGCAAGATTTCAGTCCTTTTTAAGCTCCTAGTGGTTCCTCGGTCCTTGTTTTAAGGAAGTGTTGTTCTTCAAAGGAAAAATACTTTTATTGCAATTGTTTTGTGACAGTAAATCTCCACCCTCCACTTGTAGGGAGGGCTCCTGCTACCTTTTGGAGGGAAATGGCCCAGGAGTAACAGGGGCACTCCTGTTTGCTTTCACCTGTGTATGAGCCCTCCAGCACAGCCCTGAACACTTCTCCAGAGGCCTGTTTCTGCCTTCCTCCCCAAACACTTTATACTCCTGCAGTCCCTGGTCTCAGAAGGGCTGCAGCCCTTGGCCTCCAAGCCATGCCCAAGACCAAAAATGCAGAGGCCATTCCCTTCTCACCATCCCTGATGGCTCTGCTGCACTTGGTAATGCAGAAAATGCTACTCCCTTTCAGAAAACCAACACAATGCCATTTTTTACCCTTCACAACACAACCTTGGGCACACAGCAGCAAGACCCCAAGGCACAACATCCTGAGTGCAAATATAAAACCCTCTGCACACACAGAAAAACTGCCCAGGCACAACTTTCCACATTCCCTGGATCACACAACAAAAAGCCAGGCACAACCACTTCCTCTTCCAAAAAACGCTGCTCCTGCTCACTTTGCCGAAAAAAAAAAAAGAGAAATCAAATCCTACCTTTACTGCAGGAGCTGAGTCTGTGACCAGGAGCAAGGCAGAGAGCAGAGTGGGTCTGCAGGGAGGGCGTGTGAGCAGCAGCCAGCCCCAGCTGGGCTCTGTTAGAGCTGACTGGGGCAGCCCACCGTGCCAGGGTGGCAATCCCCACCAGCTGTGCTCTGCTCTGCCCTGGGCTGGCACTGAGGCACTCCTGAGCTGCTGCACCAAGTCACCCTCCTCACCCCAAAGACAAACAGCACTGATCTCGCTGTCTCCACTGATTATTCCCTGCCAGGGCTGTGGCCCATCAGGAGCCTGGGTGGTTCCTGGTTGCCTGTGGAAGGAAATGATTCAAGAACCAAGTGCTGCAGAACAACCTGTTGCATCCTGAATTTCTCCTCTTCCCCTCTCTCAAAGAATCCAGTAGTCCTTGCTATTTTTTCCCTAATTTCTTTGCCTCTAATTGTCTCTCTGTAAATGCCAATAGGTTTATTTACAAAGATTGGATTTTTGAAGCTGAGTAATTTCTCTTATTCAAGCTCCCAATGTGCACATCACCAATTTATTTTGTTCTTGGTGCAATTCTGTATCTCAGGAAAGGCTGGGAGGAAGAACTGCCCTGAAATACCAGGAATGAACAATATGGAAACCACATCCATCCTGTCCAGTCTGCCTCAGGAGTAAAACCTTCCAAGTGCCAAATGAACACCTTGGCAGTAATTTTGTAAAGATAAAGCATGAACTGAAATTATATAAAGAAAAGGAGGAAAAGGATTTTTGATTTTAGTAGATTGCCAATCTAATTCTCTTAACTATTGTGTGAATTCATAGTAACAAATGGGGCTCCCATTTTTGCTTTGCTCAGAGCCCTCCCAAGGCCAGAGGGACAGAGCCAGGCTGTGTTATGCTCCCAGAAAAACAATCCATAAGCAACCATTGCTGCTAAAGAAAAAGCAGAATTTTTACACTGAGAGGCTCTTCCAAGCCATTAGACTTTGTTTTTAAACAAAACTCTGTTGACATGAAGACAATAAATATTTTATTAATGGAATGTGTGAGTTTTTCTCTTCCATTCTTCCTCTTACTCTCAGCACTTTACACACAGATGTCAGAGCAGCTTCCAGTCCAAGCCAAGGACAAAACTTCATTTCAAGGCAGAAATCAGTGAGAGGTTGAAAGTTCAGACTGGCACCTTTGAGTGCCCAGTCCCTCAAGTGTTTGATTCCCCAAAGCTGCAGGCCAACTGGCATTTCTTCTTTCCAAGCATGATCTATCAATCTCTTCTGAGGCAGCTCCCAAGCTCCGTGGGACAGCACAAATTCCTGCCCACTCTAACGCTCCTCCAGCTATTGCAATATCCCTTTATTATTTCATTTAAAGCCCCACCGTTATCAACCATCTCTTTCTGATTATTTTTTTTTAATAGTTCAGTGATTGTTGGGATTTTACAAAAACGGGAAGAGTCTCTTTTTGAGGATGTAGAGCACTGTGGCCAGGAAGAGAGCGAGGGCCAGGAAGATGAGCAGCTTGTCTGTCAGCTCCCGGCGGTTGTACTTGGTGATCAGCTTCCTCCCCAGCTGGATGGTGCCAGACATGGACTTGAATTCCTCATTTGCTTCCAGGATGGTTCGGGAAGAATTGGCTGAAATGAAAGAGGAACAGAAAAAAAAAATTTAAATCAGCGGGTTGTGCTTTAAAAATACCCAGCAAAGTGTGTAAGGATGAGATATTTGGTAACACAAACAGTGCCTGAGGGATCCTCCTGGGTCAGGCTGACTTGTGGGTGAGACATTCACAGAGAGTTCTCACAGCTCAGGGTGCAAAGTGAAATAAGAGCACTGAAAAGCTTAAAGATCCTACTGAAGTTCCTGAATTTTTAATTTTTGGGTTAGCAGGTCAAATCTAGTTCAGGTTTTTCAGTCAGCACTGCTGGAAGCAGAGTGAAATAGGAATGGTGCTAGAGAGAGAAATCACCAGCAGCAGCAGGACAGGGTAATAACTGAATGTATTAATTGCACCACTGAAAGTGTTCCCCCAAGCCCCAGCAGTAAGTCAGTATGGACTTGCAGAATTATTCAGCTCAAACAGTTTTTAATAGTCATTTTTGACACACAGAGCAATTTTTTGCCTAATAAAAATGAGAAGGGTCAGCTAGAAGTGTGTGAGAAAACGAACACATGCCCCAAACTTCTCAGCCTTGCTCCTTTCAAATTGCTAAGCAAAAGCCCTGGAATGCCCTTTTTTCTGCTTCACAGAAAGCACAGCCTGCAGGACAGTGCATTACCCTACACTGCTCACAGAAAGGTCAAATCCAAAAATCTGTGTCACAAAAACAGAGCAGAAACAGGTCTGCAATATTTTGCAAAACACTTCATCCCATCCCATCCCATTTCAAGAGGCATTTTGATCCTAGTGAAAACAGAATACTTGTTTCCCAGACAAAGCAGAGCTTCCCTGCTCCACAGCCTCAAACACTGCATCCTAGGGAATGCTCAGGAAGCAGGAATCCCCACTACTAACTCAGAATTTGCAGCTGGGTTTTGTAAACGACCTTTGGTAGCTTTTCCCTTGATGAATTCCAAGTGCTGTTCATTCAGAAACAGGGTGAAAAAGTGCCTGCCAAACTGTCCTTTTAATGGGAGAAGGAACATGCTACTCCTGCAGCAACAAACTGTGCCCAGCTGCCACCCTCAGATGGGGCAGAAAGCAAGGAGGGCAAACTTGTGTTATTTATCCTTGTCTTTAAGGTTCCCTCCTGCCCAAAAGCACAGCTAGGGAGAGGCCCAGGCAGCAGCTTGTGAATGCTCCATGAATCACCAGTTCTGACAGGTCACTTGATTTATGGTTTTAGGAGTTGAAGCCAAGGAACTGGGTGAAATCTTGGTTTCACAGTCCCTGATGCACTGCTGACAGAGCAAGTGACCTCGGGTTCAAGGCACTTGATCTCAGTGTCTCAGCCATCCCAGCTGGAGCCTGGCTGGAAGCAGCCTCCAGACACTCCTTGCTCTGTGCAGGGACTTGAACCCAAGCTTTTGTCTCCTCTGCTATCCCCAAATCCCTGCCAGGGCAGTGGCACAGAGGAACACCAAACACACTCTGGGCACTCTGTGAGCTCAGTTTGCTTTTACAAGAAACTCAACCTCATCCTGACTCCTTTTCCTTCTCAGGATCATGGAACAGAAACTCCACAAAGTACACTGATATTTCCTGTTTATGTCCAGCTGTTAGAGTTGTTCAGTCCTTTAATCATCGTTGTAGCACATTTTCCTCCTCTGCTCCTCTCCCCAGGCTGACAGAGCTGCCCAAAGGTGCTTCCATGCCCCCCTCCATGCCCAAATCCCAGCTGTACCTAAGGTCTGCACAGTCTCCTCGCTCTGCTGCACCTGCTGGGACATCATCCTGCTGATGCCCATCAGACTCTCTGTGATGTTGCTTGCACTCTCTGCCAGACTTTCCTTTGTGGTTTTCCTGAAAAGAGAAAAAAGCAAAGCAGGAAGAGGTAAATTTTTTTTTTGGATGCTCTAGGAAAATGCTGCTGATAGGGAGATGAGAGCAACACTTGGCACTAAACATCTCTGCAGTGTACAAAAGACACAATTGGTTTTCACTGCATAAGAAATTCAGATTATTTTCACTAAACAATAAAAATAATCACAAAATATGAAAGTCCTGAGCCCAAACAGCCCAGAATCTCACAGGGCCCTGTACTTCACCACTTGTTCACCCAGGACTGTGTAACTCCATGAGCTGCTGTGGGAGCACCAACACAAACCCATTTTATCATCCTGAGTATCCCAGCTGCTGCTTTCAATACACAGCCTGCACACACATCCAGTTCTGAATGTGAAAACAGCTTGGATAATTACCCAGGTCTTGTCTAGAACCTATCTGGAATTAATGTAAAAGACAATATGTAAGGCTATGAAGGTTAATTTATCCTCTTTTCTGCTTATACATGCCAAGAAAACCTCAATTCATCACAATTCTTAACAGCCCAAATCTCCACAAAAGGGAAATGCACTTATAAAAGAAAAGCTACACTCTATATAATTAAATAAATCACAAATTTTATGTCACTTCCATTTAAAATGAGTGAATATAGGAGACACTGCTTAAATCCCACAGTACAATGGGACACTCCAATACCTTTGTCTCAAGATGTCTCTTCCCTGCAGCAGCTGATCTTTCTCAGAGTTGTCAATAGCAATTTTGCAGGCCAGATTTGCCTTTCTCCAGGCTGCCTGGTTGCTGAAATCACAAGAGCAGAGTGTTGTAACGCGATGGGAACACCTTGCAAGCACAGACAATTTTCACTGAAGCAACAACCACAGTAACTGGGCACCCGTGATACATGCAAGGACCCTCAGAATCCAAGGAATACTTGGGCTGGAAAATACGTCCAAGATCATCAAATCCAAGTTGTACCCACTCCCCACCTTGTCCCCAGCCCAGAGCACTGAGTGCCACCTCCAGGGATGGGCTCTCCAAACCTCCCTGGGCAGTTCCAGTGCCTGAGCACCCTTTCCATGGGGAAATTCCTGCTGTGCCCACCCTGAGCCTGCCCTGGAACAACTTGAGGCAGTTCCCTCTCATCCTGGATGCCCCCCCAGCTGTCCCCTCTTGGCAGGAGCTGTGCAGAGCCACAAGGGCCCCCCTGAGCCTCCTTTTCTCCAGGCTGAGCCCCTTCCCAGCTCCCTCAGCCCCGCACTTTCTCTGTATTCCCACACAAAACAACAACATTCTATCCTGACATTCCCACTCATCAGTGTAGCATTTATGAAGAAGGGAAGAAGAAAACTGTGCCAGCTGTCGAACAGCCTACTCCTAAGCCACCGTCTTTGAGCTCAAGTGCTCAAAGGGACAGACCAGAGTCAGGAAGTCAGGATAGGAGAAGGGAGCTGTACCCTTCCTGTCCCTGACCTCTTGGTCTGGGACAAAACACGTGTCAGGGTCTGTGCTGCCAAACCAGACTCCGAGAGACGCTGCACCAAAGTCAGCCAATCTCTGCTTACAGCGGGCTTGGCAACAGCCCCAGCTGCCAGACCCACCTGAGCATCTGCTTCTTGTGGTTCTCCACCTCCCGCAGCAAGGCTTGTTTCTCCGACTCCTTGTCCTGCTCCTTCGCCATCTGCTCCAGCTCCTTCGGCGGAGAGCACAAACACCAGAGCCTCACCAACCACCCGCAACTCGCACAGCCCAGCCCCGGCCGGGGAGTGGATTCGGAGCAGATTTATCTGATAAACCCCAAATCCAGGGCTGCGACTCCCCAGATCTCAGGCGGGACCTCCAAACGCAAGGCCGGGATCCCCCAAACCCCGGCCGGAACCCACAGCCGGGATCCTCCAGCCCTAAACCACAGCCGGTGGGCCCGGAGCACAGCTCGGTGCCCTCAGCAGCCCCCGGCCGGGCTCCTCACCTGGATGCGGCCGCGGAGGTGCCGGAACTTCTCCTTCACGGCGGCATTGAGCTCCGTGAGGGCGCTGAGCGGCCCCGGGCAGTCCCGGATGTCCTGGAACACAACGGCGCGGTCAGCGCGGGCCCGGCTCTCCCCGAGGCCGTGCCGGGGTGTCCCGGGGCTGGCGGCGGTACCTGCACGGCCGCCTTGATCTCCAGGTCGAACTTGACGATCTCCTGGTGGCAGACCCGCAGCGGCACGGCCGCCGCCGCCGCCATCTTGGCCGGGCAGGGCAGGGCCGGGCCGGGCGCGCGGGCGCCCCCTGCGGGCGGCGGGCGGGGACGCGCGGGCCTGAGGGGACGTGGCGGGGCCCGGGCCGGTGGCGGGGGGTGTGCTGCCGCCGAAGGAGGAACGGCAGAATTCCAGGAGCACTGCGGTTATAAAACACCTCCGAAACCCATCGAGCCCAAGCTGTGCGCGATCCCCACCCTGTCCCCAGCCTAGAGCACCCAGTGCCACCTCCAGCCCTTCCTGGGACACTCCAGGGATGGGGATCCAAACCTCCCTGGGCAGTTCCAGTGCCTGAGCACCCTTTCCATGGGGAAATTCCTGCTGTGCCCACCCTGAGCTGCCCTGGCCCAGCCTGAGGCCGTTCCCTCTCCTGTCCCTGTCCCCTCCTGGCAGGGAGTTGTGCAGAGCCAGGAGATTCCCTGGAGCAGTTCCAGGTTTACACCGGGCAGGAGCAGGGTGGGTGAACACCACGTCGCTTCTGCATCCCCAAAACGAGGAGCAGGCTTTTCTTTTCCCTTTGCTTTTCTCACAAACTCACCCCTGTGCTGTGTCCTTCCCCTCTGCCCTCAGACCATCGCCACAGGAGCTGCAGGGAGCAGTTTCTCCAGTTTTTTCTCCAGGCACTAACCCAGCTTCTCCAGAGGGTCCCACTCCAATCCAGCAGTGCTGCGAGGCAGCTCTGAGCATGAGGAAGGAAAAACCAGATATTTCCTTACCTGGCTGTCATCCCTTCCAAAGGAAAGTTCCTGGAAATACCAGGAGGTCACAGACTTGGTTCAAGGCAGCAGAAGCCGTTCACTATCACTCCACACACACAATGACTCGAGACAATATTTCCTCCACAATTTTTATTTTAAATTACAAAGGATGTTGCATACATTGATGAATTTGTATCTGAATAGAAGTGCTAGGGATCAAGGGTGACAGAGTAAACAAAGTCAATAGTTTAATTGTGCCTCTTTTCAAAAAAATAAAACTGCACAACTATTAACCAACATTTAACATTGCAACTCTTAACAGATCATGCTTTGAACAAGGTAAATTTATTTTCTAACAGAGACAAGACTTTCAGTAAGTTTTTCTGAGCTCCAGTTGGAAGTTGATTATAGAATATCAAGGACAGCATTACAATCATGACCCCAAGCATAGGCAGAACAGGATGCCATGTTTTGTTTAAAATGCCTTTTTTTTTTGCATCTGCGTGTGCCATCAGCCTTAAGAGTTCACCCAACCACAAATACTGAGCAAGAATTTTTCCTTGGATATATAATATTCCAGGAAGATAGATTATTCCAATCAGAATGTATGAAAATCCATCATTATAAGAGAGATTAAAATTAAGTTTTCTTACTAGGTTCTGTTTCCTAAACAGAAGATTCTGATAGGGTGGGATGTGCTTTTTCCAACACCAGAAAAGCCAATCCAGAAGTTTTTCTTACAGGAGCTAGTTAAGTCACACAAATTTGACTTTAAATATACCCAACTAAAAATTACTTTACACTCCAGAAAAACTATGAACAATGATGTTATCTAAGAAGTTTGGAATTTTGTTGGGTTTTTTTTTCTTTTATGGGGGAAACAAAGAAATGCAAGCGTGGCTTAAAAGAGCTCTGGTTCCACTTTTAGCTCCATAGCTTGTTAGAAAGACAATAAATTCAGAGTCAGTATTTGCTCCCATGGAAGTTCATGGATGTCTAAGAGGCTGAGGATTATATTCAGAGTGCAAAGACACCTTCTCGAAGCACTGGAGGGAAAACATGGCATATTGTGAAATGCAGGTTGTAGAAAGACAGAGATTTTTGTTTGCTGCAAAGATACAGCCTGAAAGTGCCATCTTTGATTAATGACATTGTAGAATCCCAATTTCCATTGGGAGATATTCAAGAGTGGTGTTTTCTCAACAGACTAATGCCCTTAATACAGTTACAAGAAGGATCAGTCACTGAGGCAGCAACTGTTTGAAATGTACTTCACACGATCCCTGGGGTAAACAAAATAAACCTCAGCTGTGTGCAAGGCTGTGTCAACAAGCCAAGACCACATCTAGCAGCACACTCCACTAGGTGATTCCAACTGAAGCCTCCAACTTCAAAAGAAGATCAAATCATGCTTAGATGCACTCTTGAAACTCGGGTCTCAAGGCCAAATACAGATCCTGACATTCACGGTCCAGAACTGGGTTGTGCCTCAGCAGAATTTCAGGAAGACGAGCAAGCACGTTTGAGGAACAGAACTGCATTTGCTATTTCTGCTGGAGGCAGCTTGGATACAACCCCTGGAAATTCTCCTGATAAAACCTTTTACAGCTTCTTTAAAAAAAAAAACAAAACCAAAAAATAGCTATGTTTAAATGATTTATGGAAAAGCACATCCAGTCATTATAGCTGTGAATAAGCTGTTTCATTAATGAAGGCAAATATTTGATAAATACTGGGGGGTGTCTTTTAAAAACAAATTTTAAACTGACACCTCTACATTTCCAAAGTGTCTGTTTGCTTTTAGGTTAGTTAAAAGACCTTTCATCCATTTTAGGTTGGTTTTTTGTTTGTTTGCTTTTTTTTTTAAAAACACCAACTTTTCCCTGGCCCTCTTAATATGGAAAAAAGTCAATCTATAAATTAGGAACTGAACACAGCTGAGCCTGACTCTCACATCAGCTTTACAGCAATACAACTTTATTAAATCACAATGATTTCAACTGGTATGATAAGAAAATCCAGCCCATCCACACGTAAACATAGCTTTAGTATTAAGTCTCTCTCATCCCAAAAAACAAAAAGTACTCACCAAGTATCAGTAAATGTGTTCAATAAACCATAAAAGGAAGCGTTAGCAAAAGGGGTTTCGGGTTTAAAAACACCCTTCAGGAGCACCCCCACGTTTTGCAAGGCCATTCAAAAACTGGTCTTCCATAAAATACAAAAGGACTACTGAGAGAAACTGCAATCAGCCCTGTCCGCACTCGCTCCAGCACGCTTAGATCAGCTCTGATTCCACCTCAGAAGCTTGGACGAGTTCAGAGGGAATGAAAAACACTTAGTTCTAGATGTACAAGTAAGGCACAATATAAAGCCACATCATCATCTGTCATGAAGGGAGGGGAAGGACGAGGGTCATACATGGTACAGCAGAACAAGCAGCCCATCGATTCCAAGTGTGGCACCTACGTTCAGACTGACGAGATCTCGACAAGAGCAGTTATGACAGCATGCTTTTAATATGGAAACAAATCCTAGAGAATCCAGTGTATCAGAAAAAGGAAGAGCTTTCTGGTTGTATTAAATCAAAAAATAGATCATCGTTTTTGGATATAGGATTAAAAGTGAATATTCACAATGCCTACACTCAAAAACAAACAAAAAAAAAAAAAACAACCCAGGACTTCATTAAGATCCACATATTATGTATGAACACTGAAAATCTTTAGAAAATGGTCTTCTCTAAAGATCACCCCAAAACGCATGCCACAATTGCCAAAAAACAGAACATGTACATTTGTTGGTTTTTATACCCTTATAAGATTTTTGTTTGTGATAAGTATACACTAAATGTATATATTTTAATGACACTAGAGGAAGCAGATTGTTACTGGCATTAAAGTACAACCATTTCTAGACGGTTTAAATGCCACAGAGTCCCCTGGTTAAAATGTAAAGCTGCACAGCTTGCCTATGTCACCTTTATGATAAAGTTAAACCAGCAAAAGGTCTTATCTTTACTCTACATTTTACTGCCAGGTTTTATTATCTCAAGTATCGCTGCAGCATTCTGACCAGCCCAGAGTTAGCAGCAAGTGGCAGGAATCATATAAAACGCAGTTTCTTTTTTTTTTTTTTTTCTTTTTCCTCCTTTTTTTTTTTTAAACAAAGTGCTTTTCTAAGATATACATACATATAAATAGTTACAAAATAAAGTGTCAACATTAAAAAGCTCAACTATTTCAAAGCTTTAACTTAAAATAATACATAGGAAACACTGAAATGCGAGGGTATGGAACTCACTAAAGATTCAAAGTCTACTTTGAAATGCGAGACCAAAATCATAGTCTGGTTTTCAGACAAAAATAAAAAGCTATAAAGTTGTGTGTTGCCCAGGATTCCCAGGCAGTAAAAAAAGGGGGGGCTTTTAAATACCTTGTCAGTTGAATTTGTCCCAGAAGTTTTTACCTGATTTCAAACTGCTCTCTCTCCATGCTCAGATGCTGCCTCGCCTGCAGGGTTTGGATGGAGCTCAGGGACAAGCCCTGTGTGCCAGCCCTGCTCAGGCACAGCCTGCACCTCACAGGACACATTCTCTGTCGGGGTTTTTGGGGCCCTGGGCAGCTCCACAAGAACAAGAGGAACACACCAGATCCACCGTGGAAAGCAGCAGCCAACTCTCACCTCACCTGAACAACAACAACAAACAAACACCTCGAAGGAAAACACCCACATTCCACTCAGATTTTGCAAGCCTTAAGTGGATTTACAAAGTTTTGCCTAAATTGCCCTGGGTATTTGTTCAGTCTCTCGTAGGAAAGACTTTCTGTACAGCTCAGTAGTGGTATTTTGGCCTCCTCCTCCCTTTTGAGTCTTCCAAAATATTTAGGTACAAAGGAAGCTGTGAGTGTGGCAGGGCCACCACTTTCACCGGCCACTCTTCCTGCACTGTTACCGATTCAGGCTTTTTTTCTCTTATAGTACAAGCTCGGATATAAAAATAATCTACTTATAAACAAAAAGGAATCACAGTACAAACAAACTCAGACAAACCAGAAACAAAGTGGAGAAGTTCCCCAAAGGGAGTGGGGAGAAAGCCTTCATGGACTTTTGCATTTTTTTTTTTCAGCAGCTACATTTGAAAATATTTGGTATTTCTATTTTCAGTAAACAGTGTTCTGTCATCTTTAAATAGGGAGAGAAAGAATAGGGAGGAAAAGGAGGGGGGGGTCCATGAAACCAGAGAATGATCTTGCCTTGAGATAAAGGACTTTCTCATCAAAGGCTAAAGCTTTTATCTGTACGTTAACACTGACTACAAAGCCAACTCTTATTAGCAGAAGAGCAAATAAGAACTTTGTGTTAATAGTCTTCAATCATAGAAACTACTGAATTAACAAGAATAAGTCACATATAAGTCTGAAGAAGCTAGTTTCGAAATACCTGTACAAAAATATAAAAGTCTATAAATTTTTTTTTTTGTTTTGTTTGAAGCCTGTGTTGATCCTTGGAAACATCACATGCATAATAATACATCAACTGGAAAAGTGGCAACTAAGGAATTAGATATTTGTAGCTCTTTTTTTTTTCTTCTTTACATATATACATGTTACAATAAAAATAATTTTATTTTGGTTGTTTGGTGGAAGTATACTACAACAAGCTAAATACTTTTTTTTTAAATTCTCAAAGTCGAAAACTATTTTACCAATAGCTTACTAAAATCCAAATATATTAAAATCTCCTACAGTAAGTGCAGAGAAAAAAGATTTAAAGACTCCAAGACGGCCACCAACTTATCTACCATGGAAGCGAACTACAAGAACAGCAAAATAATATTGTTATGTATGAATGCTCCTTCTGTAGATAATTGGACCCAAACAAAAAAATTCACAGTTCAGTAAGATCCCTAACCCTGACCTTTAATTTTTTTTTCTTTTTTTCTTTTGTTTTTACATTCAGTACAGTATCATATAAGCTGTGCAAAACTTTACTTAGACTGGCAGTTCGCCATATCAGTTGCATTTGTCTTTGGTACAAAAATAAACAATCGCATTAATGTGCAAGTATTTGTTTTCTTCCGGCCAAAGTACCGAAATTGAGTTTTCTAGAGCCATCTTTTATACAATACATAGACTCTGTGGCATATATCTACATTTTCAACATATTCCTATATACATTCAAAAATTTTTAAGAGCTGGAACAAATACATTAAAACCTAAAATCTCACCATCTATACAGCTCGGTTTTGCCCCTCAGGGTTTTCTTCATACAAAACTTTACCAGCTTATACTGATAGCTCTCCCCACAAAATACAAGGCACAAAGAATATACTTTTTTTTTCTCTTGCTTGCACGGACATTTAAATACTCTATTAAGCTCAGAAAATTAAAGTCTTATATGGCACACTAGCTCTAATGCTGTGTGTGCTATGTACAAGTTAATGGTTGCAAAGAAAGCTTATTGGTTTTTTTAAGAACAAGAAAAGAAAATCCCATTACTTAAAAATAAAATAAAAAAAGAACAAAAAACTCCCTACATTGACAGCTTCACCAAAAAAATGCTTCCTCTTACTTCACTTGGACCATAAACCTGTCACAATGTCTGGCAAATGCTAAAATATTTTCTCTAGCAAACCCATATTTTTGCTTCTAAAACAAAAGTGATATATTCTGGTCCTAGATCATTTGAAAGAGAACTCTCATTTCTGCCCTTGAGCTTGAAGCAGCTTTGAAACTATCTGGTTTATGGTCCAAAAATGCTCCGCAGCATTTTCTACCACGCCGTGATTTGTTTTCCTACACTGTTACTTGAAACCAATGGAACCTACAGGTGAGTGTTTACAGAATGCTAAGCTGACATGCAGACCAGAATGCCATTTACAACGAGGAACTCGGCAGCACAGGCAGAACCTGCCCGGGGAGCAGCTCCAGCCCTGTGCTACACCTTGGCCATGGGTATCCGCAGCCCCACCAGGCCGCCCGTGGGGTCTCCCTCCGCTGTCTTCTCCAGCACCTGGTTCACAAACTCTGAGGTCTGTCCAGCTACAGGAAGTCCTGAAAGGGAGGGAAGAGAAGCTGCTCTCAGGTCACTGCTCATGGCACATTCCTACTGATGCCTTCAGGTTTTAGCTTTTTTATTTTCAGATCCTGTGCTGCTGTAGCATGGAGCAGAGCTGATCCCAGGGAGAGACCCCGTGAGAGGTTATCCATTTTGGGACCATTTGGGTTCATCTTGGGTGCAAGCCTTGGCTGGGCTCTTGTACTGCCCAAGTGCATCCATTGAGGCCTTTCAATAAATCCCTGCTTTATTTTTTAACTCTGTCTGGCCTCTGTTCTAGCTCAGCCTTCACAAGGCATCACTACAGGTGACACAAAGCCAGGGGACACTTTGGTTGGGACAAATGGATTCAGGAAAGGATTCATTTGTTCCTTTGTATCAGAAATTCTCTGCAATCAAATATAGCAAGCCCAGAGGAGGCACCAGGATGATCAGAGAGCTGGGAAGAAAGGCTGGGAGAATTGGGGTTGTTCAGCCTGGAGAGGAGAAGCTTTGGAGTGACCTCATTGTGGCCTCACAGTGCCTGAGTAGGACAACAAGATGGAGAGAGACTTTTTACAAGGGATGGAGTGACAGGACACAGAATGGCTGCACACTGCCAGAGAGCAGGGACGGATGGGATATTGGGAAGGAACTGCTCCCTGTGAGGGTGGGCAGGCCCTGGCACAGGGTGCCCAGAGCAGCTGTGGCTGCCCCTGGATCCCTGGAAGTGCCCAAGGCCAGGTTGGACACTGGGGTTTGGAGCAGCCTGGGGCAGTGGAAGGTGTCTCTGGTGGAATGGGATGAGCTTTGGGGTTTCTCAGGGCATTTATGATTCTACATCTTCATATCCAGGTAAATACACAATGTTCACTGCTTACCAAGAGTGTCTTTAATAAGTATGTTCAACTTTTGTTCCATGTTGATTCCTCTGTCATCTTTAGGTACCTGCACCCGATTAACTATTTCTTGTTTAATGGAGTTGATGACAAAGAGTAAATTATCTGGAAAAGAAAAAAAAAAGGATTAGCTTTACATCACATTCCCCTGGAAGGGATTCACAGTTACCCACACACAGCTATCTGTGTCAAAGATGTCACATCATACTTACTGTAAAACTAAATGTAATAGTTTACATCAAATATTACCAATATTTTCAAAATTATTTACACAACATGCATACATTTACATAATTTACACCTGCAAAGTAGCTCAAGTTACCCAAGTTACATTAATTTCATTCAATGAGCTGGTTTTGTATCACCAGAATTGTTGGATTTGTACCAACTCTTTTCTCTATGAGCCAGGTTACATCACGGTGCAAAACACAGACTTGCCCAAACAAAAGGAAAATTAAGATGTGAAGAGTTGTATTTACCATATTCCGTGTTGAGACCCCAGAGTTTAACTTTATTGGCTTCATACTGGGCTTTCTTTTTTAGTCTACAAGCCCTGTGGCAAGAAGAGGGGAAAAATTAGAGCACCACCAGAAATTGCAGAGTAGTAAGAGCCACATGAAGTCATCAACCAACCCTCCCAGAGCTGTGATGCACAAACTCATCCATCCTCACTCACCTGCACTGAAAACACTCTGCTGCCTGCATCTGCTCGCATTTGACACTTGTGGAATTTGCTACTGTCCCAGCTGTTTTCCCCACAGCTGAGGAAGCCAATTCCAGTAGAAACACATCCCTATATAGGAAACAGGCAAACCACAGCTCCCAAGGTGCCAGCTGCTCTGCTTTTTGATAAACTGGAAATTCCCATTTGGTAAACTGGTAACTCCCATTTGATAAACTGCCACTCCCATTGCAGGAGCTGCCACATGAAGCAGAATTTCTTTAGGCAAAAATTATTTAGATCTTTATCACTCACATGTAGCAATCCAAATTTTCTCATCCCTGCAGCTCTACCCAATGCATACCTGGAAGCCAACTTGTTCTTTTCTTTCCTTGACCTGGGCCTGGCAGTTAAGGGAAGTTCACTGACAGGTGTCAGGTCACTGATCACCTTATTCAGCTTCCTCAGCTCGTTACCAATCTGGAGGAGTTTTCTGGGGTTGGGAGTCAGGTCTTCTACATCAGTCCTCCGTGACTTCTTTGCTGCGTATTTTCCTGTTTTAAATATGCAGAAAAATGGGTAGGGAAGTGACATAATACATACACACTCTAAAATAGGCATTTTTTGGGTGCAGTTTGAGTTCCTTTGTTCACTGCAGAAGAATGGGCCGGAATCAGGTGATCCCCATGGCCTCTCACGATACAAAAAGCATTTCCACACAAAGAGCTTTGTACAATTCATATTCTATCCAGATCAGATAAGAGCAAATGCTGCTGGCCAGCCCACTGGATGTGACAGAGAGCATACACACAACTCTGCTGAAAAATCTATGTCACAAGTTCAAACCCTGTTGTTTTGCTCCAGCTGTAAATTTGTTAACTCATATGCAGCCAAAATATCCTCCTGCACACTCCAGCGGATTAAACTCCTAAATAATCTTGTTACCAAAGTCCTGTACACAGAAAGAGTACTGAGGCCTGGTGCTGAAAAAATCTTCAGCAATGCTGACATGAAATGATCCACATAAATGCCAGTAAACCTTTTTTTATTATATGTATTTGAAGCTATTTAAGGCCTGGTTTTGCACTTGACTTAAAGGTCAAGTGGTCAAGTGTCTGGTGGGTTTGAGTCCTCAGAGAATGTTTAGTTATTTGGTGTTGGCTAACAAATATAAAATAATGGAATCCCAGAATGGTTGGGTGGAAGGGACCTTAAAATCATCTTTTTCTCCCCCTTGCCATGGGCAAGGACACCTTCCACCAGACCAGGTTGCTCAGAGCTCCATCATGAGAAAGAGCAGTGATTGGACTTTAGGTACTGATATTTCACTACAGGATAAAGAAGCTTTTAAAAACTAAGGACATTTTAAAAATTGCTTTCTTCCCTGAATAAATCTACAGGTAACAGCAACAACAACAACAAAATCTTATGATTTAAGAGAAGGCCAATTGCCATGTTAAAGGCAGTAATTTTCAACTCTAAGGGAACATTAACCTTACAACCAGGGAAGTTGGTTTAAATTGCTCCTTCAAAGCCAAAATCAAATGGAGCAGCCTAAAAGAGGTCCTGTGAGAAGAAAACAAAAATACCCCTAAGAGTTTGCTTTGGGTGATGTTAATCATGTTTGTGGTGCAGTAATTGCTCACTGGAAATAAATCAGCTATTAGAGCAACTGGTTTAAGTTTCTAAGAGGGCATCTTAAGGAAATGGATTATTCCCAGAGAAGTAACTGCTTCACTGTGCTGCATTCACAGGGGGAAAACAAGGAGGGAGAAGCAGAGAGAGACAGCTGTGCCTTAGTGCTTGTCCTCAGCTCATACCAGTCCCCTGAACTTGGCACCCCAGAGCCCTCCCAGCCTCCTGCTAACACAGGCAGCACTGACAGGAACAGCCACGAGCAGCAAACACCAGTCAAGTCACCATCCAATATTTACAGTATCACACTGAGAAAGCTTTGAACTCTCGGGGTTTCCACTGAGAGCCCTTGGAAGTCACAATTCTCAATTCATCCACACTCCTCTGGAAGAAACCACACTGAAAGTCCCTTCTGTGTGCTCTCTGTGCCTTCCCTGGGCACTGCAGAGGAACAGACTTACAGCGCTTGAATTTTCACGGCCAAAACCTCTCAGCATTCGCAAGGAGCGCAACTTGGCTTCTGACGGTGTCACAAGGAGAAAACAGTCATCTGTGACCAGAATGAGGATTTCTTACCATGGTGGAGCCCATTCTTCTGGTACATGTTGCTGGGCAGGGTGTCTCTGTCCCACTCAGATGGCCTCAGCATCCTCTCCTGCTGGGATGGTGTCAGCTGCTCGCTGTACTCCCAGAAGTATCTTCGCTTGCCTCTTTTCCGAGAGGATATTGCAGTCATTTCTTTCAAATCCTCCACAGAATCGTTTTCATACCCTAAAAGGATGCAGGGGTTGTTTATATGCTGGTGACAGAATTGTTTGTAGCCATTTAGCAGCAGACTGAGGATTCAAGTTGAGAGCAAAACCACAGCCAGTTCTGTTTTGCATTATCTAACACTCGGTTTCCAGCATCAACTGCTCTTGGGTACTTGCCTTAAATCCAGGGTAGACACTGAGCCACTGATGGGGCTTCATTAGTTGAAAAAAACAGAATTATTTATGCATTTAAAGTCTCTTTGTGTTCTCTGACCCCCTAAGCTGTAGTCCCCCACAATCCCAGCAGTGCCAAGTACAGACAGATGTTGTTTGTGCAGATGTTGGACCACGTTCACCCATCCTGACAATTTTCCCCATGAATTGGCAGGAACACAATCCTAACTCACCTCCACATTTGACAAAAAGCATGGAAAGAGAAGCAGATTAAATAAAAAGGATTAGCAAAAGACAAAAAAGAAAAAAATTATTCAATTATAGAACACTCTGAGTTGGAAGAGGCCCACAGGATTGAGTCCAACTCCTGCTGCTCCTTTAGTCCAAAGACCTGCAGGGAATAAATCCAAGCACTGATCCCTCCTAGGCTGGAGAAAGGGGCTCTGGTATCAGGACAGTGACCAAAGGGCCACCTAAGCTGAAGGGATCTGGACCCACTGTTCAACCTCTTCCTCCTCTTTAGTGGCATGAGAAGAAATGACCCTCAGTAAAGCTGTACAGAATTTTAGAGGTGAATTACGATGCACTTGATATCATGAACTGCTCATGAAGGACATGGAAATTGTAATGCCACTGCCCACATCACAGAAATATTTTACTATAACTATGTGAACCCAAACCACAGGTTTTCAAACCCCAGATATGCTTCAGAAAATAAAGATAATCTATACTAAGGTTAAAAAAATTCTCAAACCACTGCACGACCTTTTGTGCTAAATATTAGTTTACATTTACTCAAAAAGGAGCATTTCTAAACATCACATAGTGTGATAGAGCTGAAGGAAAAGCCACCCATGCATGGACTGTGGGCTTAGCAAGCCTTGACCCCATATGCTTCAGCTCTGCTTCATCTTCCAGCAGCACAAAGAACACTTTCTTCCTTTTAAAACACTCCATTCAATTAGTCTGTTTGCACTTGAAAAACCAGTTGAAAGAGGAAAAACAAACTTTCTTGCTTTGGTTTGACTCTCACATCATAACCCAAAGCACAAATAGAAGTCAGGTATGCAGAAGGATGAAATCCATCCTGAAGTTCTGTTTCTCATAATTTCATCAACTCATTTACGTGGGTTCCCTGGTTTGTTGGAAAGGCAGGATTTTAAAGGCAAACCAAACAATGAAACATGCTTTATAAAACATTTGTGCTGTATAGCCAAAATAATTGACAATTTACATTAAATACAGTTTCAAATACCATAAATATCTGTAACTGTAGCTCCATTTCACTCAAATGCTGTTTGACAAAAGTATCAAAATACACTCAAAAAGCCCACTGACATTCCACCTAAAAAAAAAAAAGCTATGTAACTTATTATACAGAAATACATAAATTGAGCCCATCTTCATGATAACACAGAATTAATCCAACCAATGAAAACAAATCTCTGTAAGAGCTGAAGTGTACAAATGTACAACAAGGTTAAAATCAGGACTTCCTGTTTGCTTATTCAAACTGTAATTAAGTTAGCAACTTCAATTACATTGACTTAATACATCCTGCCTTGCAAGCCCAACGCTGACCTGCTGCCATTATAAAGTTACATAAAAGAACCCAGAGCAGTGTCCTAACCTCACACAAACTTGTTTAGCTGCTCTGCACTGTATTTATGCCTCCTCTCAGCAAAGATCACACAGCAGGGCAGGCTTCTAAGAAATCTGAAAGGGTTCTTGCATTTAGCTCTGAAGCCCTTCACAACCCTCTCCTAAAAGTCCTCCTTCACATCCCCCCCTGTGGTTTCAGGTTTAAATGAAGCAGAACAGAGAACAGGGTGCACGTGACTCCTGCATCTCACCAGGTGAAAGCCAAAAATAGCCCCAGTGAAACAAAGCCAGAGCTCCTGCCCTCCATCCCTTCAGCACAGAGGCTTCTGGCAAATCCTCCCCAGTGCTTTCCCCAGCTGATGCTCCAGGTGCTCAGACTGACCCAATGCAGCTTCTTAAAACAATCTCTGTGTCTCTATCAGCATTTTTTCATTCATTTCTTCTCCAGTGGTACTGACAATGAATAAATTGCTTTATTTCCCATTTCTGGAATCTCCTGACTACTCGATGGCAGGAACAGTAATTTAAAAAGTCTACTAAATGACATAGGAAAAATATACTCAGTAATAGCAAAACCACCATGTATAAATGCTAGAAAAGGTCTGGGCTGGTAATTCCCTTTGCAGGAGACCAAAATTGCTAAATTTGTGTCATGGTGGTAATAAAAACACTGTTGTCCAAACTTGCCTGAGAGCCAGTCACATTTTTAGCTATTTTTCCTTCACTATATCTAAATATTTCCTCAGATAACACTTGAAGAAAGCATTTCATTCACACTAAAAGCATACATGAAGAATAACCAAAAGGAAATTATGTATAAAAAAACATCAGAGGGTCAGCAATAACTAGCAGATTTTTGTCCTTTCAGTAAATTACATCCTCACTCAAAATACCAACTCATTTTGCTTTCAGACCTGTGGAAGGTTTCATTTTCCTGTACTATACCTATTTTTGGATACTTTACCCATAATATTTACCTTTAGAGGTAAAAAAGCAACACAAAATACAAAAGTGACATGATCAGAATACCTGGATATGTTATTTCCTAAAACAGACAAATAGATGATAAAATTTTTAGTATGACCACATTTGAGGTGAATGGTTTTAGGCTTCATTCATGGAAGGGTTTGGCAAGCTTGGACAAGCCCAGATCCTCAGCTACTGCTGCAGAATGTGGATTGTCGGTCAGTAAAATCATTAATTAATTAATTCCACCCACAGCATTTAACACAACCTCTCTTTTTCAGGCACCAGGCTCCCAGTGCAACACATCCCCCACGGGCTGCAGAGCTGGAACAGCTGCTCAGGGCCCCAGAAAGCAGAGGGGAGTTCACTTCAGAAGGGAGGAAAAGGCTTCAAAATGTTAATAAAAATGTGTTGTGTGCATGTGAAAGCAGCATAAAGGGCAGAATGCTTAACGAGTTTAATGCCAACGCAGGAAATCTAATTAGAAAATAATTTCATCTGAGAGTTCATTATGACAAACACTGACAAGCTTTAGGGAAGCTGCTGTTCTCAACAAGGAAAAATTTCAGCTGCTTTATCCCCTCCAAGTTACATGTTGCCAAATGTCTGAATACTTTAATTCTTATTCTCTACTACAGGGCATTTATAAGATGTGAATATTGTAATACTTTCTGAAGTGAAATTAATACTTGGGTACAATCCTGTTGTTTTCCCTGCAGAATTTATTTTTATACAATGTTACTGTTTTGTTACATTCTAGGTGAAGGTTAATTCTTATTCCTGCTCTTAGAACTCCATTTTTAAAGGCAGGAGAGAGAAATTCAGTATCCTCTGACCCCCACTAAGTGTTACTGCTGAAACCACCTAGAAATAACTCTATTAATTTCAGTCATTCTTTGGAGTCTGTGGAAAAACCGTACCTGAAAGGAGGACTTAAATAATTATGAAATCATTTTACTCCGGATGTGACTTCATCCTGACAGATCCAACTCTGGATAAATTCACAGCTACAAGAAGAGCTAGAAAGCTCTGCACATCCTACCAGAGAGCTACAACAGAAAAGAAGGCCACACTTGCAGGCAGCTGCTCTAACCTCAGGCTACAGCTGGGCTTCCTGTATTCTCTATCATTATTTTTGTTGCACAACCACAGTTGATGCAGTTTTTCACGAAATAGGGCAACAGAGACTTTGCATGCTTTGAATAAATTGCATTTTGCAACGCACTTAGAAAACGTGGGAGGAGAGTTCACAACTTAAGATCAGTGCTGCTCATCTGTAACTACCAGGAGTTAAAAGCTTTCCTTCCCACTCAGAGGACAAACCCATCACCCCCACGTCACCGAAGCCCAGCTGTGCTGGTACCTGGCTCTGAGAAGGTATCGCTGATGTCATCGTCCTTATCGTCCTCGTAATCCTCCTCCTCATCATCGTTCTCAGACAGCTCATGCTCACTGCCAAATCCTTCATCGTGGTCCTCATCTTCAATATCGTCCTCATCCTCCTCCTCCTCCTCGGGCTCTGCTTTGGCTGACTGTTCACCCAAAGTGTCTGTTACAAAAAGAGAATAATTGTGCTCTTCTTTCTTCTGCGAGGAGTCCGACACGGACGTGCTGGCGGAAAGGCTGCTCTCCCCCACAGCCAGCCCTGGGCTCTCCTGGGGAGGGCTGAGGAGCAGCTCTTGAGTCTCTTTAAAAGGCAAACCAGGAGTTGTGCTGTGGCCATGGGGGGACTCGAGTCCTTTTCTCTCCTGTCTCTTTGCTACAGCCCCACAGTAGCAGGTGTTTTCCTTGGCTGCGTCAGCGTGCGCCTGGCTCAGCACGGGCCTGCTCTGCGGCAAGGGGTTGATCTTTACTTTTGCTTTTTTAACATAGTCTTTACATTCAACGTGAATGTTCACCTTTTCACTGCTGTACACGTTGGTCTTGGCCATGATCTGTGTACTGGAAGCAGGCTGGCTGCCAGGCTTGCTGGCCTTCTGGGCACAGTCCGACAGCGCGGCCTCAGCCTGCACGTTCTTGGAGGAACAGACCGGCGCCGCTGCTCTGCTCGCCATCTTTTTGCCAGGTAACAAAGGATTTAAAGGGTTTTGTTTCACACTAAAGAGCAAATCAGGGTAATAGAGTGAATCTGAGACAGGCTGGGAGTCCTCGCTGTTCAGCTGAGCCAGTGTGGGTGTTTTGCTTATCACCTCTTCATCCTGGTATGGGCTTGAAAAGTCATCGAGGCCCAGGTAATCCACCTCTTTTGTTCCCCAGATGTCACAGCTGGTTAACTTAGTGTACTTAGTTAGGTCTTCACAGTAGGTATCCCACTGCTCCCACTTGGAGGTGAAAGCAGCTTCTTTGTCCAGGATGTCTGTAAAAGACTCCAAGTTCTCAAGGTCTTTGCAGTCCTCCATGAAAAGCAAGTTGTCCCTGGAGCTTTGCTGGTAGTCCATTTCTCTGTCCTGTGCACAATAAGGTAAGTTAAAAGTTAATACAAATAAAGTATCACCATCTCTTTCCTCTCCTTAACCTGGTAAGGAGAGCTCAATTCCAGTGAAGTATGGGAGAGTGGTGACAGAGGAAGAGACTTCAGCTTTCAACTAAAAGCTTCTTTTGAAGGTCAGAATGAAGTTCAGCTCCTGTGCTTCAGCGACAGGTCTTTCTGAAGACACTGCTCTTCCTATAACACTGTATTTTTTTGCTATTGCAAATCCATCTCCTCATCAGGAACTAAACCAGTACCAATATCCATGTATTTAAAATATGAAAGACATCACAAGCATCTCTATAATCTAGGTCAATCTTTGCTGTGTGCGTAACAGAATACACTTGAGTTTATCAGTTCCTGGAAAACCTCATTCTAACATGACCAATTAATGACCTTTCTCCTTTGATGCAGGGAGAAAATGAAAAAGGGAATGCTCATACAAGTAGCTTGTGAGCCAACTTTTATTTTCCTTCCCCCTGCATTCACAACTTGGGTGAAGCAGAATATTCCCTGTGAGGGTGGGCAGGCCCTGGCACAGGGTGCCCAGAGAAGCTGTGGCTGCCTCTGGATCCCTGGAAGTGTCCAAGGCCAGGTTGGACAGGGCTTGGAACACGAGTGCAAGGTGGATTTGAGCCTGTTTGAAGAAGTGCCTGCTGAAGAAGCATCACACTTGCTGGACAAGCAGTCCAGCTCTTCCCTAACCAGCAGCCAGCAATAATGAATAATTTTCCAGCATTCTTGAACCAACACCCCTTTATTCCTACAGGAACTGGTGAGGACATGAAATTCTGGGCACACACAGGTGACCTACCAGTTCATACATGAAGTCTGGATCCGAGCTGCTCGCCAGGAGATCCGTGCTCATCAGAGTCTGCTCTGAAAACAGGTGGCTCCGAAAGGCATCCCCGAAAGGAGGGTCCATTCCACTCACACTGGGCTACAACACAATGGACAGACATTTCAAACATGATATGAAAAGGCACATTTTCATCTTCAACAAACAGAAAGAGGATCACCATTCCTCCTAGTCTCAGAAGGTTTTTAGCACCGCAGATAAGCACATCATTCCCCAGAGGCAGAGAATGCTTCAGCAGCAGCTGACAACATGCAGGAGCAATCAAAGGACACATTTCTATCCACCACAGAGCTGCAAGAGCATTCACTGCTCCTTCATTCTTCCCTGCTCTTTCAAAGTCTTATGTTTACCACATTTTGGGATACGTTGGCATTTGTAGAAGATGAGGGCCAGTACTGGCAAGATCTGGGAGTCCCTCTAATACAAATCATTTCGTACTGAAGCAGTGTTGACTGTGTTTAGAGCCATTAGAATTCATAAAACTTCCATATAAAATTGTAAGGAAAGCAAAATTTATGACAACCAAATCTAGATTGTTACCTCTCTCTCAAGAACGAAGTGAAATTTGGCAAAAAAAGCATTATGCAGGATGACTGGGCATGCAGGGAATGGGCAGCAAGGCCCATTTAATTCCAGACCTCAATTTCTCTTCTAGACGCTCTCACCCTGAGGGTTGGGAAGGCAGAGACACTGTGCTGCTGAAAGTCATTCAGTGTGCTGAGTGTGAATCACTGCAGTAATAAAAGGCTGTTCTGCTCTCCAGGCATCCTCCCTCACCCACAGACAACGTGGCTGAAGCTTGAACAAACACAGGACCAAGAGCAGCACCACAGCTTCTACCACACACACTACAGGGACCCTACAAAATATATATCCTTTCATCTCCTACACATCTTCCCTCCTAGTGCTGGTCAGATATGTTCTTAAACAGAGGCAAAAATATTTACAGAAGCAAATAAAATCCTAGCAGACTTACCTGAGGCATTTCCAAGCCCAGATTCCCCAAATCCAATTCCAAACTTCTTGTTTTATTCACTTGTAGATTCCTTTCCAGCTTTACTTCAGTCTCAGGGAGTTTACACCATCCATGCAATGAAATTTTTCCTTAGGATAACTTCAGTTCACCCTGATGGAGCTTTTCTATTTGTCGACTTCTGTGCAGAATAAACACAGCAAACCCCCAAGGAGGTGAGTAATCCTTCACCAACAAGGTGAAAGCTTAAAAAACAGCCAAAGGCAAGAATTTCCCCTGAAAGTTGATTTTTTTCTCATTCTGGAATGTATAGAAATTTTCTTCCCCTGGCATCTTTCATTGAATGAAAAGCTACAGATGCTAAGGAACAGAGTTGCTGCAAAAACATTTTTGGCCAAGTTACATTTTGTTGCCTTTGCTCCTCTCTGCTGAGAGCAGCAGCTCTATAGACACACCTGAAGAGAAAACCTGCCAAATTGGGAACAATAATCAGCACACTGCTGGGTATCCAGGAGAGAGACAACCTTTATGACTAATGTAACAGAGCCAATAAACTCTAAAAATGTCTCAGGCAGAAGTCTCAAAATACAAATTTCAAAACAGGCAGAAATGCTGTTTCAGTGGTATCTCCTCCTTTTCTTCAGGGATGAATCCATTCAGCATCAGATAAGATTACATCAATCACTCACACAGCAACATCTAGTGGTAGAGGATCACAGAAACCATCCAGCAGCAGAGCAGAAGAGACAGGTTTCCCCAAGAGAACAAATTAAAAACTGCCAAGCTCACAGCTGTCTAATAAAATATCTTCTCTATTAATTCAACTAAGGCATATGTTGAAATTGGACCAATTTATCTACTGGTAGTGTTACCAGTTTAGGAGTTCCTGCAGACCTGCTCTACTTCAGATGTTTGTCTAATGACTCTTCGGAGCTTAACCCAGCATTTTGAACAGTGTAAGGAAAACCCTCACTCAGCATTGCTCCCAAGTCAGACTTTGGTGCAATCTGCTCAGGCTGTGTTTATTCTCCTCTTTTGAAAAACAAATAGTAAACTCTAAGTGTTCTCCCACAGCTCAGAACCCTCCCCCAGCAGCACATGACAGCATCCCCGTGATTATTCCCACTTTCAGATGGTATCTCAGCTAGTTTGTCCTCTTTAGCATATGGACTATCAGACTGTGGTAAAAACAGACACTATGCAAAGAAGCTTTTACTTATCAAAACAGCCTGCTTTGCAAAGAGCAGCTGGAATATAAAGAACAACAGTTCCAGGTCCAGTTCCACAGGAGTTCTCAGCTGAACCCTTGCTACCCCTCACAGGGCCCTGTGGTGAACGAGCCAGTTCCTTGGGAGAAAAGCTCCTTTCTGCTCCAAAACCTCCAGGGAACCCTTGATTTATTTAAAAGTGACATTTCAAGTGAAGTTTGTGCCTCAGCAAGCCCCGTCTCCCTTCACCCACAAAGGCCACACCACAGCAGGATGGTCCTTCCCAGGTGGGGACGGGGCAGGAATGACTGAGTCACTTCACCTGGGCTAGGAGAAGGGGTCTGTTCTTCAAAACAAACACAGGGATGTTCTCAGACACAAAGGGAGAGGCAAGGTTATGATTCTAAACACCTGAACACTTTCTTTCCATGCAGATTGATGCCTTTTTCATCAGCACATCAGATGAATGCTTTGGCATCACCACCAAAGCACCTCCTGCATTCACAAGGAGACTGCCAGAGTTCTCCATGATACAAAGGGCAAAGAAAGGAAATATTTGCTGCTTCTTCACTGGCTATTCTTTGTTGTGTTTTTTGTCAGAACACGGGCCTCAAGCCGTTCCACACACAGCCAGCAAAGGGGGTGAAACTTCATCTCTACTGACACTGATTTCAGTAACAACCAACCACCACTTCCAGGTGCCAGCTTTTGGATCACTTCCAAATGCTTCAAACAAACATTAAAGGCTCAGAATACTTTTACTATCTCCAAGACTGGAGTGATAAACTTCTTGCACTATTTAAGAATGCCAGTGCATGACCTCTCAGGTCACAGCAGTGTATCAGCTGACCCAATTATTCCTGTAATTCTCTTTAGATTTCATTTTTTATATTTTATAATATTAATATTTAAATGTGACTTGAATCCCAGTAGGATCTAGTCAACTATTCCACAAGGCAGGATTTTTCTTAGCCGCTCTGTGGAGGAGGAAAACACAGTGAGGCCATGAAAAGAAAGACATTGCCTCAGGGAGCTGCACAATCCAGATATCCTTCATGCTCCCAAAAAGCAGCCCTGCTTCCAACTGCTTTCCAAATTTCCCACAAAGATCAAGGTCACCGTTAAAAGCCTCCTGCTGTTTACACCTAACTACCAGTGTTTCTTCATGAACTGGTAAATAAAGATGTATGGCACAAGTCAATGACACATACGGGAGCACAGGTGTCAAACTGGAACTTGCTGTGAAGGAAAGTAATTTGCAGACTGCAGTTAAAGTCCCATTCTTACAGAATTTATCATTAGTGGCACTTTCAGCCCAAGACTGAGTTAGAAAAGAATAGTCCAGCTGTTGTGTTATCTATAATGAATGCAGCTCTGAATGAACTAAAAGAGCTGTG
Source organism: Pyrgilauda ruficollis (assembly GCF_017590135.1). Lineage (NCBI taxonomy): Eukaryota > Metazoa > Chordata > Aves > Passeriformes > Passeridae > Pyrgilauda > Pyrgilauda ruficollis. The sequence continues at coordinate 1,514,325 of NW_024531821.1, forward strand.
GCAGAGCTCAAGTACAGCAGCACGAAGAATTACTGAAGATAAATATAGCAGGAATTTCTACTTCAGGACAATTTCCATTAATGCCTTCCCAAATGCAGACACAGGTGGAATACAGAGCCCGAAGCAGCGGGCAGGGTGCTGCTCCTCTGGCAGCAAACAGCCTGCAGGGAAATCAGATTAAGGTGATTAAGGAGCCTGGCCCGGAGCTGGTTCTGTGTCTGCAGGTCTGGAGTCACATCAGTGCCCAGCTCTGCTCCTGGGAGGAGGCTCCTGCCTTCACTGGGGCCTGAGGAAGGGCAGGACACCTGAGGGGAGCCTGGGACACACGTGGAGAGGGACTCTACAAGGAATGGGGTGACAGGACAAGGAGAATGGCTCCAAACTGACAGAGAGTAGGGTTAGATGGGATATTGGGAAGGAATTCCTCCCTGTGAGGGTGGGCAGGCCCTGGCACAGGGTTCCCAGAGCAGCTGTGGCTGCCCCTGGATCCATTAAAGTGTTCCAGGCTAGGCTGGATGGGGCTTGGAGCAAGCTGGGACAGTGGAAAGTGTCCCTGCCCATGGCAGGGGGTTAAAATGAAATAATATTTAAGGTCCCATCCAGCCCAAACCATTCCATGATTCTGTGATCTCAGGAACAGCTGTGTCCCTCTAACATTTACGAATCTGGGCTACTGATGGAGGCATGCACATGTACATTGGTTAAAATCCCATCAGCCATCAACAAGGAACCAAAGCCTGTTCTATAGAGTTAACATCTAATTAATCTAATGACAAATTCTAATTAAAAATGATCCCCTGTATTTAATATTTACCTTCTGAAGAGGAACAGTGTTTCCAGGATGCTCAGGAAGACTGAATTTCCCACAGGGGAGCAGCAGGTGCATTAGCTGGGATTCCTGGTGTAACCCAGCCTGCAGCAGGAGCTGAACTCCAAACATGCAGCATGTAGGGACACAGTGCAGCTCCTGTGCATGTGCTGCATCTTGGGCCACTAGAACACCCTCCTGCCACAGCACAGCACCTCCAAAGAAGCCCCTCGAAGAGAAAACCCCAAAATTCAGCTTTTAGCTTAACACCTCTGAAAGTCTTCCTCGGTCACCTGCATGAATCATTTGTACCGTGGCTGTAAGCAAAGCTGCTATTTCTGGCCCAGTTCAGCTGTGTATTCTGTACCACTGGAAAGGCACATGGAGCCTGGCTGTGCTGTTTTGTTGGCTGCACAGTGCTCATTATCCCAGCAGCTAAATGCCTGCTGTAAGTGCATTACAGGAACAATTACACTTTCATGATGGTGACTGCATCACACAGCACAGCTTGTCAAAGTCACAATTTTGATGCAGGTATAAAAAAATAGCTCACGAGAGCCTGCCAGTACTAAACCTGAAAGCTCAGGCTGAAACATTCATGGCCAACTATGAATTTCAGAGAAAGCACAAAAACTACACCATGTGCTTGGAAGGAACCATTACGTACTTTGCACTGTTTGTGATATCTGGACATTTTATTAAATACTGCAGTTAGACATGCAAGAAATTCCCCTGCACGTTTCTTAAAAACATTTTTTTCCTTCCACAGTTTGTGCCAACTTGTTTTCTGTTACAGAACACCCTCTGCTCAGGGCAGTCTTCAAGCTGAGAACGTGCAGACTGCCCAGGGTGGTGTCCAGGGAACATCTGGAAATGGCACTCCAGGCTCTGCTCTGGTTGAGAAGGTGGGAATCACTCCCAGGTTGGACTTGATGGCTTTGAAGAACTTCTGCAACCTCAATGAATGTTTATGTTTCTTACTTTTGTTTCTGAATAATGTTCCTTTTTTTTTTTCTTTTTACATGATTCTTCAATGATTATCCAGACTTAAAAAAATTCTTTTACTTTTCTCCCCCACCACAAAGACTCTAAGTTTATTAGTGTTATTATTTCATAGCAGTGAGCAAAGACACTCTTAAAATGTCTTCATATATTTCCACGCACTGCAGTCTCATTCCTGGACTCACAAAAGCAGCCAAGTCCCTCTTGTTGATGAAGGATTCCTATTAAAATGCCAGCATCTAAGGCATTATGCTCTTTTTTGTCTTGGAGAGAAAACAATACCTGCTTAAAACCCCCAGACCCTGAGTCTGATGGAGCTTTGCCACTTAAAAGAACTAAAGATACTCAGACTGTTTCACTTCTTCTAAGCCTCTTCCCTTCAGGAGAGGGAAACTGTTACTTCACTGTCTCTGTTCCTGTTCCTCCACTGACCATCCCTTCCCCCTCCAGGGGTATTTTTCCAATCCTACTCGCCCACAGCAGACAGACTTCAAGACCTGGAAGTGACAGCTCTAAAGAGAAGCTCTGGTCTGCAACCACACACCCACCGCCCCGGGCAGCAGAGCCCCAGAAGAGCACAGAACTCAGGGACCCCCCATGCCAACGCCAGCTCCCAGCTCTGGGGGTGCCCCAGCTGTGTCAGCAAACAGCAGATCCCAGAAACTGATGGAATCCCAGAGTCACAGAATGGTTTGGGCTGGGAGATTAAAAATCATCTGGTTCCACTCCCCTGCCGTGGCAGGGACACCTCCCACTGTCCCAGGCTGCTCCCAGCCCTGTCCAGCCTGGCCTTGGGCACTGCCAGGGATCCAGGGGCAGCCACAGCTGCTCTGGGCACCGTGCCAGGGCCTGCCCACCCTCACAGGGAAGGATTCCTTCCCACTATCCCATCTAACCTCACCCTCTGTCAGTGTGAAGCCATTCCCCCTTGTCCTGTCACTTGTAAATTGTCTCTCTCCATCTGTCCTGCAGGTTCCCTTCAGGCCACAGCTGTGTCACCCCAAAGCTCCTCCTGCCCAGATGAACAATCCCAGCTCTCCCAGCAGAGCTGCTCCATCCCTCTGACCCCCTGGTGCCTCCTCTGGGCTCTCTCCAGCAGCTCCAGCTCCTTCCAGGGCTGGGGCAGCTCTGCAGGTGGGGTCTCACCTGGGGGGCACAGGGCACAATGCCAGCCCCTTCCTGCTGCCCACTGGGGACCAGCCCAGGCACGGGGGGCTCCTGGGGCCAAGGCAGGTCCAGCTCTTGGCCAGCAGCACCCCCAGACCCTTCTCCCAGGGCTGCTCCATCTGTGCATCTGTCCCAGCCTGTGTTTGTACCCCAGCCTGCACTGATATTGACCGTCAGGCAAGAGGCAGAAGCAAAAACAAGTGATTACTTTTTATACTAACAAACATTCAGCTGTTACATATTTTGTAACAAGTATGCTCATATTAATATATTCCTACTAGAAGCACTTTTCTCTATGTTCTGCAACAAAGACTGAGATTTTATTCTTATTTTAGTGCCAAGAGTGGGATGTGCAGCACGTTAAACTTATTAGAACTATATTAACAGACTTAAAATTCATTTTTAAAAATGGTTAAATTTAAAATAGTCATAGTATAAACCTTATTAAAATAACACTGCAGAGTTAGGAGAGTTGTTTGCATATGAGAATTAGTAGTAAAACTAACATTTAATTTTTTTTTAAGCTGTAGTTTTCCCCTGAATCAGAGTGGGGTGAAAGCAAAGGCAAAAAACAAAACCAAAATTAAACAACAATTCAACTTCCAATCTCCAGCAATATTCTACATCCTGACAGGATGGCTGTTCTTATATTTTTTTTCTGACAGAGTCTTTCAGACTAAGAGAAAAATTAATTCTGTAGTTTCCAAGAAAAAACAAAAAGCAACACAAGTCTTATGATGAAGGGAACGGTACAGTCTGGTCTACTCTTCGTACTGTGAAATTACAATTGTTATACTCTTACACAGAAATTTAGAAATGGGGTATCTGTACCGAATACTTCAAAGCCAGCACCAAATTCGAAAAACACGTAAGTCAAAATTGTCCAAAAAGTAAAAAAAAAACCCCATGACTTAAGAGTTTAAAACCAGAAGGATTTAAAAAAACCAATCAGGAAGATTTTTATAGCAAGATCTAAACCTTAAATTTACAATTTTAACAAAACTTTTGGTTTAACTTTCATGCCAATGCTGACTCTCAACTACTTCTTATGCAGTGCCAAATCTCCTGATCAAGGTTTGATGTTAAAATATTCAGCTGAACTTCCCAAATCACAGAGCAGAGACACACAGGCCATGGGAATGTAAACCCGTGAGTTCCCTTATTTATCCCATCAGTCTATTAGTGGGAAAAGCTTCTGTTTCTCTCCAATTAATTCCTGCTAATGCTGACTTCAATCTCTGTCCTTCACAGGCTGTTTGCCTCTCTCATTATTTAAAAACCACCTGGGGAGGTTGTTCAGGGGGCCTGGTGCCTCTGCTGCAGGAACACTCTCATCAATTCAGAATAATTCCTTCTGGGCTCAGGTGAACTATTGGCTATGGACATGTCTGAGGTCTCTGAGCTACTGTTATTTATGCATTTAGAAAGGAATCTCACTGAGATTATTTTAGCAGGAAAGGTTTCTTGCAGAATGATCACACCCAGAGCAGCTGTGGCTGCCCCTGGATCCCAAAAGCCAGGTTGGACAGGGCTTGGAGCAGCCTGGGATAGTGGAAAGTGTCCCTGCCCACGGCAGGGGGCTGAAATTAAATAATCCATAAGGTCCCTTCCAGTATAAACCATTCGGCGATTCTATGATTTATTTTCCATAGAAATTCTGATTTCTCACTTAAGGAGCCAACAATAGAAATCGACCACATTTCTAAAGAATCTGCCTCTCTCTAAGTTTTACTATGAAAACACATTTAATGATAATCATAATTAACCTTCCCCACAAGGATGCTCAGAAGCGACCTTAGAGGCCTTTTACACACAATCTTTAATACATTTAGAAGTGTTTAAAGCCAATAGGAGTATCTGATTCAGTTCTGCCTGTTATGTGGAGCATGATTTCAACAAGTTACCCCCGGAGTGGCAGCGACAGAAAGATCACGATCGCTTTAAGTGAGAATCGCACATTTCGGCTGGCAGCGCTGAGTGCTCCAAGCTCCAGCCTGTTGCAGGGGAAGGCTCGATAAACACCGTGGGTTTTACACCGAGTGAGACAGGGAATAATCCCGGACAGGGAATCAGCCCGGACACCGGATCCCCTGCAGCAGCCGCTGCCCTGAGAAATGCCGTGGGCTGCCAGGGAGCAGGGAGGGCACGGGTGGGGAATGACAGCCGTGTGGGGACAAAGGTAAATAATAAAGATTGCCTTTGAGTCCTCGGTGGCACAAGGGGCTTTAATCGAGGTGTTCCCGGCTAGGAACAGGCGTGAGCTTAGAGCAGACACGGAGAGGTGTCCGACAGCCGCGTGGGGACACGCTGAGACCCGCGGGCTGCTCCTGAGGCGGCCCGGGGAATTCTCGGATGTTTTAGAACCCAAATGTGCGGGGCCGGGCCGGGAGCAGGACACGGCAACGCGCCCCGTCCTGCCCTGAGCGCGGGGAACGGGACCCCCTGTGCGCGGGCACCGCCCCGGGCCGCTCCCGACGCTTAGGTGGGACAGCCCCCCTGAGGCAAAGCGCTGCGGAGGGACGGGCACCGCGGGTGGGCACCGCGGCCTCGGCCCCGCGCGGTGCCCGCGTCCCCCCGCTGTCCCCCGGCCCGGCCCTGACCCACTAACACACCTCCGGCCAACATGGCCGCCCCGCCGCCCAGCGCAGCCTACCCCGGCCGCCGCCGCCCCGCCCTCCGCGCCCGCTCATTGGCTGGCTGCCCCGCCGCGCGCGCTCCCATTGGCCGCCGAGCCCGCCGCTCACCCGCCCAGCGGCCCTTTCAAGCTAGGGTGAGGCGACATGTAAACAAACCCCCTCCCGCCGCCCCGGCCGCGGCCCCGCGACCCCCGAGCCGCGCCC